>NC_090298.1:83198409-83516590 GCF_039906515.1 Pseudorca crassidens
TATTACTCCATAACGTATTTTATTTATGACTGTGCTATATGGACAGAGCTTTAAGGTAGAAATACATTTCAGGATAAATTTACTAGTCATATGAGTCTTGAGGCCCCTTGCATTTCAGATAGAATTCCTTAGCATGAGATTCTCAGATTAGTGAAGGGTGTAGCTCTGGTCACAAGCCTCACGATAATGCTTTATGGAAGTCAAACTCCTATTTTTCCCAACTCTCTGAGCCTGAGTCACCATATCAAATTTAAGCTTCTCAGGATGAAAGTAAGAATAATTTGGAGAAAATAGTATCTAAGCCCAGAAATTTCTTGGTAGATTCTTTTCTCTATCATTAACTATTGCCTCTTCTGGATCATTATAAACTGCATCAGATTCCATTCATACCAAGCTTTCAATTATGGGTCAAATTATTATGATTGTTTTTAATCCCCAAGTAGGTGCTTACTATTTAAGGAATTCTCACTCTTTTTTTAAATTAATTAATTTTATTTTTGGCTGCATTGGGTCTTCGTTGCTGTGTGCGGGCTTTTCTCTGGTTGCAGTGAGCAGGGGCTACTCTTCGTTGCAGAGCGCGGGCTTCTCATTGCAGTGGCTTCTCTTGTTGCGGAGCACAGGCTCTAGGCGTGCAGGCTTCAATAGTTGTGGCACATTGGGCTAAGCAGTTGTGGTGCACTGGCTTAGTTGCTCCAAGGCATGTGGGATCCTCCCGGACCACGGCTCGAACCCGTGTCCCCTGCATTGGCAGGTGGATTCTTAACCACTGTGCCACCAGGGAAGCCCTCACTCTTCTTTTAAAAACATGTTCTCAATTGAATCTAGTGATAAATTTCCAAGTTTGTGGTAATTGGCAAAAAAGGTTTAGCATAAAGATTGATGGCATACTCATCTAGAGACAGGTGTTCATGGGATTTAATTCAAACAGGAAAGTTTTTAGACTTCCACATTTTGATTATCTCTCTCTCTCTCACACACACACACACATACACACAGTAAATCCCCTCAGGAGCAGTGAATTTCAGATGTGTTGTCTGCTGGTATATTAATGACACTGGTGGGCATCAATAAGTCACATAAGGGCTGTAACAGATTCCTGTCTTTCCTTAAATGTCTTATTCTAATTTACATCAACATAGCAAGCTAGAAAACAACTCATGCGTATAGACCTTAGTCTGATGTAGCAGCTGAGTTTTATGTATCTAACTAAAGTCCTAAATATTTAATATACAGGGTTCTTTCAAATTTCAGAAGAAATATGAAGGCAGTGCTCCTGAAATTCCACAAGCTAGTCTTTCATTTTAAATCCAAACGTGAAGGGTTATGGTTCAAATGACTTCAAGTTAGCATTAGATGGTTCAGAAGAAATGAAACCATTCCAAAGAAAATCACACTTTTTTCTGGAAAGAGGAGATTTTTAAATGTGTATTTTATTTTCTACACAGTAGCCATAATATTTCCTGTGATCAGAAGAGCATGATATAAAGCTAAATAGCACCATGAAAAACAGTCTTTCCTGAGGTGTAATGTCTTTTACTGGACAAATTAGAAAATATCAGAAATCTTTTTCTATAATAAAAATACGAATACTATATTATTGTGAAAAAACAGCACAGCTAGGGCTTCCCTGGTGGCACAGTGGTTGAGAGTCCACCTGCCGATGCAGGGGACGCGGGTTCTTGCCCCAGTCCGGGAAGATCCCACATGCCGCGGAGCAGCTGGGCCCGTGAGCCATGGCCGCTGAGCCTGCACGTCCGGAGCCTGTGCTCTGCAACGGGAGAGGCCACAACAGTGAGAGGCCCACGTACTGCAAAAAAAAACAAAACAAAACAGCACAGCTTCTCTCTTCCTTAAGCTTTCACATCTATCACAATGTGTAGTCTACCTCCATATGCTTGCTTTTATAATAACAGAATATAAAAAAATATTCACTGAACAAATGCAGTAGGTTTAGCTGTAAAAATTGCCTAGGTCAAAAAAAAAAAAAAGAAAGCAGGACAAGTTTCAACCTCACCAAAATACCTATATATATATATATATATATATATATATATATATATTACTTCTTTGGTCTCTTAACTCTGTCTACCTATAAAACCAAATGTCCCAAAGTTTACATGAGAAAAGTATTTTGAAACTGTTTAGAATTATTTAATGAAAAGATTCATGTCTCAAGGTAGCAGGGACTGATTAGGCATAAAAAGTGGCAGAAGATAGCCAGCTTCCTTCTTCTCAGAAGATTATCAGAGTACAGAGCCTGAGGGATCCACTAAAGCATGCAAAAATGAGATTTAGGTAACATCAAGCCTATCTATTCAGCTAATATCAGCGTATTCAGGCAGGAGAAGCAGTAACATTCTACTGTTTAAAAAAAGGAAACACTCTTTACATTATTAGAAGCTCACATCTTACAAACAATACAGGAACTAGTTTTCCAACATTTTTCTTAAATCACACTTAAGGCACTGAATCCTACAAATAAGTCTAATTAGCATAAAAGGAACATATTTTAATGACATTTTTAATATAAAACAGCACTGAAGTCTGAGGCCTAGCCAGACATGGACTTAAAATTGACTAAACTGTTTCAAATGCTATGTCTTTAAATTAATTTATGTTGAACACAGTGGGTACCAGAGTCAATTCTGGTTGCTATGGCAACAGACACTGAAAATTTAAAGATCTAGCAGCAGGCCCAATTCCCTGCAAAGAGGGCTATTTTACATTAAAATTACATACCACCACAACAGTTTTGATGAAACATGTTAAACAGATACACATGCAAGCCATCTTTTTTTAAGACAATTTAATTAGTGTATGTGAGATACCATGTTTATCATTTTAACTTAAATTTCCTCCTAGCTAGATTTTAAGGGTGAATTAGAATCTAAATTTTAGAAAGCAAGCAACTAATTATCAAAATGCCTCACTAGGGAAAGGAAAGATATCTAAACTAACCATGTAATAAAAACACCATAGAGTATCAATCTATAACATTTGCTTTGCAAATGGATATTTGGCTGGTGGGCCATTCTCATACAGTAGAAACTTAAAAAAACAACAAAAGAGGGACATGCACTCACACGAATCACTGAATTTTTTAGCTTGATAAAATGCATTATGTTTTTTCTAAAGAGTCTTTTAATTGGCTGTAAGATTGCTCGATTTGAAAACAATTGTTTTGTGTCATTCCAATACAGTTTTTATGAGGTCAAGGCTCATCAATTGTACCAAACAAACATAATCATGTAGCCCTCAAAACAGTCACCTTGTGTATATAAATCAAATGGAGGGAAACGAGATGTTGAGGGGCCGCCAATCAAGGCGTGCCGAAGAGGAGAGAAATGTGGAGGTCTTGGGAAGTGGCAATCCTCCCTGTGTCTCCTTCCATTGGAGCACGAAGGGCAAGGGAAATGATTGCTGCATTATGGTTAAATGCACATCATGATAGCCCAGTTTCCCAATCTGTCTTTAAAAACATTCACATAGACATACTTTTTTTGGATTAGCCGTTTTCTTATTGCTTAGTCTACTAAAGTGTAATTACTAAAGTGTAATACTACTCTTGAGACACTGGTTAAAATTAGTTCCCTTTGGGGTGTCCCTGACGCCAAGAATTAATTTCATTTGAAATACAAAGACTTCCTTTTTGTGTGTTCATTTTATAATTTTAAAATTAGATTATTTAATCAAGTTTCATGTTTTCAAATCTTGTTTGAAGAAGGAACAGGAGATGAGGAAGATTATAGAAAGGAAAGTATTACTTCTCTCTCCTCAAATAGGTCCCCTATACTAAATATTTTCCTAACTACAAGAAATCTAAGTCTATGAAAGATCTTAAGAGGCTAAGGAATATTTATTCAATTTGTTGGCCCTATATTTTACAGTTTAGAGGAATGCCTAATAATTTCATTTTATTGGCCATCCAAACTTTCCTCTTGCACAAAGACAAGAATTGAAAAGAAAGAAAACACTATTTGTATCCAAAATATGCAGTGTCCTTGGAATGTAGACTGTGGAAACAAAAATCAATGAGAATGTCTGCATTTCAAATAAATTTCAAAGAGATGGAAAATCAAACTATTTTAATATGTGAAATCCAATCCTGTTTCACCTGTCAGAAATTATAGGTTATTATGTTTAATACATGTTCATCAACAGAATAAATATTACCTATGATGATTCAAAGGAAGAATCTTTTCCATTAAAAAAATACATCAGGTTAAAAATATTAACTCATTCATGTTATATAAGTTTTCATTTGTTTCTTTTCAAGTGGTTTGAAAATACAGAATCTGCTAAGATCCAGTGGGTACAGAACTACAAACAAGACTCTAATTATGTATTTAAAACCATGCGTTTATATAATCTACATGGAACAATGTGTGCCATTAAAAGCATCCTTCAGTCTTCAAGAGTTCTCTTTAGGTATTTATAGGCCTTGGCATCCACTCCAACTGTTAGATCCTGCAATGACTTTTCACACATCCCTGTTTAACTTATCGGCAACAACATTTACAGATGTGTTACATGGCATAAGAAATTATTTGTATTTAATTTGTGTTTCTTAAAAATCATTCAGTGTCCAGACTTCCCTGGTGGCACAGTGGTTAAGAATCCGCCTGCCAATGCAGGGGACACAGGTTCAAGCCCCGGTCCAGGAAGATTCCACATGCCTCGGAGCAACTAAGCCCGTGTGCCACAACTACTGAACCTGTGCTCTGGAGCCCACGAGCCACAACTACTGAGCCCACGTGCCTAGAGCCCGTGCTCTGCAACAAGAGAAGCCACCAGAATACGAAGCCCACGCACTGCAACGAAGAGTAGCCCCACTCACAGCAACTAGAGAAAGCCCACGCACAGCAATGAAGACCCAATGCAGCCAAAAATTTTTTAAAAAAATCATTCAGTGTCCATGTATAGTAAATAACACAAAGATGTTTAACATTACTAATTAGGTGTTATAGTTGAACAGATATATTGCCTCCCTTTAATCATTCAAAAAAATCAACATATTTTGAACATCTGTCATGAGCAAGTCACTGTAAAAGATACGGTCTAATGGGGGAATAAGACAGATACACTGATATTGACCATGCAAACAATGCTGAGACTAGGTAGTAAAAATAATTTTTGCCTGAACATATCAGGAAAGGCTTTCTGGAAGAGGTGGCATTTGTTCTAAAGATTGAATTTGCAGAGTATAGGGGCCTATACAGATGAAAAGGAAGGACCTTCCAGGAAGTAGAGCCAGTACAAAGATGCAATAGGGGGACATATACACTGTTCCAAAGATCCTGGAGGGATCTACTGGTGGACTGAGGCCCTGTCAAAAAAATTTCAAATCCCATTTTGATGTACACAGAATTTGTTCTTTAGGCAAAAAGATTTTGGAGCAGGAAATGGCAAGATATGAGGTGTTCTCAGTAAAATTCACATGGCAGCAAGTCTGTAGATGGACTGGAATGGGAAGACATTAATTGCATATACAAATTAGAAGATTTAGTCCATGTGAGGTTAAAAAAAAAAGGATCTGGACTATGGTGATAGCAAGGGAGATAGGACAAAAGGCATTTAGAAATATTACAGAGGTAGAATGAAGAGGATTTGGTAAAGGCCAATTTGATGTCCCCATTTGTAAGGGTTAAAAAAGTTGATATTTTAAAGAACATGAATATATAAGAGTTGAAAATGTTAAATCACAGTGCATTTTGGAAGTGAAGAGCAAGTAATAATGTTTTCATTTTATCTTTAGATGATGTGGTCTTCCTTTTGATTCCCCATCCCCACTCCTCTGCTAAGTAGGAAAAGGGTAAACTATATAGTCAACTGTTTAAAGCTTAAAAAAAACTGATAATTTAATAGTTCCTTTATGTGGTACATAGTCTCCATGGGATTAAAAGAAAATTCTTTCTCTTAGATAATCTCACTTACCCTCTTCTTTCATCCATAAGTGGTGAACGGATATATGAGTGGACAGCATACTTAACCTCTCTGTGCTTCCATTTCCTCTTCTGTAAAATAAAAATAGTAGTACTTGGCCTGATATCACAAGATGGTTGTAAGAATCAAAACTAAGATCAGGTATTGCTTCTAAAAATCTTTTGTAGGGCTTCCCTGGTGGCGCAGTGGTTGAGAGTCCGCCTGCCGATGCAGGGGACACGGGTTCGTGCCCCGGTCCAGGAAGATCTCACATGCTGCAGAGCGGCTGGGCCCATGAGCCATGACCGCTTAGCCTGCACGTCTGGAGCCTGTGCTCCACAACGGGAGAGGCCACAACAGTGAGAGGCCCGCGTACCGCAAAAAAAAAAAAAAAAAAAAATCTTTTGTAAATGTAAAGTGCTAAAGATGTTGTTGGGCATTATTATTTTTCCCTTCATAGGTACGTAGCTCCATATACCCTTAGCATTCACTTCTGCACACCCAAAGCTTATCACTAAAAACACCTGTGTCTTTCTGATGATAAGAGAAGCTTGGCCCACTCCAGGCAAGCAGGAAGTACCAATTACTTATCTCAGAAGTAGCCATCAATCAACGGTGAAAGAGAGATTGGTGGACAGTACACCTCAGCTTCCTTGCCCCTCGGATGGAATAACTTGAAGTGCACCTACAACAGGCCTTCCTGTAATTCCTCAGAGGGAACAAGGGCCCGTTTAACCACAGAAGTAACTTGCCTGATACTAAACTGCTCGTTTCCTATCCTTCCCTGTCTAACTTGTCCACTCCCAATGCTGTTTCCTGGGGTGCCTTTGAATAAACCACATGCACACAAATCCTTGTCTCACAGTACGGTTCAGGGCCAGGGGGTGGGGGGAACCAAGCAAAGGCAGTGACTCTTGACCAAGCCTTGCCATCCTTGTGTGCCTGGGAGAAATCTCTGAAGCCTGGAACCCTAAATCACACAGGAATTAAAATATGAAGTATTCTTGTTTCTCCCTTTTAATCCTTCAATTAAAAGCAGAATGACAAATTTCCCATTAATAAAATACAGTGGGTGATTTTTCCCTTTGGATGACTCATCCTGCGGTCTAGCTGGCAGAAAGTGTTCCCAGACCATTTTGAAAAGGTTAGTGAGTTCTGACTCAGCCCATTCTCCTAGGCTCATACTTGGAATCAGCAGGTTCTTCTGCCTAAACCTGTTTTTTTTTAATCATTTTTTAATTGAAGTACAGTTAATTTACAATGTTGTGTTAGTTTCAGGTATGCAGCAAAGTGATTCAGTTATATATACATATATATACTGTTCCAGATTCTTTTCCATTATAGGTTACTACAAGATATTGAATATAGTTCCCTGTGTTACAGAGTAGGTCCTTGTTATCTCCAAACCTGTTTTATATAAAACAACAACTAAGTAACTAAAGATTTTCACTGTATAAGGGCCATAGCATTTTAAAAGTATCAAGTTCCCAAGAGCCATTATATATATAATGTTACCTTTGAATTTGCACAAAAAGTAGTATTACCACGTCTTTCTCTCTTGATTAATAAAACACAAACACTTTCTCAAAATATGTTTATTTTAAGTGGAAATCTTACTCTAACTATGAAGTTAGAAGACCTGGGTTCAAATCCTTGTGCAACTCTTACTAGCTATGCCACTAGGCACATTAATTAACCTGCTAGGCTTCTTCTTCCTTCCCTAAATTAGAAAAAATAAAAGTACCCAGATTTTATAGTGGCAATTAGAAACGAGTGAAATGAGAAACTTAGAAAAGAGAACTTAGAAATGAGTGAAATAAGGTTTCCACAGCCTAACACGTAGTATTTTTGTTAGTTTATTTTAAAGGGATCTGGTAATACTTCATTCGCTTATTCAATTAACATTTTTTAGCATGTGTTTATTGCTAGACCCTGTCATGAATAAGGGTTTATCGCTAGACCCTTTCTCCTACCCTCCAGGAGCTTATGGTCTACTGTGGAGACAGATATACTTCTTAAAATGAAAAAATAATAAAACATGTACAATATATTATATTGTATTCAATATACTATTGCATATTAGTATTAAATTGGATGATTATAATGGAAACTATTTTTTTCTTAAATAAAATAACAGTAAAATACTATCCATAATTTCTATGCTTTATAGACCTTAGTAGTATTCAGATACTTGTATCTACTTATCCTGTATTCAGCAGATGAAATTTCTTAACTTTGTAATTCTTAAGAACCATTCTCTTTCCATTACCTGAATGTTAACGTTTGGATGGTTGATACTGAACAAAATGAGAATGAGAGTGCTGCAACCCTGGGTCATGGTAAATGTGAAGAGAAAATTATAACCATGTAGGGCTTTGCAGTGGTCCAAGAGAAATGAATTGCTGGTCTGCCTAACTTATCATGCCACTCCACTAAAATTACCATCAGTGTCATAAACTGATATCAATTGGCTAAGTGCACAGGGGTCTGGGAAGCTTAATATTCTCCTGCCAAAAATATCCAGTAATATGTTTTGTTGATCACTGTAGCAGAAGCTCACCCTGCTTCCTGTTCTACATATTCCTAGCATGTTTTGTTCTTGTCTAAGAGAGCATTTGAGTATATATTGCCTGCTCTTGACCCAGCTTACCCCAAAGCTGCTAATTTCCATAGCTGCTCCTCACATGCCATTCCTCATATAGGGAGCACACAGCACACACGCCCTCACAGGCATCTCTCACACTTCTTGAGGGTAAGCAGAATTGCCCATTTGCTGGGATTACTCATGAGAGGAAGAGTCTGTTGATGAAGTGGCTCAGATCTGCCAGCAGGTTTAGTGAGGTATTTAATTAAGACAAGAAGAGATGTAGCTGACACTCATAATTCAACCATAATGCATTCATCTTCTAACACCTGGCTCTCAGATCTAATTTTTAAACTGTTTGTGCCTAGTGCCCTGTTAGAATATCACCAACTTTCTTAAAAGAATGATAAAGGGATGTCTTTTAGTACTCGGAAGGTCAATAAAACCTTCCTCTTAACCTTGTCTTCTCATCTTTGCAAAAGTGAACATTTTTTAAGAACCATTTGCCTATAAGACATGCATTTTAAATAACTATTTATTTCTACTTTGAGAATAATTGTAGTCTCCTTAATCTTAGTTCTTCAAATCTCAGAGATATCTCTTATAATGACAAACACAACTTTGCCTCTGCTTTTGAATAAGTATTACACTTTCTTTTTATGAAGAAGAAAGGGATCAATTCTCAATTAAACATCAAGCTGACCATCTTATTTTAACTCTAGAAGAAGCTTTTCCTGCATGATTTTAGAATAAAATCCTTATGTTTGCAGAGATCTTAGGAATTAACTTTTCTAGCATAACTGAGCCTTTCACATTATAAATTCAACCAATTAGTTATTGGGGTTGAGGAATACCAAAAGAACAAGGAAGAAGTGATGAGAAGCCAAGGAACCAACACCACTGTTTAAAAAAAAACACAAAAAAACACAAGAAAGTCAAGAAAACAAACAGAACCCTGAGCAACTAAGGGCCAGGAGTTGCCAGTCTGTTGGCATGGTCCTCCAAGTTGTTATCGTCTTGGTCTGACATCCCAGGTTGCCCTCCATGGAGTCATCCATGTGGCCTCTTTCAAAGAGTGGTGGAGGAGGTTCAGATACACACTAGCTCACTAGTACAAATGAAGAACATCTAAAAAGTTTAGGCAAGTACAGGAGAGAAACATGATTAACTGAAACAATTCAAGGTTATGACTAGCAACTCAATTAAGACAGATAACCTGTGAGAGGAAGAACTGGAAAGAGATGGCAGATCACACAGACTGAGGAACAGTGACTGTTTACCAATTTCTTTGAAAAGTACGGTTCTTACCTAGGCAACTACTGTGACTTACTTACCTGCACTGCTTACAGTTGAGACCCATATAAGCCATACAAACCCTTCATTTGACAAATTAGAAAACTGAAGCTCAACTTTCCCAAGATAAATCACCATCTAGTTACAGAGCTGGACTAGAATCCAAATTTTCTGCCTCCTCTCTCAGTTCCCTTTTCTCTCCACTTTGGCTTAAGTACATCTAGGGTCTGAATAGTTTATCATAATTAAAAATAACTACCTTTTATTTACTGAGTGCATGCTATGTTTCAGGCATTAAAATAAGAACTTTATCTAGAAGTTCCCACTTAATTTCACAATGACTTAAATAAGATGGACACTTTTTTATATATATTGCATGAATAAAGCAATGTTTAGTGATACTGAACTATGTAGAGCATAAAATTTAAAAACTAGAAACTGAGCAGCTTCCAGGTGTCAGCTCCTCTAGTGAGATGGGGCCAGGAGACGCTCTCCTCAGCTCCTTGCCTGGGTTGGCAAGTCAGGATCTAGGGCCGGCAGAAATCCTTGTTTGAGGGTCCCACCAAGTTCCCCAGTCAGAGTGCTACAGCTGAGTGGAGTGGCTGCTTGGGACTACTGCTCAGGCGCTGCAGAAAGCCTTCTTGGAATCTGACATGTTATCACTTTGGGACCATTGCCTTGGTCACATGAAGGTCAGACTGTCCCAGTCTCTGAACTGAAGAGAACCAACACTATTAGCACATCATGAATGCAAGGTATTTCAATGAAGAGTATCAGGACATCTACAAATCCCAGACTGGCATGTGCAAGTTCTAAGGTATGGTGGAACAACCCAATGTATCTGGGTGACCTTTGGAGACAGATGAGACAGAGCTACAACAGGGCAGTGGTTGACACCCAACTCATAGCCCATCTTCTCCAGCCATGCGGCTGACAGGGTCTTGGTGCTCTGGCCGGGTGTCAGGCCTGAGCCTCTGAGGTGGGAGAGACGAGTTCAGGAATTGGTCCACCAGAGACCTCCCGGCCACATGTAATAAAAATCGGCAAGAGCTCTCCCAGAGATCTCCGTCTCAACGCTAACACCCAGCTCCACTCAATGACCAGCAAGTTCCACTGTGGGACACCAAATGACAAATAACTAGAAGACAAGGATACAACTCCACCCATTAGCAGAGAGGCTGCCTAAAACCATATGAAGTTCACAGACAGGCCAAAACATACCATCGGACATAGTCCTGCCCACCAGAAAGACAAGATCCAGCCTCATCCACCAGAACACAGGCACCAGTCCCATCCACCAGGAAGCCTACACAACCCACTGAACCAACCTTACCCACTGGGGGCAGACACCAAAAACAACGGGAACTACGAACCTGCAGCCTGCAAAAATGAGACCCCAAACACAGTAAGTTAAGCAAAATGAGAAGACAGAGAAATACGCAGCAGATGAAGAAACAAGGTAAAAACCCACCAGACAGAACAAATGAAGAGGAAATAGGTAGTCTACCTGAAAAAGAATTCAGAGAAAGGATAGTAAACATGACCCAAAATCTTGGAAATAGAATAGAGAAAATATAAGAAACGTTTAACAAGGACATAGAACAACTAAAGAGCAAACAATGATGAACAACACAATAAATGAAGTTAAAAATTCTCTAGAAGGGATCAATAGCAGAATAATTGAGGCAGAAGAACAGATAAGTGACCTGCAAGATAAAATAGTGGAGATGACTACTGCAGAGCAGAATAAAGAAAAAAGAATGAAAAGACTGCGGACAGTATCAGAGACCTCTGGGACAATATTAAACACACCAACATTCAAATTATAGGGGTCCCAGAAAAAGAAAAGGACTGAGAAAATATTTGAAGAGATTATAGTTGAAAACTTCTCTAATATGGAAAAGGAAATAGTCAATGAAGTCCAGGAAGCATAGAGCGTCCCACACAGGATAAATCCAAGGAGAAACATGCCAAGACACATATTAATCAAACTATCAAAAGAAAAAATATTGAAAACAGCAAGGGAAAAGCAACAAATAACATACAAGGAACTCCCCATAAGGTTAACAGCTGATCTTTCAGCAGAAACTCTGCAAGCCATAAGGGAGTGGCAAGACATATTTAAAGTGATGAAATGGAAAAAGCTACAACCAAGATTACTCTACAAGGGCTTCCCTGGTGGCGCAGTGGTTGAGAGTCCGCCTGCCGATGCAGGGGACACGGGTTCATGCCCCAGTCCAGGAGGATCCCACATGCCATGGAGCAGCTAGACCCGTAAGCCATGGCTGCTGAGCCTGCGTGTCCGGAGCCTGTGCTCCACAGTGGGAGAGGCCGCAACAATGAGAGGCCCATGTATCGCAAAAAAAAGAAAAATAACAGATTACTCTACACAGCAAGGATCTTATTCAGATTTGACGGAGACATTAAAAGCTTTACAGACAAGCAAAAGCTAAGAGAATTCAGCACCACCAAATCAGCTTTACAACAAATGCTAAAGGAAATTCTGCAGGCAGGAAACACAAGAGAAGGAAAACACCTACAATAACAAAGACAAAACAATTGAGAAAATGGTAGTAGGAACATACATATCGATAATTACTTTAAATGTAAATGGATTAAATGCTCCAGCCAAAAGACATGGACTGGCTGAATGGATACAAAAACAAGACCCGTATATACGCTGTCTACAAGAAACCCACTTCAGACCTAGGGACACATACAGATTGAAAGTGAGGGGATGGAAAAAGATATTCCATGCAAATGGAAATCAAAAGAAAGCTGGAGTCGCAATTCTCATATCAGACAAAATAAACTTTAAAATAAACACTATTACAGGAGACAAAGAAGGACACTAATTACATAATGATCAAGGGATCAATCCAAGAAGAAGATGCATTAGATACCTCAATACATAAGGCAAATGCTAACAGCCATAAAAGGGGAAATCGACAGTAACACAATCATAGTAGGGGACTTTAACTCCCCACTTTCACCAAGGGACAGATCATCCAAAATGAAAATAAATAAGGAAACACAAGTTTTAAACGATACATTAAACAAGATGGACTTAATTGATATTTATAGGACATTCCATCCAAAAACAACAGAAGACACTCTTCTCAAGTGCTCATGGAACATTCTCCAGGAGATATCATATCTTGGTCACAAATCTAGCCTTGGCAAATTTAAGAAAATTGAAATCATATCAAGTACCTTTTCTGACGACAACACTATAAGACTAAATACCTATTACAGGAAAAAAAACTGTAAAAAATACAAATACATGGAGGCTGAACATTACACTCCTAATAACCAAGAGATCACTGAAGAACCAAAAAAGGAAATCAAAAAATACCTAGAAACAAATGATAATGAAAACATGATGGCCCAAAACCTATGGAATACAGCAAAAGCAGTTCTAAGAAGGAAGTTTATATTAATATTATCCTACCTCAAGAAACAAGAAACATTTCAAATAAACAGCCAAACGTTACACCTAAAGCAAATAGAGAAGAAAGGACAAAAATCCCCAAAGTTAGCAGAAGGAAGAAAAAATAAAGATCAGATCAGAAATAAATGAAAAAAGAAATAAAGGAAACGACAGCAAAGATCATTAAAACTAAACGCTGGTTCTTTTTTTTTTTTTTTTTTTTTTTTTACAGTACGCGGGCCTCTCACTGTTGTGGCCTCTCCCGTTGCGGAGCACAGGCTCCGGACGCGCAGGCTCAGCGGCCATGGCTCACAGTCCCAGCCGCTCCGCGGCATGTGGGATCTTCCCGGACCGGGGCACGAACCCGTGTCCCCCGCATTGGCAGGCGGACTCTCAACCACTGTACCGCCAGGGAAGTCCAAAGCTGGTTCTTTGAGAAGATAAAACTGATAAACCATTAGCCAGACTCATCAAGAAAAAAGGGAGAAGACTCAAATCAACAGAATTAGAAATGAAAATGGAGAAGTAAAAACTGACACTGCAGAAATACAAAGGATCAGGAGAGATTACTACAGCAACTATATGCCAATAAAATGAACAACCTGGAAGAAATGGAAAAATTCTTAGAAAAGCACAAACTTCCGAGCTTGAATCAGGAAGAAATCAAACATATAAACAGACCAATCACAAGCACTGAAACTGAAACTGTGATTAAAAATCTTCCAACAGGGCTTCCCTGGTGGCACAGTGGTTGTCAGTCCGCCTGCCGATGCAGGGGACACGCGTTCGTGCCCCAGTGAGGGAAGATCCCACATGCTGCGGAGTGACTGGGCCCATAAGCCATGGCCGCTGAGCCTGCGCATCTGGAGCCTGTGCTCCGCAACGGGAGAGGCCACAACAGCGAGAGGCCCGCGTACTGCAAACAAAAAAAATCTTCAAACAAACAAAAGCCCAGGACCAGATGGCTTCACAGGTGAATTTCATCAAACATTTAGAGAAGAGCTAATGCCTATCTTTCTCAAACTCTCCCAAAATAGAGCAGAGGGAGGAACACTCCCAAACTCATTCTAAGAGGACACCATCACTCTGATACCAAAACCAGACAAAGATGTCACAAAAAAAGAAAACTACAGGTCAATATCACTGATGAACATAGATGCAAAAATCCTCAACAGAATACTAGCAAACAGAACCAACAGCACATTAAAAGGATCATACACCATGATCAAGTGGGGTTTATCCCAGGAATGCAAGGATTCTTCAATATATGCAAATCAGTCAATATGATAAACCATATTAACAAACTAAAGGAGAAAAAACATATGATCATCTCAATAGATGCAGAGAAAGCTTTCAATAAAATTCAACACCCATTTATGATATAATCCCTCCAGAGAGTAGGCATAGAGGGAACTTACCTCAACATAATGAAGGTCATATATGACAAACCCACAGCCAATATCGTTCTCAATGGTGAAAAACTGAAACCATTTACACTAAGATCAGGAATAAGACAAGGTTGCCCACTCTCACCACTGTTATTCAACATAGTTTTGGAAATTTTAGCCACAGCAAACAGAGAAGGAAAAGAAATAAAAGGAATACAAATCAGAAAAGAAGAAGTAAAGCTGCCACTGTTTGCAGATGACATGATACTACACATAAAGAATCCTAAAGATGCTACCAGAAAACTACTAGAGCTAATCAATGAATATGGTAAAGTAGCAGGATACAAAATTAATGCACAGAAATCTCTTGCATTCTTATACACTAATGATGAAAAATCAGAAAGAGAAATTATGGAAACACTCCCATTTAACATTGCAACAATAACAAAAAATACCTAAGAATAAACCTTTCTAAGGAGACAAAAGACCTATATGCAGAAAACTATCAGACACTGATGAAAGAAATTAAAGATGATACAAATAGATGGAGAGATATACCATGCTATTGGATTGGAAGAATCCACATTGTGAAAATGACTATACTACCAAAGCAATCTACAGATTCAATGCAATCCTTAACAAATTACCAATGGCATTTTTCACAGAACTAGAACAAAAAATTTCACAATTTGTGTGGAAACACAGAAGACCCTGAATAGCTAAAGCAATCTTGAGAAAGAAAAACAGAGCTGGAGGAATCAAGCTTCAGACTACACCACAAAACTACAGTAATCAAGACAGTATGGTACTGGCACAAACAGAAAAATAGATCAATGGAACAGGATAGAAAGCCCAGAGATAAACTCATGCACATATGATCACCTTATCTTTGATAAAGGAGGCAAGAATATACAATGGAGAAAAGACAACCTCTTCAATAAGTGGTGCTGGGAAAACTGGACAGCTACATGTAAAAGTATGAAATTAGAACACTCCCTAACACCATACACAAAAATAAACTCAAAATGGATTAAAGACCTAAATGCAAGGCCAGACACTATAAAACTCTTAAAGGAAAACATAGGCAGAACACTCTATGACATAAATCACAGCAAGATCCTTTTTGACCCACCTCCTAGAGAAAGGGAAATAAAAACAAAAATAAACAAATGGGACCTAATGAAACTTAAAAGCTTTTGCACAGCAAAGGAAGCCATAAACAAGACGAAAAGACAACCCTCAGAATGGGAGACAATATTTGCAAATGAGGCAACTGACAAACAATTAATCTCCAAAATTTAAGAGCAGCTCATGCAACTCAATATCAAAAAAACAAACAACCCAATCCAAAAATTGGCAGAAGACCTAAATAGACATTCTCCAAAGAAGATATAGAGATCGCCAACAAACACATGAAAGGATGCTCAACATCAGTAATCATTAGAGAAATGCAACTCAAAACTACAATGAGGTATCACCACACACCGGTCAGAATGGCCATCATCAAAAAATCTACAAACAATAAATGCTGGAGAGGGTGTGGAGAAAAGGGAACCCTCTTGCACTGTTGGTGAGAATGTAAATTGATACAGCCACTATGGAGAACAATATGGAGGTCCCTTAATAAACTAAAAATAGAACTACCATACGATCAGCAATCTCACTACTTGGCATATACCCTGAGAATACCATAATTCAAAAAGAGTCATGTACCACAACATTCATTGCAGCACTATTTACAATAGCCAGGACGTGGAAGCAACCTAAGTGTCCATCAACAGATGAATGGATAAAGAAGATGTGGCACATATATACAATGGAATATTACTCAGCCATAAGAAACGAAATTGAGTTATTTGTAGTGAGGTGGATGGACCTAGGGTCTGTCATACAGAGTGAAGTAAGTCAGAAAAAGAAAAACAAATACCATGTGCTAACACATATATATGGAATCTAAAAAGAAAAAAAAAGTTCTGAAGAACCTAGGGGCAGGACAGGAATAAAGACGCAGATGTGGAGAGTGGACTTGAGGACACGGGGAGGGGGAGGGGTCGGCTGGGACAAGGTGAGAGAGTGGCATGGATATATATACACTACCTAATGTAGAACAGGTGGCTTTTGTGAAGCAGCCACATAGCGCAAGGAGATCAGCTCGGTGCTTTGTGACCACCTAGACGGGTGGGATAGGGAGGGTGGGAGGGAGATGCAAGAGGAAGAGATATGGGGATATGTGTATACATATGGTTGATTCACTTTGTTATACAGCAGAAGCTAACACACCATTGCAGAGCAATTATACTCCAGTAAAGATGTTGGGGGGAAAAAAAAACTAGTAACTGACAAAACCACCCCTTGGATCTATGTCTAAATTTCAGTAGAAGTAAGGGGAAGATTATGAAGATTCGCTGTGGCCAAAAGATCTACATCTGCATCCTCTCTTCATCTCCATAACTATGGTCTTAGTTTTGAGTCTTATTGCTGCTAAGCCTATTGCAACAGCCTCCTAACCAATCTGTTTTCATCTCTTCCTTGTCAGTCCACCTTTTACACTTAACAACAAAATCAATTTTTAAAATGCGTAACTCAACATAAAATTCTCCTGTTACATTCAAGACCACACAGTTAATAAATGTGTCAGAGTGAGAACCAGAGACACTGGGTTTTTTAATTTTTAGTTCTTTTAGATTTGGGGGCTCTTTTTATTCTTCCTTTTTTTTTTTTTTTTGCGGTACGTGGGCCTCTCACTGTTGTGGCCTCTCCCGTTGTGGAGCACAGGTTCCGGACGTGCAGGCTCAGCGGCCATGGCTCACGGGCCCAGCCGCTCCATGGCATGTGGGATCTTCCCGGACCGGGGCACGAACCCGTGTCCCCTGCATCGGCAGGCAGACTCTCAACCACTGAGCCACCAGGGAAGCCCTTCCTTATTAATTAACAGCAATATAATCACGAATTGCAATCACCCCTTATAACACTTGGAATTCTAAGTCTACGGACAGTTTCTGAAATGTTATATAGTTAGAAGATAAAGTTGTAGTCCTAGTCTGGCTTTTATGACATTAAGCCATTTCAAATGCCTAGAGAAGAATCAGTGATTAATTTTTTTAAAAACATAAGGACAGGGCTTCCCTGGTGGCGCAGTGGTTGAGAATCTGCCTGCTAATGCAGGGGACATGGGTTCGAGCCCTGATCCGGGAAGATCCCACATACCGCGGAGCAACTAGGCCCGTGAGCCACAACTACTGAGCTTGCGCGTCTGGAGCCCTGTGCTCCGCAACAAGAGAGGCCGTGATAGTGAGAGGCCCGTGCACCGCGATGAAGAGTGGCCCCCGCTTGCCACAACTAGAGAAAGCCCTTGCACAGAAACGAAGACCCAACACAGCAAAACTAAATTAATTAATTAATAAACTCCTACCCCCAACATTTAAAAAAACAAAACAAAACATAAGGACAGTACAAGGAAAAAAATTATGGGATAATCTCATTTATAAACCTGGATATAGGAATATTAGCAAACTGACTTCAAAAAAATACTTGTGACTAAATTATGTTTCTTTCATGAATGCAAGGTTCGTTGGAATTAGAAAACCTAGTATTGTAACTGAACACATTAACAGATTAAAGAAGAAAAATTACATGGTCATCTCAATAGACAGAGAAAAAATGTTTTCTAGAATTCATTACCTTCTCATCAATCACGTTTTGAGCAAACTTGAAATGGAACAGTTAATGATAGGAGTTTAATCCTAGAAACCTGACTAGGTTAACTAAATCATTTAGTAGAGGTCTGGAAGATACAGAGTATTTTGGTAATACTGTAAGTTGTCTGTAAAAAGCACTTTTAACTAGGGGTTTTCAGCTTATCCTAGTAACTAGAGATTAAGAAGAAGGTAAAACTTTTTCATATTTTAAAATCATTCTCCACATTAAGCAAATTGTTAAATACTATCATATACTGCATTTTCATCACTGTGTGAGGCTGCAACGTCAGAGAGCTCTACTGCCCATTGTAAGTCAGTTTTTAGTTTGATATGAATAGATGTGAGGCCGAAAAGAAGAGGTTAGGGGGTGAGGACAGCCCTGGCCACACGTATGTATATAAGATCATACTGAATACTCTTAATGGGGAAGAGTCACACAAACTACTTTTTATCCCTGCCTACTCTTATTTCAATAGCAACAATGAATCATATAGTTTAATGTTCATTTTTGCCTCCCAAGTAATAAATTCCTACATAAAGACCACATCAAAAATGTCAGAAATGTAATCTTCTATAAGGAGGAAGGAGAAAAAAACCTACCTCTTTACATTTATAGGATCATAAACCTAATTTCTAAGAAAGCTTAGGAAATTAATAGAATTGATTTAATATGGGAGATGAAACACTCATTCTAATTTGGTCATTTGAGGGAGCCTTTATGTTGCCATGTTATATGATTATGATGACAAGTAGTAGCAATGTATTATTTCTATAATTGTTATATATATATGTAAGTTTATGATAATACCTTCTCATATGGGAGAGGGTATTACATACAGAGACCAGATGTATACAAGATTAGAGATAGAAATGGCAAGCAATATGTTTGCATAACAATAAATAAAACATTTGACTGGAACAAGGTATTTCTGCACAAAATAATTAAGAAGTGAATAAGGTCAGTGTATAGGCTGAGTGTTTGTGTACCCCCCAAATTTGGTTGAAATTCTAATTTCCAGTGTGATGGAATTAGGAAGATGTGCGTCTTTGGGAGGAGATTAGGTCATGAGGATGGAGCCCTCATGAATGGAATTGGTGCCTTTATTAAAAAGATACACAAGAAATTTTTCTCTCTCTCTTTTCTTCACTGCCATGTAAGAATACAATGAGAACAAGAAGATGGCCATTTGCAAACCAGGAAGACAATCCTCACCAGACCTGGAATTTACCTTGGTCTTGGACTTCCCAGACTCCAGAATTGTAAGAAATAATGTTTATTGTTTAAGGCACCCAGTCTGTGGTACTTGTTATAGCAGCTCAAACTGAAGGACAAGTTCAAGAGGACCTCACATATGTGGACCTAAAACAAAAGACATTGAAAAGCTTACAAAGCAAATTAAAATATTACAATATGTGGATTTTTAGCCAGTTTGTTATGCCCCTTTCCAGGAAGGACATTCCCTGTGGTACGGTATTAGGAAGTTCAGCTTCTTCCTCTTCCCACATGGTCCCCTGTTCTGAGGCTCCCTAAACCCAGGCAAAATGAATCTGTCATTCAAACATTGGAAGCTAATGAAAAGGTCTGTAATGGTATGGGTGGGCAGAGCTTGGGGAAATTCCCTGGAACAACTCTACCCGAACAGAGGGAGTCATTTAGGGACCACACAACCAGGTTCATTCCTATTGTCTTAGTTTTTTTATTATTAGCACTCCCTTTCTCTATCAGAAATCTCCCAGTTTGGACAATAAGTTCTAGGGTTGTCCTATTTAGTGGCTGCCCACAGAGCACCTGTGGCTAAGCCCTTGGGCAAGGAGACAATACTAAAGTCAGCTCAGGCTGAATTGTCTTAAGTAGAATGACATCCAGAGTACCCTCTAAACTGTTTCGTAGATATTTTATAAAAGAACAAATAGATTATATGAAGGCAGGGCAGGAGCAATAGTCTATAAAAGTATTAATTGAGCTTAATGCAAAAATGCAAGAAGAGAGCACTCCAATAAAATATCCTTGGCATGATTTTTAATTTTTTAATTTGTGGCCTCCAAAAATACTATATGGAAAATCTGGGGAGAATGAATTAAATAGAATAATAGCTCACATTACCAGGCATTTTTCATGTGACAGGCACCATGCTAAGCATAACAGCCTTCTATGTAGACCCACTACTTATAGAGGATCAAGCATTCTTCTAAGGAATTTATATGCACCACTTCATTAAATCCTTGTGAAAATCCTGTGAAGTGGTACTATTATTCTGCTCAATTTGCATGTGAGGAAATAGGGGCACAAAGAGGTCGGTTCACCCACGGACTCATAGCTGGGAAGTAATAGAGTAAAAACCCAGGCAATTTAAACTCTTAGTCTACTTTTTTTAACTACTGTGCTATAATTACTCATAATATGAAACAAAAGCCAAAAATGCTTCCATTTCACGTTCATTAGATGGATAATTTTGTTAGAAACAGTCATTGTTGGTGCCAGATCCAACCTAGTACTTTTTGACTTCAGGGCTGGTGCTATTCTGGTTCCCAATGAAAACACTAGCCCATGCATCTCTGATATGTATTCTTTACATAGCCCTAAGACAATTTGTCTCTGATATGTGCTCCTGAGATAGCAGGATATCTAAGAAAAGAATTGTCTTCACTGCCTAACAGGTCTCTAATCTGGAACTATCGATTTTTTTTTGATATGTCTCCTTGGACTACATGAAACTTGATTTCAATTCCTAAAGATATTGACATTAGGATTCTATCCACCAGTATTGTCTAGGCAGATAATAGAAATGGTTTTGACATTATATCAGTTAGGGATGCTTTCAGCTACAAGTAACAAATGTCACTATTGACAATGGCTTAGACAAACTGGGGTTATTTCTCCACAAAAAAATCTAGAGTTATGTGGTTGCAGCATTGTTACTGCTGCTCAAAAATGCTGTCAGGGGTTAGCTCCCGGAGGAGCTTCAAGATGGCGGAAGAGTAAGATACAGAGATCACCTTTCTCCCCACAAATACATCAGAAATACATCTACATGTGGAACAACTCCTACAGAACACCTACTGAATGCAGGCAGAAGACATCAGACCTCCCAAAAGGCAAGAAACTCCCCACGCACCTGGGTAGGGCAAAAGAGAAAAGAAAAAACAGAGACAAAAGAATAGGGATGGGACCCCCACCAGTGGGAGGGAGCCGTGAAGGAGGAAAAGTTTCCACACACTAGCAAGCCCCTTCGCGGGCGGAGACTGCGGGTGGCGGAAGGGGGAAGCTTCGGATTAACGGAGGAGAGCGCAGCAACAGGGGTGCGGAGGGCAAAGCGGAGAGATTCCCGCACAAAGGATCGGTGCCGACCGGCACTCACCAGCCCGAGAGGACTGTCTGCTCACCTGCCGGGACAAGCGGGGCCTGGGAGCTGAGGCTCGGGCTTCGGAGGTCGGATCCCAGGGAGAGGACTGGGGTTGGCGGCGTGAACACAGCCTGCAGGGGCTAGTGCGCCACAGCTAGCCGGGAGGGAGTCCGGAAAAAGGTCTGGAGCTGCCGAAGAGACAAGAGACTTTTACTTGCCTCTTTGTTTCCTGGTGCGCGTGGAGAGGGGATTAAGAGCGCCACTCAAAGGAGCTCCAGAGACAGGCGCGAGCCACGGGTATCAGCACAGACACCAGAGATGGGCATGGGACGCTAAGGCTGCTGCTGCCGCCACCAAGAAGCCTGTGTGTGAGCACAGGTCACTGTCCACATCTCCCCTTCCAGGAGCCTGTGCAGCCCGCCACTAACAGGGTCCCGTGATCCAGGGACAACTTCCCCAGGAGAACCCACAGCACGCCTCACGCTGGTGCAATGTAACACTGGCCTCTGCTGCCGAAGTCTCACCCCGCATCCATACCCCTCCCTCCCCCAGGCCTGAGTGAGCCAGAGCCCCAGAATCAGCTGCCCCTTTAACCCCATCCTGTCTGGGCGGGAACAGACACCCTCAGGCGACCTACACACAGAAGCGGGTCCAAATCCAAAGCTGAAACCCAGGAACTGTGCAAACAAAGAAGAGAAAGGGAAATCTCTCCCAACAGCCTCAGGAGCAGCGGATTAAATCTCCACAATCAACTTGATGTACCCTACATCGGTGGAATACCTGAATAGACAACGAATCATCCCAAATTGAGGAGGTGGACTTTGGGAGCAACGATATATATTTTTTTTCTCCGTTTTCTCTTTTTGTGTGTATGTGTATGCTTCTGTGTGTGATTTTGTCTGTATAGCTTTGCTTTTACCATTTGTCCTAGAGTTCTGTCTATTTTTTGGGTTTTTTAAATTACTTTAAAAAATTGTTAATAAATAATTATTTTTTATTTTAATAACATTATTTTATTTTACTTTATTTTATTTTATTTTATCTTCTTCTTTCTTTCTTTTCTCCCTTTTATTCTGAGCCATGTGGAGGACACACTCTTGGTGCCCCAGCCAGGTGCCAGGGCTGTGTGACTAAAGTGGGAGAGCCAAGTTCAAGACACCGGTCCACAAGAGACCTCCCAGCTCCACGTAATATCAAACGGTAAAAATCTCCGAGAGATCTCCATCTCAATGCCTAGACCCAGCTCCATTCAATGACAAGAAAACTACATTGCTGGACACCCTATGCCAAACACCTAGCAAGAAAGGAAGACAACTCCATCCATTAGCAGACAGGCTGCCTAAAATCATAATAAGGTCACAGATACACCAAAACACACCACCAGACGTGGACCTGACCACCAGAAAGACAAGATCCAGCCTCATCCACCAGAACACAGGCACTACTCCCCTCCACCAGGAAGTCTGCACAACCCACTGAACCAACCTCAGCCACTGGAGACAGACACCAAAATCAATGGGAACTACGAACCTGCAGCCTGCAAAAATGAGACCCCAAACACAGTAAGTTAAGCAAAATGAGAAGACAGAGAAACACACAGCAGATGAAGGAGCAAGGCAAAAACCCACGAGACCTAACAAACGAAGAAGAAATAGGCAGTCTACCTGAAAAAGAATTCAGAATAATGATAGTAAAGATGATCAAAAATCTTGGAAACAGAATGGAGAAAATACAAGAAACGTTTTACAAGGACCTAGAAGAACTAAAGGGCAAATGAACAATGTTGAACGACACAATAAATGCAATTTAAAATTCTCTAGAAGGGATCAAGAGGAGAATAACTGAGGCAGAAGAACGGATAAGTGACCTGGAAGATAATATAGTGGAAATAACTACTTCAGAGAAGAATAAAGAAAAAAGAATGAAAAGAATTGAGGACAGTCTCAGAGACTTCTGGGACAACATAAAATGTACCAACATTCTAATTATAGGGGTCCCAGAAGAAGAAGAGAAAAAGAAAGGGGATGAGAAAATATTTGAAGAGATTAGAGTTGAAAACTTCTCTAATATGGGAAAGGAAATAGTTAATCAAGTCCAGGAAACACAGAGAATCCCATACAGGATAAATCCAAGGAGAAACATGCCAAGACACAAATTAATCAAACTATCAAAATTAAATACAAAGAACAAATATTAAAGCAGCAAGGGAAAAACAACAAATAACACAAAAGAGAATCCCCATAAGGTTAACAGCTGATCTTTCAGCAGAAACTCTGCAAGCCAGAAGGGAGTGGCAGGACATATTTAAAGTGATAGAGGAGAAAAACCTACAACCAAGATTACTCTACCCAGCAAGGATCTCATTCAGATTTAACGGAGAAATTGAAACCTTTACAGACAAGCAAAAGCTAAGAGAATTCAGCACCACCAAATCAACTTTACAATAAATGCTAAAAGAACTTCTCTAGGCAGGAAACACAAGAGAAGGAAAAGACCTACAATAATAAACCCAAAACAATTAAGAAAATGGTAATAGGAACATACATATTGATAATTACCTTAAATGTAAATGGATTAAATGCTCGAACCAAAAGACATAAACTGGCTGAATAGATACAAAAACAAGACCCGTGTATATGCTGTCTACAAGAGACCCACTTGAGACCTAGGGACATGTACACCCTGGAAGTGAGGGGATGGAAAAAGATATTCCATGCAAATGGAAATTAAAAAAAAGCTGGAGTAGCAATTCTCATATCAGATAAAATGGCTTTAAAACAAAGACTATTACAAGAGACAAAGAAGGACACTACATAAAGATCAAGGGATCAATCCAAGAAGAAGATATAACAATTGTAAATATTTATGCACCCAACACAGGAGCACCTCAATACATAAGGCAAATACTAACAGCCATAAAAGGGGAGATTGACAGTAACACAATCATAGAAGGGGACTTTAACACCCCACTTTCACTAATGAACAGATCATCCAAAATGAAAATAAATAAGGAAACACAAGCTTTAAATGATACATTAAACAAGATGGACTTAATTGATATTTATAGGACATTTCACTCAAAAACAACACAATACACATTCTTCTCAAGTGCTCATGGAACATTCTCCAGAATAGATCATATCTTCAGTCACAAATGAAGCCTTGGTAAATTTAAGAAAATTGAAATCGTATCAAGTATCTTTTCTGACCACAACACTTTGAGACTAGATATAAATTGCAGGAAAAAATCTAAGAAATACAAACACATGGAGGCTAAACAATACACTACTTATTAGCCAAGAGATCACTGAAAAAATCAAAGAGGAAATCAAAAAATACCTAGACACAAATGACAATGAAAACACGATGACCCAAAACCTATGGGATGCAGCAAAAGCAGTTCTAAGAGGGAAGTTTATAGCAATACAATCCTACCTCAAGAAACAAGAAACATCTCAAATAAACAACCTAACCTTACAACAAAAGCAATTAGAGAAAGAAGAACAAAAAGCTCCAAAGTTATCAGAAGGAAAGAAATCATAAAGATCAGATCAGAAATAAATGAAAAAGAAATGAAGGAAACGATAGCAAAGATCAACAAAACTAAAAGCTGGTTCTTTGAGAAGATAAACAAAATTGATAAACCATTAACCAGACTTATCAAGAAAAAAAGGGAGAAGACTCAAATCAATAGAATTAAAAATGAAAAAGGAGAGGTAGCAACTGACACTGCAGAAAGACAAAGGATCATGAGAGATTAGTACAAGCAACTCTATGCCAATAAAATGGAAGAAACCTGGAAGAAATGGACAAATTCTTAGAAATGCACAAACTTCTGAGACTGAACCAGGAAGAAATAGAAAATATGAACAGACAAATCACAAGCACTGAAATTGAAACAGTGATTAAAATTCTTCCAACAAACAAAAGCCCAGGACCAGATGGCTTCACAGATGAATTTCATTAAACATTTAAAGAAGAGCTAACACCTATCATTCTCTAACTCTTCCAAAATATAGCAGAGGGAGGAACACTGCCAAACTCATTCTAAGAGGACACCATCACTCTGATACCAAAACCAGACAAAGATGTCACAAAGAAAGAAAACTACAGGCCAATATCACTGATGAACATAGATGCAAAAATCCTCAACAAAATACTAGCAAACAGAATCCAACAGCACATTAAAAGGATCATAAACTATGATCAAGCGGGGTTTATCCCAGGAATGCAAGGATTCTTCAGTATATGCAAATGAATCAATGTGATACACCATATTAAAAAATTGAAGGATAAAAACCACATGATCATCTCAATAGATGGAGAGACAGCTTTTGACAAAATTAAACACCCATTTATGATTAAAAAACCTCCAAAAAGTAGGCATAGAGGGAACTTTCCTCAACATAATGAAGGCTATATGTGACAAACCCACAGCCTGCATCGTCCTCAATGGTGAAAAACTGAATCCATTTCAACGAAGATCAGGAACAAGACAAGATTGCCCACTCTCGCCACTATTATTCAACATACTTTTGGAAGTTTTAGCCATAGCAATTAGAGAAGAAAAAGAAATAAAAGGAATCCAAATCAGAAAAGAAGTAAAGCTGTCGCTGTTTGCAGATGACATGACTATACATAGAGAATCCTAAAGATGCTACCAGAAAACTAAAAGAGCTAATCAATGAATTTGGTAAAATAGCAGGATACAACATTAATGCACATAAATCTCTTGCATTCCTATACGCTAATGATAAAAAAATCTGAAAGTGAAATTAAGAAAACACTCCCATTTACTATTGCAACTAAAAGAATAAAATATTTAGGAATAAACCTACCTAAGGAGACAAAAGACCTGTATGCAGAAAATTATAAGATACTGATGAAAGAAATTAAATATGATACAAAGAGATGGAGAGATATACCATGATTTTGGATTGGAAGAATCCACATTGTGAAAATGGCTCTACTACCGAAAGCAATCTACAGATTCAATGCAATCCCTATCAAACTACCACTGGCATTTTTCACAGAACTAGAACAAAAATTTCACAATTTGTATGGAAACACAAAAGACCCCAAATAGCCAAAGCTATCTTGAGAAAGAAAAACGGAGCTGGAGGAATCAGGCTCCTTGACTTCAGACTATACTACAAAGCTACAGTAATCAAGACAGTATTGTACTGGCACAGAAACAGAAATATAGATCGATGGAACAGGACAGAAAGCCCAGAGATAAACCCACGCACATATGGTCACCTTATCTTTGATAAAGGAGGCAAGAATATACAGTGGAGAAAAGACAGCCTCTTCAATAAGTGGTGCTGGGAAAACTGGACAGCTACACGTAAAAGAATGAAATTAGAACACACCCTAACACCATACACAAAAATAAACTCAAAATGGATTAAAGACCTAAATATAAGGCCAGACACCATCAATCTCTTAGAGGGAAACATAGGCAGAACACTCTATGACATAAATCACAGCAAGATCCTTTTTGACCCACCTCCTAGAGAAATGGAAATAAAAACAAAAATAAACAAACGGGACCAAATGAAACTTCAAAGCTTTTGCACAGCAAAGGAAACCATAAACCATAAGACCAAACGACAACCCTCAGAATGGGAGAAAATATTTGCAAATGAAGCAACTGACAAAGGATTAATCTCCAAAATTTACAAGCAGCTCATGCAGCTCAATATCAAA
This sequence comes from Pseudorca crassidens, assembly GCF_039906515.1. Taxonomy (NCBI): domain Eukaryota; kingdom Metazoa; phylum Chordata; class Mammalia; order Artiodactyla; family Delphinidae; genus Pseudorca; species Pseudorca crassidens. Next base: position 83,225,778 of record NC_090298.1, read on the forward strand.
AAAACTAACAACCCAATCCAAAAATGGGCAGATCTAAATAGACATTTCTCCAAAGAAGACATACAGATTGCCAACAAACACATGAAAGAATGCTCAACATCATTAATCATTAGAGAAATGTAAATCAAAACTACAATGCGATATCGTCTCACACCGGTCAGAATGGCCATCATCAAAAAATCTACAAACAATATATGCTGGAGAGGGTGTGGAGAAAAGGGAACCCTCTTGCACGGTTGGTGGGAATGTTAATTGATACTGCCACTATGGAGAACAGTATGGAGTTTCCTTAAAAATCTAAAAAGAGAATTACCATATGACCCAGCAATCCCACTACTGGGCATATACCCTGAGAAAACCATAATTCAAAAAGAGTCATGTACCAAAATGTTCATTGCAGCTCTATTTACAATAGCCAGGAGATGGAAACAACCTAAGTGTCCATCATCAGATGAATGGATAAAGAAGATGTGGCACATATATACAATGGAATATTAGTCATAAAAAGAAACGAAATTGAGCTATTTGTAATGAGGTAGATAGACCTAGAGTCTGTCATACAGAGTGAAGTAAGTCAGAAAGAGAAAGACAAATACCATATGCTAACACATATATATGGAATTTAAGGGAAAAAATGTCATGAAGAATCTAGGGGTAAGACAGGAATAAAGACACAGACCTACTAGAGAATGGACTTGAGGATATGGGGAGCAGGAAGGGTAAGCTGTGACAAAGCGAGAGAGAGGCATGGACCTATGTATACTACCAAACGTAAGGTAGATAGCTAGTGGGAAGCAGCCACATAGCACAGGGAGATCAGCTCAGTGCTTTGTGACCGCCTGGAGGGGTGGGATAGGGACGGTGAGAGGGAGGAAGATGCAAGAGGGAAGAGATATGGGAACATATGTATATGTATAACTGATTCACTTTGTTATGAAGCAGAAACTAACACACCATTGTAAAGCAATTATACTCCAATAAAGATGTAAAAAAAAAGTATTGCTATATTAATAATATATTATTAAAAAAAAAAGACACATACACCCCAATGTTCATTGCAGCACTATTTACAATAGCCAGGTCATGGAAGCAACCTAAGTGTCCATCAACAGATGAATGGATAAAGAAGACGTGGTAATATATACAATATTACTCAGCCACAAAAAGGAACGAAACTGGGTTATTTTTAGTGCGGTGAATGGACCTAGAGACTGTCTTACAGAGTAAGTCAGAAAGAGAAAAACAAATACCGTATGCTAACACATATATATGGAATCTAAAAAAAAAAAAAAAAAAAGGTCATGAAGAACCTAGGGGCAAGACAGGAATAAAGATGCAGACCTACTAGAGAATGGACTTGAGGATACGGGGAGGGGGAAGGGTAAGCTGGGACAAAGTGAGAGAGTGGCATGGACATATATACACTACCAAATGTAAAATAGATAGCTAGTGGCAAGCAGCCGCATAGCACAGGGAGATCAGCTTTGTGCTTTGTGACCCCCTAAAGGGGTGGGATAGGGAGGGTGGGAAGGAGGGAGACGCAAGAGGGAAGAGATATGGGGACATATGTATATGTATAACTGACTCAATTTGTTATAAAGCAGAAACTAACACACCATTGTAAAGCAATTGTACTCCAATAAAGATGTTTTAAAAAAAAAAAATGCTGTCAGGGTTCCAGGCTCTTCCCATCGTTTGGCCCTCTATCTAGAATGTGTTGGTCTCCATCAAGCTTGTTACCTCATGATATCAAGACGGCTACTGCAGTTTCATCGCATGCTGTGTTCAAGGTACGAAGAAGATGAAAAGTGGTTTGTACAAACAGCATTTAATCTTTCCACCATCTGACTTTAAAAAAATATCTTTTTGGCCACCTTCAGCCAAAAGGAGTATGTGTGGGTTTCTGGCCTCTGGGAGGTGACAATAGAGATGGATTCAGGAATGTGTGTGGGTTAGCCAACTATAGGAACCAACATTTAACTTGGGATCTACCCATTGGTGTGAACTCTACCCTTTCTCTCTGCAGTGAAATATGGTAATGCAGAGAATAGAGATGGAATCTGTATTCTCCATATTCTTAAAGACACAACTTTTCTTCCTCACTGAAATCTGGTATGTCTTTGGTCATAGAGAGAAATATTCATCAAATCTTTTAGTTGTCTCCAGCTCAGGAGTGATTGTAACACCTTTCTTTTCTCCCTTCTCTTCCTCTCCCACCAATCTGAGAAGCTTTGGACTTGAATATTATTATTAATTAACAGCATTATTAATACATTGATATGAGCATGGGGGAAAATATGGAAGAATATATATATATATACACACTATTGGTGGTTTTTGCTGGGGGATGACAGGGATCCTTCCCTCTGTGCATATACATTCCTTCATCTCTTGAGTTTTTTAACATAAGCATATATCATTCTTTTAACCTGTAACAGCAACGAAGACAGAAGTAGACAGCTATTAAATTTCTCACTAGCCTTTCATGTTTCCAGCAGAATAACCCCAGTTCAATTAATCTTCCTGAAGCTCTTATTTTCTAACCAACTTTTTGGTTTATCCCTGAATCTTCAACAATTTCTTAAGATACTCTTTAGTTTGAGCAAGATTGTATGACTTAATCCATTCAAGTCAGATTACTAAGGTGCTAAAACATTCATAAGCCTTCCTCCCTCTTGCAAATGAGATTGAATGGCTTTCCCTCTGAGGATGTGCCCATGTATCCCTAGAACATTCTGACCTTGCATAAATACTGCCTGCCTTCAAACTGCCAGGGTACCGCAGCGGCTGTTTTACAAAAAGTGACTTTATCAGGCTTTAGTACAAAGCTGGTATCTTACAGAGAAACATCCTAAACTCTGTGCATCAAGTTGGATATATTTCTTTTGATTGATAAGCCTAGTAATTTGTCTTGGAGCTTTTCTTTTCAGTGAATTACATAATAGTATGTCCACTAGCCTTTGTCTTAATATGACAGAAGAAACTGCAAATTTTGCCTAATATTCTCTTCCTAGAGACACAGTGTGACAGGCTCACAACGTTGCAGACTGCCTAAAAGGTGAGGGTAGGGAAGGAAAATGCTGTCAACCACAAAATTGAGTTGTGGCTTATGTGCTCAGCTGTAAATTCACAAGGTCCACTAAGGTCATGACCAAGAACAATGACATGGTTTTGTTCAGAAAGCTGTTCTAAAATTCTTCAGAAGCTTCCTTCTCTTTACTACCCATACCAGGATGACTCTAAGGTTTCTTGCTTGTATGCCTAGGAGAATGATGGATCAATGTTTATTCATTGATATGGTAAATATAGGAGTAAAGAAATATTGGTGGTGAAGGGGGAGCATCTCCCACACTTGCCAAGAAAAAGAAGTTAATTTTCATCTTGTACTTTCTTTTTTATTCTATACAGATATAAGCCTTTCCTGTCTTTGATAGAGAAATTTTTCCTATGACAATCTGTAGTAATTTTTTGTCTTTTTTGCCTAATATTTGATGCTCTATTTTTATGACACCTATTTGAACAATATAGATGAAAGTGTTATAATAATATATTTCCAATAATTTTAGCTATCCTAAAGTAGTTGGAAAATAGTAATTAGCAAAAAAAGTTTTCTGAGTGTCCAAAATGGACACTCCAATGTTGAAACTCCAAAACCTATGAGTTTCTTCTGGTCAGCATCTTTATCTTCACTCAGAGGCTATTTGTCTTGTCACTTAGTTCTAACAAATTTGATTAGTAGTGACTATAGTGATGAAGAAGATGCTGATGGTAGCTACATATCCTAGCACTGGCCTAGGAGCATTACATTATTTCTAATTATCCTGATAACTATCTTAACTATCCTAAGGGTAGACACTATTTACCCTCATTTTATAGATGAGAAACCAAAGCTGAGAGGTTAAGTAACTCACCCAAGCTAGTAGGGGGAAAGCTAGGCTCCAACAGAGCTATCTTTACTATCCTACATGGCCTTCCTGAACAGGATTATTGTTTATGTTTCTCTGTGTTGCATTCTTGGCCTTCTGCTTTTCTCATGCAACATTTACTCATAAGTGATCTCATCCAAATTTATGGCTGCAACCATCACCTAGAAGCTAATGACTACTAGAATTACCTTCCAGTTCAGCTTTTTTTCCTGAGTTCTAGATCTGTGCATCTTACTGCCCCTAGGACATCCTTAATTCAATGTCCAACAGTTACCTCCAGCTCAACATATCCCCAATTAAACTTCATCTTCTGTATCCCCTCCCCATATCTGTTCTTCCTTTTCAAGTCCTTAACTTCCTAATGAGTAATATTATATACCTAGCTGCCCAAGCCAGGAGGTATTCTTTTATTTTAATATTTATTTATTTATTCTCTTTATTTTTTTGGCTGCATCAAGTCTTAGTTGCGGCACGCGGGATCATCCTTGAGGCATGCGGGACCTTTCGTTGCAGTGCGTGGTCTCTTCATTGCAGAGCTCGGGCTTCTCTCTAGTTGTTGCGTGTGGGTTTTCTCTCTCTAGTTGTGGTCCGTGGGCTCCAGGGTGTGTGGGCTCTGTTGCTTGCCGCTCGCGGACTCTCTCGTTGAGGCGCGCAAGCTCAATAGTTGTGGCGCGTGGGCTTAGTTGCCCTGTGGCATGTGGGATCTTAGTTCTCTGACCAGGGATCAAACCCGCATCCCCTGCATTGAAAGGCAGATTATTTACTACTGGACCACCAGGGAAGTCCCCAGGAGGTATTCTTGACAGTTCTTTCTCCTTCAATTCTCACATCCAATTGAAAACTGAATCCAATGGATTCTACCTCTTTTATGGTTCTTGAACCCCCAAATCTATTTTCTTCTCTCCACCTTCTCTGCCAGTGCTTTAGTCACCTCTTTATAATATTTTGCCTAGTTTACTGCAACCAAGTCCAAGATTCTAATGCCACTCCAAACTCATCTTGTGCTTTATTTAAAAATTGTTTAACTTTTCATGTAGATGCCTCTATCTCTTAATACTTGAAAGAAGACTGTGACAAGTAAATTAAATTTTCTAACTTGATTTCTTAAGTTGAATATAGTGAACGTAACTGTATTATGCTAAATGGTTTCAGGTTTTTGTAAGTGGAATTTTTCAATTATTTTCTTTTACCTGTTATTCTTGGACCACACACATTGTATACATGTATACATTCTATACTTTGGTCAAACTATCATAATGTTTTATTTTACAATACCTTGTCTCTTATCTCAACCCCTAAAATCTCAAACTCCAAATAAATGGCTGCTATAATGACCTTTTCTAAGATGTAAATCTGATACTCTCATGGTCCTGCTTAAAATCTTCCAATGGCTTTTTACTGCTTCCAAGACAAAAATCCAAAATCATTAGCTGACATAAAAGAAGCAGTCTGAGGCCACTTTCTGGAAAGAAAACTGACAACCAGCCCTACATACCAGCGCCTTAGGACATAACTAGAGTTTGTTCAAAATGATGACCTAAAATCATAGTAAAGGTACAGTTTTATCTACCATATTAAACTTAAGGAGTTAAGAAGATTCTATCAGAAGAGATTTCCTGGAGAAACTGTTTACATGTGAGTGGCTAAATAAATGCCAATAAGTCAGAAAATTATATCACTGTACTTTTCAGATTTTATAAGATGGGAAAACTTACATGAGAAGTTAAATGAATTATTAAAAAATACAAGATTAGTCTGGAATGGCATAGGATACAGGCCATAAGTGAAATTAAACATTAAGTGACTTAGACCAGGCTTACACAGTGCAGGAAAAACTGACAAACTTGTGGAATATAAGAAATTAAAAATTCCCTAGTCAGTGCCTAAACTAGAGGTCACAACTGAAGGCTGCAGGTCAGATTTTGTCTAAGGGTAGATTTTATCTGGTTTGTACATATGTTTTAAATTTCTGAATTTTAATATCCTTAGCCTGCTCTAAGTTTCATCCACAAACTGGTGTCAGTCCATGAACTGTTAATGGTCTGCAACAAGTTAACTACAGAAACTGAGCCTCAGCTTTAGAAACTTTTATAGCAATTTAGCAAACTGATCATATGTCTGTTGAATCCAAACAGATAATTTGAAATGTACTGCTCTGGTTTACCACAATCTCCACCATCTCCTATTCTTATTTTAGGCCAGTTTCATGCAAATGCCAGACCCCTGACGGCATTTTAGTTTAGGCTTTCTCTTTCATTCAATGAAATTCATTCACACAGGAGTCTGGAGACCTACAGCAGCTTGGTAAGTGTCTTGCCAAAATCTCAAAGACCTGCATCTCCACACATTGGATAAACTCAGTAGCATTTGCATGGTGACTTAAAATTTCTAAGTCCCTCAAAAGACCTATAGCAAAGCAAATCTCTAATTGAAAGTTGTTATTAGTTCATCATGCTACAGTTAAATATACATCATGCGCTACCCTATTTCAGGCAGACAGTGAGACCAGAATTCATGAAGAAGCAAGGGGATGTGGAGGGGGTTAGAAGAAAGCTCAAATAGTTGGGGAATGTTTCAGACAGCAAGTATAAGTCCAAAACCATTTTAATTATTCTTTTCTTGATTTATCCATTCTTCAAACCAATGCAATCACCTGACTCCAGTTGCCGACAGTTTGGTTCCCTATAACGATTTTCTTTACAATTTCAGCTTATTGAAGCATATCATATCTCTAAATGCTTACAGCACACAGAGCAATGCCCTGATCTTCTAGAGCAATTACCTTACCCATAACCAAGGCACATTCTGTGCTTACCTAGAAATCTGAGGACAGAAACCTTCCCTAATGATTCCCAAGTCTTTTCAACTGTGTTAAATACAAACTTAATCATTTGACTTTTCTCCCTTACCTGCCAACCTCATAATTTTTAAAGACCTCTCCACACACACACTGATTTAAGTATGAGAATGCGGAGTTGAGATTCACAACCAACCATATTAGTTGGAAGAAGAAAATCAAGACTAAGAGAGAATGGAAGCATAGCTGGAAGGCTAATTCTTCAAACTTAATTCCAGATTTAAATCAGTAAGTGTTTTGGAGAGGGGTTATAAATTTTAATCTTGGACAGAGTTATAGGAAATTCTCAATTCAGAATGAAGCCACAAAAGGGTGAGTGTTCATACATAATACTTGGCAATATGCTAACACATAGGAGGCACGTGAGAAATATTCATTTAGTGAATAAATGGATGAATGAGTTAATTAATCAATGAACTTGCTACAAAATTCACTTGAAAGAGTCCCCATAAGGTGGCTATTTTCCCAAATCACCCTTCCTCCCTTAAGCCCTGATTCTTATAAGTGCCTATCTCACTTCTCCCATGCCAGACATTTGCTGTCAGTTTTACCATTGGTTACTAAAGTGCCCACAGTGGGGTACCATAGACCTGCTGCATTGAGGGTAAATGGAGCTCTGTTGTGCTTGGCAGGGAGCCCTGCCTGGGAGCTGACAAAGACATGGAATTGATTGACAAGCTTCTGTAAATATAGAGCTAATGAGCCAATATCTCCCAACCTTGCCAAAGCAATGAAAAGAAGGGATACAGTCAATTAGAAAACAACAAAAAATAAAGAAATTTTCCATATCTGGGTTCATGTTCTTTATGTTCTTCTCCACACAAAGGTCTGCCTCTAAAAAGCCATTATGTAGGAAAAACTAATTTCATCTTCATGATCAGTGAAACCCATACCTGGAAGTAATTCTAAACTGGGTAAATTTAGGAAGAGTTACCCAAACTAAATTGGTTGAATCAATCCTGGCCATTAAAGGAGTAACAGATGTTACAGCAAGGTTGCCCTCACATTTTGCCAGAAAATCAAGTTATGGATTTAGACAGATTGCAACATGTTATGCAATATTCCAAATGGAGTCATTCTTATCTTAACAACTAATACTGCATAGTTGCTGGGGGGTGGGGGGAGAAAAGAAAAGATTGCTTTAGAGAGAGCAAAAAGTTCCAATACAGGCAAGGTATCCTGAAAGACCAGGAATTTTCTGGTGAACCCAAAGAACAGGACCACAGTATATTCACAGCTACAAGTGATTTCCACGATATGAATATGCCTCTGCAGATTGGTACAAAATAACCATGGGGGGTGGGGGGGGTGGAGTACAGTATTTGTTTCCAGCTTGCTACAAGGTGTTTTTATTACAAGGTCATTGGTAAGTGGTGAGATTTTTACTCAGTAAAATTGTTTACAGCCAGCATGGAATGCCTGATGAAGGTAGGAGTTAGATTCTCCATCATCTTCACACTTCATGCAGTATTTATGAAATTTTCACCTTTATGGATGCTGCCTTGGGCACTGAACAACGAAGTGATTCACATACTCTGGGGTAGCACCAGCCAAGTGCTTCACCCTTCAGCCTTACCCATAATTGAGGAGGCTTCTATAAAGTAAGATGAGGCTTCCAAAGCTCTTCCTACACCATAGTGGCAGATGCTTAAAATCCTAAAATTTGTTATTCTGTATATTACATGTAAATTTCAAAATAATGAAGGGTTTTAAGCCATGATCTATTGCAAAGACCTCTGAACAGAAAATAGATAGTCTTATCAGTTATAACTCAGGAGTTCCTAAGTTACCAGATTCTTATCTAAAAGTTGGTCTTTCATGACCTAAGAAGAAGAGACTCTGAGAATATTGGTCACCAACATGGACATCAGCCACAAAAAGAGAAGGGGGAGGCTGGGATGCTAAAGCTAACACAAAGTGCCTGCCTTGAATTAGCAGTGTCTCTAATGAAGAGAGACAAGTAGCCAGAATCCCCTCTCCCCAAATCCTGCCGTAATGGGTGCCCAAGAAGTCTGTGCACAAAAGATACTTGAGGCAAATGAATTCTTAGTTACCAGCTAAGACTACAGCCCCAAACCTCTGAGTTATTTATATCTCCACGAGCCCAGGTGAACTTTGAGACCTCTTTTTGGCCCTCCAGGTACACAGTGCGCTCCAAGTCACCTTTACCCTGGTTCTACCAAGTCTCCCAGTGGGTGATCTCCCAGTGCTGGGGGAAGGAAGATCCCAAGTCAGAGCAGCCCTGCACTATCTGACTGTACCCCATGGGACGAAGAGAGAGAAAAGATCCAAGAGAGATCATTCTAAAGAGATCATTCAAGAGACCTGGATGAAAGGGGAACCTGCAGAAGAGAGAATGGTTAACTTCTTTCCTCCTTCTTCTCAGTAAAGAAATGTGCTTGACTCACATCAGAATTCAAACGTTTGGGGGTTGGTGGAGAAAGTGGAGTGGAGGGATTTTGATGGGAGGTAATGAAAGAGGAAAGAATGGTGGCAGGAGCCTAGATTTCCCTCTAAAGATTAGTATGTATCAAAACACTTTGAATTTTAACTTGTTTATAGACAGATAAGCACATAGGAAACAAGAGACAGAGCACCAGTTTACTCTTCTCTCTGCTTTTCCACTTATACAGACTTGAGAGCAAACATCCAAAACTTGGCTTTGCCACTGAACAGTACTAGTGTATCTTCCTCAGTAATTACAGTGGAGAGAGCAGAACTGGTTTAAAATGGGCTGACCTTAAATTTTGCTGAATTAATCCATTAGGTAATTAATGAAGCAGTGCCCAAATAATTCTTAAGCATGGTTTCTTGATCTGTAAAAAGGGGATGAAGTAAGTTTCTAAAAGCACTTTTTCTTAATTCACAAATCCATAATTTATTTTAATAATTTTAAATTTATATAAAATAATTATTTTATATAAAATAATTTTAATAATTTAATTTCATAATTCTTAAATATACGATCATGGAATATCATGCAACTAAACTTCAGTTTTCTATTAATCTGTACATAACTCCTAACAGGTAGTCCTGCTTTACCTACCTCTCAATCATAATTTGATTAATGTCTTTTCTGTGATTGGATGTTATGAGAAAAACACCCTCAATAAGTGCAAGGCTTTTTTTAATTCATGATATATTTACAAAGTTTCCTATGAGTATTTGGATTGTTATATTATGGTTTGAAGTATCAGAGATAGGCACAAGGTCTAAAGAGAAAGACACGGTTTTCCCTTGTCACCTTGCTGATCTCTGAACAGTTGTATGTAAACATATGTAAAGTCTTTCTAAATCTGCCCTTGCTATGTGATACTACTACATAGACAGCTCTTCTGGTAACAGGAAGAACAAGAAATTTTAATTGAATTGTTTCACCACTGTTCTCTGGAAGGCTATTTGAAAGAACTGTAAAGAAAAAGCACCTAGAATTACTACTGTCACATTTCAGGTTTGCTTTCCACAGGAATCGTTAGGCTATAAAGTAAGTAATATGTGGATAGGGATGGAGATGGTAGGGCAAGCAGTAGCTGTGTATGTACTGTGGCATTAGCTGTCACAGGAACACTATAATCATAGAGCAAAGTTACAGATTAACTGTGTAAAAACTCCCAAAGCGTGAGCTTAGCTCAAATACTGTCAATACCAAACACTCTGCAGATTCTAGTGGCATGGTTCCAACCACCTAGATATACTAATAATCTTACTGTGACAAGATCCCATTTGATAGATAGATAGATAACCTCTTTAAAATTGCACCTCAACGTAGTACATGTTCCATGTATTAAAAGAACACTGAGAACGTTTTCTATGTTGTAGAATTTTTTGTTAAATATGGATGATATTAGAGGAGAGGGGCTTTCTCATATATTTTTTGCTCTGCTTCTATATCATCTATAAAATGCTATCAGTTTGGTCAATTATGCTTTTATTTTAAGTCACTTTTCTCTTCTCCAGTCTTTGCTTGAATGCAGTATCTGAGTTGAGAAGCTAAAGACCTCAGAGTACTGCTTCCTACCCACGGGGACCAGTGAGTGTTAAAAGGGAGCCAGGTACAATAATGCAACTGAATGCTATATCCATTTTTGATTCAAACTTAAAACCCAAAGCAGCAAGATTATTTCAATCTTGTCCACAGCTGCAGCAGCATAATTTCATATGAGCACACTCATTCTATCACCACTGACAGCCTCTGATAACAAGGAACAGCTCTACAAATTGTGTAAGATTTGGGCGATAAAATATTATTATTGAGCATAACACAAGCTTTTATCATTATGAACCACAATCATGCTTTAAGGAGTACCTTCATCAAAAGTTGAAAAACGAAGTCACAACGTTGGTTGGTAGAAAAAATCCAAAAATGTGGTAATGTGAGCAGGCCTTTGTCCTGGACTCTCTTCTTCTGCTTATATTTCATTAGCACTTATTGAATGCATAACACCTGCCAAAGACAATGCTAAACACTTAACATGCACTCACAACAACCCTATGAGGTCAGTAGTGTTATCTTACTTTGCAAATGAGGAAACTGAGGCCCAAGGCTATACAACAGTAAAGTAGCGGTGCAGTATTCTACCTCTACCCCCATTCTCTTAATGTCATAATATGCTTCCTAGTATCCCCTATTGTTCCCCAAAGGAGAGCTTTGGGTAGTGTCTGGCAATGAGCTTTGGCTGGGCCCTTTTAACTTGCTTCAGCTCTGAATAGCTGTGGAAGTATTTATTCAACTCTAACTCCACATTTCTCATGACAGGAGAAAACTGGGATGTTCAGATACAAACTGCAAACTTGGACTTCAGACTCCAGCAAAGGCTTACCAGTCTAAGTGAAAGATAGCAGTGAAAGACAAAGATTTTTGTGAAGCTAATGAAGTTTAACCTTCAGAGCCCTTCACTTTTGTGGGCACTTTCATGGCCCTGAGAGGTTTTAGTGAGGCATTCATATGACTCTTTGCTTTTGAAAATTTGCAAAATAAGTTATTTTAACGGCAACCAATTACCACCGTTGTCCCTTTCCTGTCCAACCTCCTCTCCATAACACTGTCCCATGTGTCTGGTGGCACTGAAGTAGCCAAGAGCTTTTTGAGATTCAGCTAAAGGAAATTTGAGGTGCAAATTCATTTAATACGGGTTTAGTATGGCTCACAGTGACTTCTATATATACATAGCTTTGGGCATTGCATCAGGATATATAGACATCCTGATGCAGGAATGACTCCAAGAATGGCTAAATGATGATTTATCTGCAGGAAGGTACAGGGCCAAAGGTTTTATTGTGATTTAAGTATGTGAGCGGTGGAGAAGTGAGGTTTGAAAATCCAGAGATAGAAGCAGAAAATTCTTCTAATCATCAGACATACAGAATTATAATAATAGGAACCAATTCTCATCAATGACTGATCAAAACTGGTTTTCTCCTGTCAGAACTATAAACAATAATACAGCATATGCAATTAAAAATGCACATTTTTTATGGAATGGTCCAAAAAAGAATTTATCAGAATGTCTGAGTTTGTAGGGCGCAAACCTGAAGTAGTACTACAAAAAAACAAATATAGCATGTAAAGTCACATACTTTATTAATTTCATTAGATCACATCATAGTATATGAAATACACTGTCCTGTTGAAGACCAGAGGTTCCAGATGAAATGACATACAAAAACGCTACCAGGGCAAGAAAATGTCCTGAGGAAATAAGTATTTCTATGACCAAACACCTTCATGTAATTATTCAATGTGCATTACATAAGAGTAATTTGATTCCACAATTATGTAGCCCATTAAACATAGCAGCAATTCTAGAGTACACTTAACTTGCTCTTGTGTATTCCTTAATTTCAGATTACCTTTACTCTTTTTTCAGAATTCCTGAGCATTCCAAAATTCAGATGTATCAAGAAGAAAGTATCCAAGTAGAAACCAAAATCATAAACCAAAAGGAAATACCTGTGATATTCATTAGCTGTTTTTTACTGTAATTTGTTGTGATTTATCATTCTAAATAAATGTTCATTTTCACACCTAGTTTTCTATTTGTAATTTTATACTCTTTTTCTGGTATGGGGTCCAATCAAATTAAGTTTCAGACTGCACAAAACCTGAATCTGCCACTGAAATGAAACCAACCCCAAAGGCCATGGTTTACCTGGCCTGCTGGATGGAACATGGCTGACTTTTGGGAAGGCAGGCTCAGGCCATGCTTATTTCAGGGTATAGTTCCACAAGTCCTTATCCCAATGATACAATTCTAAAAGTTCTGAAAACCTAAAGATATGTTTATTATTTGGCATCAAAACTCATTTGTCAACAAAACCTAGCTGGAACTGACATGAGGCTATTTATAATCTTGACTGATCTCACTTACTATGAATATTCATATATTTTGTTGTTGGGAACATTAAAAATTGAATTTCATATGATGCACAATTCCCACTGAGGGTTTTACAGAATTTATTTTAAAACTAAAAAAAATTTTTTTTAATTCTGAAACACATCTGGTCTCAGGGAGTCTAATGAGGAATTTGGCATCTGTGCTTACTTTCCACAGTTGCCTCCCATGGGCAGGACCCATGGAGTTAAGCAACCTACTGAGGATTATGATAAGTTTTTGAGAATATTTGATAATATCTGACTAGTGTGATCATGGATATACAATCCCTGCCCTGGGTTCCTAAAGATGCTGTTCCCAAAAGAAAACTGATAGAATGGGAGACAAAATTTTATCTTATTATTAGGGGCTGCTGAACAACACTAATGCATACCTGGATATAGAGCATGTGACTTGGGCTTGAAGTCTACATTAGATCTACAGCATCTCTAAGCCCAATGTAATGGTTAGCACACTCAAGCACATATTAGCATGTGACCTTGGGTGACACCCTCCCTGTGAAAAAATAAGATTATCTTATACTACCTACTAGATATGTAACATATATAAATATAAATATATTACCTGCTTTATGGATTTGTTTTGAGCTTTAAATGGCGTAATACAGCTAACATACTTAAAACAGTGTCTTAAACACTTAAAACATATAGTAACCACCTAGTAACGGTAGCAATTATTATTTTATTATAGGTGTGGAGAGAAAGGGATGACAAGGTCCCCAGAAGGGCCCACATCCACTTACAAAGGCCACTGCCTCAGAGCTATATTAGTTAAGTTATAAAAATGTAGCCCTGACTCAAACAGGTACTTGTAGATCAATGTTCATAGCAGCATTATTCACAACAGCCAAAAGGTGGAAACAACCCAGGTGTCCATCAATGAATGGATGGATAAACAAAATGTGGTATATACATACAACGAAATTTTATCCAGCCTAAAAAAGGAATGAAATTCTGACACATGCTACAACATGAACAAAACTTGAAGACATACAAAAAGGCAAATATTGCATGATTCCACTTTTATGAGGTACCTAGAGTAGTCAAATTCATGGAAATAGAAAGTAGAATGGTGAAGGGCTAAAGGGAAGGGGGGAAAGGGAGTTGTTCTTTAACGGGCACAGAGTTTCAACTTGGGGAAAAGAAAAATTTCTTGAGATGGATTGTGGTGATGGCTGCACAACAATGTGAATGTATCTAATGTCACTAAACTGGACACTTAAAAATGATTAAAATGGTAAGTTTTATATTATTTTTTATCACAATTTTTAAAATAAATGTAGCCCTAGCTCCTTCCTTGACCTGCTTGTGAAGGTCCTCCAGTCCTCTGATTAAATCTACTTCTAATCACTTCTGAAATTTATGAGGACTTTCTCATGTGTGCTCCAGAACAAATCTGTTGAGCTGTAGCACAGTATACATGAATTTTTTTCTGTTCTGATCCCACTATTCAGTAAGCACCAACATTTCCTATTTTAGACTATTCCTATTTCCTATTCCTACTTTAGAACCTAAAGTAATGGATCGGAGATGTCAAAATAAAATTGGGAGTAAATTATCTCCTTTTGGCTTTGCCTTCTATAAAGGGTATATAAAAGTTATGATTCTTCTTCATCAACATCTTAAAGAGTTTTTAGTAAAAAAATTTTTCTGGTGTTGTTTACAACCATCAGTCTTTGCCACCTACCTTGTACTCAGATACACTGAACTAATTATCACTATACTCAAAATTACTTCTCTCTTTACCCTCCATTTCATTAGTCTTATGAATCTGATTCTCTGCTCCCTTAGGATGAGATATAGCTAATATTCTGCTAGATTGCACCATTTTGGACACGCAGTTGATTAAATACTGAAATGATCTCCATGGGTTGCAAATAGCCGGTTCTGTGACCCTGAGTGGAGTTCCTCCTCCCACTTCCCTAGCCAACCCAGGCCTCCTCCAGGACCACTCAAACCTGGCAATATGCCAGCAACTAAGGGTTAGCGCATGGCACAGACAGGGTTCGCAGGACCTTAGTTCATTACTCCTAGCTAGTGTTCATTCTGATTGGCCAGTGCTGTGTCTTACTGGCTCTTAAATACTTTGAACTTACCCCTGAATGAGACAGTCCCTTAGGTGGCGCCTTGGTCTCTTAGAGATGGCCCTATTAATTCATCAGACATGCTCTACTTCATTAGCCATCAGGGACAAGCAAATCCACAATGAAATACCACTACACATTCTACAGAATGGCTAAAATTAAAAAGACAGAAAGTACCAAGAGTTAACAAGAATATAGAACAACTGTAATCTCATACACAGCTGGGTAATATTTACTAAAGCTGAACATATACACACAGGCTTAGCCCAGGGCCCAGCTATTCTATAGTAAATCTATCTTTCCCCACACTTCTCATCTTTGAACAAAGGGACATTTACTCAGGGTCACTGTCTACCTACAAGGAGACCACAAATACTGATTGCATTCCCTTCTCAGATTTACAGTAGGAGAGCATTTTGACATGTATACCTTTAGCTCAATACTAGGGCCTCACAGGCATTTCTATAATGCAGCTTTCCTATAACAAAGCGAAATTTTCTACCACCTCCCCTGCCTGGTTTTCTGATTTAATAAAGTTTATAAAACTACCAGCATCCAGCATGGACTGCTGCCAAGGCTGTTCCTTTCTATGCTCCACCTTTTTTTTTTTTTAAAGTCAACCAGGTTCCAATGTACACTCTTAGTCCCTTTCTCTATTTCTGAATGAAAAGATGGAAGCAGGGACAAGCATTCAAACCACCTTAAAAAGCAGAATTCACACATTAGAGGGGTACCTGAACAATTTTCTGGTGGGTAGAGGCCAGGATAAGTGTGTAACCTAGCTATTTTTTCTCAATACAGCTCTATCTTCTTCCTATTTGGTAAGAACATGTCTCAAATTTGACATTAAGTTTTCTGATAACCTTAGCTTTCAGCACCAAGTTATAGCTTCTTCTAGTCTCTAATAACATGTAGTGGAAATATGAGGGAAGCTGCATCAAGTACTCCAAGCCAGACACCATTTGAAACCAAACACTTTTCCCTTTTTAGATTATCCTGCAAATGATCACAAATTCCTGTCTTGTACATTTATACATTCCCTCTACCCACAACCCTAAACCTTTCTGGTAATGTTTGATACAGATATTTGCTTTATGAAATTTTGTATTTGATGAAAATTCTTATGGACTCTTAGTCTTTTTTAGAATATGACTCATTATATTTCTTCTAGGATAAAACTTGAACTTATTCTATCTGCCTACTTGACAAACTTGCATGTATTGTCCTTGTCCTTGCCCTTCACACATTTGTAATAAAGCACTTTCCCATTTGAGACCTAGAGTCCTTCCCTTTCCAACTATCCTGACACATTTGCCAGTTGGCAATCCACCACAATTTAAGCTTCCATTTGCACAGTGTTAGATTATTGCTGGGCAATATTTCCCATTCCTTGATGAGGCTGTGTGGCTACTTCTTGCAAATGGTATATGAACAAAAGTGGTGAGTATGACTTTGGGGCCAAGGAACATAAGAAGTAGGTGCATCTTCTCCATAATCCTTTTTTAAAATCTGCTTTCACTAGCTGAATCAGAAAGCTCTGAGGTCCTTACTGTTGTAGAGATGAGATGGAAAGAGCCTGACTCTCGGAATCATTATGTTGAGGAAAGAATCCTGCCTACCTGAAACATCTGCAGTGGACCATTATGAGAAGGAGAAATAGATTTCTATTGTTAAACACAATTTAGAAATTTATTTGTTATAGCTACTAACTTAAATCTAACTAAATTAGGTACTGAGGCTCATTCTACCCTTCACCTTTTGTTCTAGCCGATATCTAGCATGGTTTCATTAGGGTCCCTGGGTCAAAGATGCCAAACACATCACCTCAACAGACATACATACAGCCCTGGAAATTTTCTATCCCTTCTTCCTTTGAAGCTTGTACTCTATTTGACCTTACTTCAAGTTCTATTTCCAATGTGAGATTATGTCAACAGAAAGAACTGGCAATCCAAAGACTACTGGCTGACCAAGTCCTTTCTGTCTTACATTTTCTATCTCACCACTCCTCACTCATTCCTCAGGGGATACCTCCCACCAACCTCCCCATGCCAGGGGGACGATCTTTTACAATACTAAACTACCTTCAAACTGCAGTAGCAACAACAGACTCAATTTCCACTAAGTGTCAAAAACAGTGTCCTCCTTGCCTTTAGTAATCTGAGTATCTGCCAGTAACCCAGCTGTTTAGATATTCAGGACAGCCCTTTTGTCTTCTGATGGTTACAAGAAGCTATAATTAATGCCCCAAAGGTACAAATACCACACACAACCCTTTACACAAACTAGTCAAATCCAGATATATCAGGCAGAAGAAAACTGCCTGGACATGTTAGTCATCACAAAAACTACTTTCACATACATAAGTTAGAGAGCAAGTTGTAATATTGGCTTCAACTTTAAGGCATGGCCATGTTCCAATATCTTACTTTTAGAAATCTGGTCTCACCATTTGAAATCAAAGTTGGTATGCAGGTGGTGCCAATGGAATTTTCCCACCACCCAACTGTGCCTGTAAGGGACATAGGATTCAAATGAAATCTTACGAGCTTTGGTTATCAACCAGGGCTTGTGCCACATAGCTGTCCTTTCCTATTGTTAGCCCTCCAAGAGACACAAAGACTTTCACTAGGCAAAAATAATACCACAACAGTTATTACAGGAAGGAAGAGTCATTCATCATTGGAATATTTTAGCAAATGGATCACAACAGACTGATGGCACAACTCACGTTCTAAGGCCAAGAACAAGAATTACATGTTTATTTTAAGAAAGCAGAAGAGATAAAAACAGATTGAAAAACATATGATATCCCCTCCAGCTCAAAGCTCTACAAACAGCTATGGCATTTGCAAAGTTCTGCATGTCTTCTCAAATGTGGTTTCACTTTTAATGTGTGCTGACATCTTTCTCTGTGTGCAGAAATAAATGGAAGAACAACAGTTTGTGTCTTTTATTTTTCTTTTGCTACTGGATGAGAAGAATAGGGAAAGAACCCAGCAATCTTTATTTACACTGAGCTGCCATATATTGTGAATGGACACTAAGATACAGTTTTCCTTCAGTGATTCCAAATTAGTATAATGAAAACATTAATATCCCTTGAGTCACTAAATCAGTATAAAGCAGAAGAGACAAAGTAACCATGGTGACTCCTTATATTCTCCTCTGGAGCAGACATGAATGAAATAAACAAGTGAGATAACTGGGGAGAAATGTTCTTTTCCAAAACAAATCAGTGGTAAAGAAACTACTTGAAGGCCAGACTTCACAGAACTACACAGAGAACTGGAGCTTCAAACTGTAATTTTAAAATTAGTGGAAAGAAGAGACCTTCAAGATGGTGGAGGACTAAGACGTGGAGATCACCTTGCTCCCCACAAATGCATCAGAAATACATCTACACGTGGAACAACTACTACAAAACACCTACTGATTGCTGGCAGAAGACCTCAGACTTCCCAAAAGGCAAGAAACTCACCATGTACCTGGCCGAGTGGCTGACAGGGTCTTAGTGCTTGGCCAGGTGTCAGGCCTGAGCCTCTGAGGTGGTAGAGCTGAATTCAGGACATTGGCCCACCAGAGACCTCCCAGCTCCACGTAATATCAAATGGTGAAAGTTCTCCCAGAGATCTCCATCTCAATGCTAAGACCCAGGTCCACTAAACGACCAGCAAGCTACAGTGCTGGACACCCGATGCCAAATACCTAGCAAGAAAGGAACACAACTCCATCCATTAGCAGAGAGGCTGCCTAAAATCATAATAAGGTCACAGACACACCAAAACAAACCACCGGACGCGGTCCTGCCCACCAGAAAGACAAGATCCAGCCTCATCCACCAGAACACAAGCACCAGTAACCTCCACCAGGAAGCCTACACAACCCACTGAACCAAACTTGGCCACTAGGGGCAGACACCAAAAACAATGGGAACTACAAACCGGGAGCCTGCGAAAAGGAGACCCCAAAAACAGTAAGTTAAGCAAAGTGGAAAGACAGAGAAATACGCAGCAGATGAAGGAGCAAGGTAAAAACCCACAAGACCAAAAAAATGAAGAAGAAATAGGCAGTCTACCTGTAAAAGAATTCAGAGTAATGGTAGTAAAGATGATGCAAAATCTTGGAAATAGAATGGAGGAAATACAAGAAACGTTTAACAAGGGCCTAGAAAAACTAAAAAGCAAACAAACAGTGATGAATGACACAATAAATGAAATTAAAAATTCTCTAGAAGGAATCAATAGCAGAATAACTGGAGCAGAAGAACGGATAAGTGACCTGGAAGATAAAATAGTGGAAAAAACTACCATAGAGCAGAATAAAGCAAAAAGAATGAAGAGAATTGAGGCCAGTCTCAGAGACCTCTGGGACAACATTAAACACACCAACATTTGAATTACAGGGGTCCCAGAAGAAGAAGAGAAAAAGAAAGGGACTGTGAAAATATTTGAAGAGATTATAGTTGAAAACTTCCATAATACGAAAAAGGAAATAGTCAATCAACTCCAGAAAGCACAGAGAGTCTCATACAGGAAAAATCCAAGGAGAAACATGCCAAGACACATATTAACCAAACTATCAAAAATTAAATACAAAGAAAAAATATTAAAAACAGCAAGAGAAAAAACAACAAATAACATACAAGGGAATCCCCATAAGGTTAGGAGCTAATATATCAGCAGAAACTCTGCAAGCCAGAAGGGAGTGGCAGGACATATTTAAAGGGATGAAAGGGAAAAAAACCTACAACCAAGATGACTATACCCAGCAAGGATCTCATTCAGATTCGACAGAGAAATTAAAACCTTTACAGACAAGCAAAGGAAATTCATCACCACAAAACCAGCTTTACAACAAATGCTAAAGAAAATTCTCTAGGCAGGAAACACAAGAGAAGGAAAAGACCTACAACAACAAACCCAAAACAATTAAGAAAATGGTAATAGGAACATACATATCAATAATTACCTTAAATGTAAATGGATTAAATACTCCAACCAAAAGACATAGACTGGCTGAATGGATACAAAAACAGACCTGTATATATGCTGTCTACAAGAGACCCACTTCAAATCTAGGGACACATACAGACTGAAAGTGAGGGGATAGAAAAAGATATTCCATGCAAATGGAGATCAAAAGAAAGATGGAGTAGCAATTCTTATATCAGACCAACTAGACATTAAAATAAAGATATTACAAGAGAAAAAGAAGGGCACTACATAAGGATCAGGGGATCAATCCAAGAAAAAGAAATACCAATTGTAAATATTTATGCACCCAACACAGGAGCTCCTTAATACATAAGACAAATGCTAACAGCCATAAAAGGGGAAATAGTAACACAATCATAGTAGGGGATTTTAACACCCCACTTTCACCAATGGACAGATCATCCAAAATGAAAATAAATATGGAAACACAAGCTTTAAATGATACATTAAACAAGATGGACTTAATTGATATTTATAGGGAATTCCATCCAAAAAACTCAGTATAGACTTTCTTCTCAAGTGCTCATGGAACATTCTCCAGGAGGGATCATATTTTGGGTCACAGATCAAGCCTTGGTAAATTTAATAAAATTGAAATCGTATCAAGTATCTTTCCCGACCACAATGCTGTGAGACTAGATATCAATTACAGGTAAAAATCTGTAAAAAATACAAACACATGGACGCTAAACAATATACTACTTAATAACCAAGAGATCACTGAAGAAATCAAAGAGGAAATCAAAAAATACCTAGAAACAAATGACAATGAAAACACGATAACCCAAAACCTATGGGATGCAGCAAAAGCAGTTTTAAGAGGGAAGTTTATAGCAATACAATCCTACCTCAAGAAACAAGAAACATCTCAAATAAACAACCTAAACTTACACCTAAAGCAATTAGAGAAAGAAGAACAAAAAACCCCAAAGTTAGCAAAAGGAAAGAAATCATAAAGATCAGACCAGAAATAAATGAAAAAGAAATGAAGGAAACAATAGCAAAGATCAATAAAACTAAAAGCTGGTTCTTTGAGAAGGTAAACAAAATTGATAAACCATTAGCCAGACTCATGAAGAAAAAAAGGGAGAACACTCAAATCAATAGAATTAGAAATGAAACAGGAGAAGTAACAACTGACACTGCAGAAATACAGAGGAACATGAGAGATTACTACAAGCAACTGTATGCCAATAAAATGGAAAACCTGGAAGAAATGGATGAATTCCTAGAAAAGACAACCTTCTGAGACTGAACCAAGAAGAAATAGAAAATATAAACAGACCAATCACAAGCACTGAAATTCAAACTGTGATTAAAAATCTTCCAACAAACAAAAGCCCAGCACCAGATGGCTTCACAGGCAAATTCTAGCAAACATTTAGAGAAGAGCTAACACGTATCCTTCTCAAACTCTTCCAAAATATAACAGAGGGAGGAACACTCCCAAACTCATTCTACGAGGCCACCATCACCCTGATACCAAAACCAGACCAAGATGTCACAAAAAAAGAAAACTATAGGCCAATATCACTGATGAACATAGATGCAAAAATCCTCAACAAAACTACTGGCAAACAGAATCCAACAGCACATTCAAAGGATCATACACCATGATCAAGTGGGGTTTATCCCAGGAACACAAGGATTCTTTAATATATGCAAATCAATCAATGTGATACACCATATTAACAAACTGAAGGATAAAAACCATATGATCATCTCAATAGATGCAGAAAATGGGTTTGACAAAATTCAACACCGATTTATGATAAAAACCCTCCAGAAAGTAGTCACAAAGGGAACTTACCTCACCATAAAAAAGGTCATATATAACAAACCCACAGCCAACATCGTTCTCAGTGGTGAAAAACTGAAACCATTTCCACTAAGATCAGGAACAAGACAAGGTTGCCCACTCTCACCACTATTATTCAACATAGTTTTGGAAGTTTTAGCCACAGCAATCAGAGAAGAAAAAGAAATAAAAGAAATCCAAATCAGAAAAGAAGAAGTAAAACTGCCACTGTTTGCAGATGACATGATATTATGCATAGAGCATCCTGAAGATGCTACCAGAAAACTACTAGAGCTAATCAATGAATATGGTAAAGTAGCAGGATACAAAATTAATGCACAGAAATCTCTTGCATTCTTATACACTAATGATGAAAAATCTGAAAGAGAAATTAAGAAAACACTACCATTTACCACTGCAACAAAAAGAATAAAATACCTAGGAATAAACCTACCTCAGGAGACAAAAGACCTGTATGCAGAAAACTATAAGACACTGATGAAAGAAATTAAAGATGATACAAACAGATGGAGAGATATACCATGTTCTTGGATTAGAAGAAACTACATTGTGAAAATGACTACACTACCCAAAGCAATCTACAGATTCAATGCAATCCCTATCAAACTACCAATGGCATTTTTCACAGAACTAGAACTAAAAATTCACAATTTGTATGGAAACACAAAAGATCCCGAATAGCCAAAGCAATCTTGAGAAAGAAAAACAGAGCTGGAGGCATCAGGCTCGCTGACTTCAGAGTATACTACAAAGCTACAGTAATCAAGACAGTATGGTACTGGCACAAAAAGAGAAATATAGATCAATGGAACAGGATAGAAAGCCCAGAGATAAACCCACGAACATATGGTCACCTTATTTTTGATAAAGGAGGCAACGATATACCATGGAGAAAAGACAGCCTCTTCAATAACTGGTGCTGGGAAAACTGGACAGCTATATGTAAAAGAATGAAATTAGAACACTCCCTAAAGCACACACAAAAATAAACTCAAAATGGATTAAAGACCTAAGTGTAAGGCCAGACACTATAAAACTCTTAGAGGAAAACATAGGCAGAACACTCTATGACATAAATCACAGCAAGATCCTTTTTAACCCACCTCCTAGAGAAATGGAAATAAAAACAAAAATAAACAAATGGGACCTAATTAAACTTAAAAGCTTTTGCACAGCAAAGGAAACCATGAACAAGACAAAAAGACAACCTCAGAATGGGAGAAAATATTTGCAAACGAAGCAACTGACAAAGGATTAATCTCCAAAATTCACAAGCAGCTCATGCAGCTCAATATCAAAAAACAAACAACCCAATCCAAAAAATGGGCAGACCTAAATAGACATTTCTCCAAAGAAGATACAGATTGCCAACAAACACATGAAAGGATGCTCAACATCACTAACCATTAGAGAAATGCAAATCAAAAGTACAATGAGGTATCACCTCACACCAGTCAGAATGGCCATCATCAAAAAATCTACAAACAATAAATGGTGGAGAGGGTGTGGAGAAAAGGGACCCTCTTGCACTGTTGGTGGGAATGTAAATTGATACAACTATGGAGAACAATAAGGAGGTTCCTTAAAAAATGAAAAATAGAACTACCATATGACCCAGCAATCCCACTACTGGGCATATACCCTGAGAAAACCATAATTCAAAAAGAGTCATGTACCACAACGTTCATTGCAGCTCTATTTACAATAGCCAGGACATGGAAGGAACCTAAGTGTCCATCGACAGATGAATGGATAAAGAAGAAATGGCACACATATACAATGGAATATTACTCAGCCATAAAAAGAAACGAAACTGAGTTATTTGTAGTGAGGTAGATGGACCTAGAGTCTGTCACACAGAGTGAAGTAAGTCAGAAAGAGAAAAACAAATACTTTATGTTTACACATATATATGGAATCTAAAAAAAAAAATGGTGCTTAAGAACTTGGGGCAGGACAGGAATAAAGATGCAGTCGTAGAGAATGGACTTGAGGACACGGGAATGGGGAAGGGTAAGCTGGGACGGAGTGAGAGAGTGGCATGGACATATATACACTACCAAATGTAAAATACATAGCTAGTGGGAAGCAGCCACATAGCACAGGGAGATCAGCTCGGTGCTTTGTGACCACCTTGAGGGGTGGGTTAGGGAGGGTGGGAGGGAGACGGAAGAGGGAGGAGATATGGCGACATACGTATATGTATAGCTGATTCACTTTGTTATAAAGCAGAAACTAACACATCATTTTAAAGCAATTATACTCCAATAAAGATGTTAAAAATAAAAGTAAAATGCAAGCCCATAAAAAAAATTTCCATGTATCCATTTAATCACATATCTCCTAGCTCCCAAAAAATAAATAAATAAAGTAAAATATAAATAGTGGAAAGAAATATTAAGGAGCTCTAACATGAAACAAATATAGGAAGAAAGAGAAAGAAACGGCATGCCAAGAACTGTACTGTTTAGGAAGTGGGCAATTTAATTTCTTCTGGAGAGTAAATCTCCAGCATGAATTAATTTGCTTCATGCTGAGTCCTGCTGGTTTTTCTTCTTTCCTCAATCACTGTTTATTTCACAAAATCAGCACTCACCTATCTTCTATGATTATTTCATTTCAGGAGGATTTTCTGACAAAGCAGTTAGCACAGCTAAACTCAGCTCTGCATGTAATGTGTAAACACATTGTGATGGCCTGCCTAGGTGTGGAGATTACTTATTTCATCCTGGAGTCAACACTGTTTTGATGCTCTACTTCCCCTCAAGTGACATCTCTCAGAGACATTCCTGAATCTACTTCCCACAGTGTGCATCTTTCATTGACATTTACCAAATGCATACGTTCTGATACAAAATCAGGAAAGACCTATGTATTCTTCTTTCTAAAGGAGAAGTGGGTCATGGAACATAGGTGATGAAACTAGTAAATAATACACAAAATGGCATTTAAAGATGAAAACTGGCATTGATTTCTTTGTTACTAACCTCTGTGTGGATGTCTAAACTCTTCTGAGTTCTCATTTTATGCACATGAGTCAGTATAATAGCAAGGTTTATTAGGATTCAATGCTGTGACATTAAAAAAAACAAGGCTGGTATCTCAATGGATTTCTTTTGGCAGAATATTTAAATAAAGATTATTTGAAATATGGTACAAACATTTAGAAATAAACAGCTAAAGATCCTCTTAGTGTCACACAGTTTGTTTTTCACTTTGCCTCAAAGACAAGCATGACGCATATAGCCTTTTCCTTTTATCTTTATTTCAGCTTCTTTACTGCTTCTGATTAGTGACCTCAATTGAGACTCATTGCTCATTGCAAAGGCTGCTAATGGACTGTTTGAGCCTGAATTTGTCAGGATGGAATATTCCTTCTTCGCAGACTGAAGGCCAGGGTTTTTCCATCCCCAGTCCCTTCTACCCAGAGTTCTAGATAATGATTGTCAGGTTATTCAAACTGATAATTGTGTTTTTCCACCTTTTAAAATAAACTTCCCCTTTACCATGTTCTTTGTAATGATATCTGTAGTCTTTATATTCAATAGGAAGCTGTTGGGCTGCCTCAGTTTGAGCCAAGGCATTTTCTTATCGAAACCCATCACAGGAGAGAGGACCATGAAACCACAGATTCATATAGATCTTCACAGTGAACCCTGACCATAAGATAACCTCTCAGATTATTATCCTATTGTGATTACATCTATATTTTTCACTTGCATGCTTTGTCACTTTAGAGACATGAAAATGCTGTTCATTGTTGCTAGGAGATAGGTGACTATGGCAACAGTGTGGGACAGAGCCAGATGGAGTGCCTAATGCATAGTCGTCGGGTTACGCTCTTTTTTGATCTCTAAATGACTCCATGGAAGTCCTGAGCAACAAAGCCCCAAATCACTGCCTCTTCAGCTTGTTTCAAAAGATATGCCACATGGTTTCTCCTCGCAGGTTGGCTCTCCCCATTTAACAAGTATCTTTTTTGTGGTTAACTATACACCACAAGGTGGTCTGAAAAAGGAAAAAAGCTGGATAACAAGGGGGATTATCACTATTTAACTGTGTTTTCATACTGTTACTAATTTAGTTCAGATCTAGGGCCATATGCTTCCCCTCATCATTCCACTGAACTCCTAGAGACTTTCGTAGAAGTTCCATGCAAAGAGTGAGGGCAACATATGGCTCTAATAGTGGTTTGTTCATTCCTCAAAGATTTATGGGTGTTTTCAAGTCATTAATCATTATCGTTAAGACACCCTTCAATGTCTTCAGAGAGGAGTACTTTCACTGATCTGAAGGAGACTCACCACACAGCCATATCAAGTATGAAAAATAATGTTTCTTTTTCCTTTAAAAACTTGGAAAGAAGAGAACAATATTGACTTGTTTCTCTTACAATCGAGTGAGAAGGCAACAAATTATAGTCATAAATGGTCATAGTGATATAGCTTTTAGTCTAAAAATAATTTGCTTATTGAACCAAGGAAGTCTTAATCTATTTACTCAACATTTTTCATCATGTCACTCCTCCTCAAAAAACTATGATTCCCTATTACCCACTACATCAAACCCAAATCCTGGTCCTCCTCCATCTGTGCCCCACGAATTCATCTAGCGTAATTTATTCTCCAATATAAATCTTTCCTCTCATCAGATCAGAGGAATTATTTCATTATCTCTCCCCTCCCACTTCCACACTCACTACTTTTCACACAGATTATTTCTATTTCTATTTCTGTATCTTTGCTGTTGCCACTTCCTAAAATGCCTCCTCCATCTTGAATGCTCATTTTGGTTCAAATATTTATCAGGTACCTACTTTGTGCCTGGCCCCAGGCTAGACGCTAGTATCTAAAGAAAAGCAAAATGAGAGTTCCACATTAACCAATGAGGGCAACAGATCCATAAAATTAACAACGGACATCATTTCTGAAGTGTTCACTACACACAGGACTCATTGAGACACTATTCCTTATTTAATGCTCAGAATTATAATGTTGTTATTATCATTTCTAGCTTACAGATGAAAGATTTACTCAACTGGTGAAGGGTAAATGATTTGCCCTAAGTCAGAGAGTCAGTTAGCAGTAAAACTGGGTGTAGATCCCAGGTCTGTCTCATTTTTAAAATGGTATTTATATTACTGTTTTGACACAATGAGATACTTTCAATAATGTAAATGTGTATCTTTTGAGGACAGGAACCACTAGAGGAGAGAATGACCAGCTCCATTTGGGAGGGTCAGAAAAGAATTCCTAGGGTTTAGAAAGGGGTTAACTTGTAAATAAGGAGTTTGACAGTGAATATAGTAGGGAAAGGACATTTTTGGAAAAGGCTGAACTTCGAATTTTAAGTCCTTTTCAGCTTCTTTTAATTTCAGTCCTCTCAGTTCACCCGTTTCCCTGTTCTAAAGTGCAACTCAATGCCTACCTCTTCCATAATGTTGTCTATCTGCACATTAACCCTTGCTCATCTCATTCTTCTCTAAACTCTGATGGCACTTCTTTTCCATCAGCCCCTTTAGGTCTTGATTTAGGTACTGCCTTGTGCTGCTCCTCAGTTAGCTGGACCATATAGATGTTGAGGGCAGGAGCCACACCTTTTATCTATTCAGTATCTTCCAAAAACCTAGAGCTGTGTCAGGAACATCATAGGTGATCTGCACATACCCCTTATTGGCAGTAAGTCTTCACATCTGTATCATGTTTATACTTTGTAAATTCTTTCATTTATGCAGTCTTTTTGATCCTTATAATACCCAGTGAAGTATGCTGGCTTGCTGCTTACAATCCCCATTTTGCAGAGTAAAGGAAACTACAATTCGGAGTAGTTCATTGCAAAACCCAGAATTACGCTGGTGATAAATAAATGATACATCCAGGAAAAGAATCTAAGTGCTTTCTCCACTATCCAATTCTTAATTCAGAGAATTATTGATAGATGGATCAAGTTCCATGTTTTAGCAGATGTACCGAGTCTCATGTCCATGCTGTCACTACTAAACCTATCATATAATTTTCTGTCTTCACATAAGTATCCAACCAATCTCAGAGAGACCTGCAAAATATTTCACTTCAACCATTCAACCATTTGAGAATTGAACCAAGGGCAAAAAAGGGATTTTGAAAATGTGCATAAAGTAGCATGGTGTCTACTCTTGTCCACATCAGATTCCTGAAAGAACGAGCTTAACAAGCCTCAGACTGACTGTAAACAGCTGGTGGGTATTTCCCAGCCATCTGCTGACTTCCTTCTCCAGTTGAGAACCATTGAGAAAGTCACTAACATGGTTGTGACTGGGATGAATTGTCCTGCTCATTAATCAAAGACTGTGGAAAAATAACCAAATTTGACTCTCCCTGCTGAAGGCTGAACACACTGTCAACAACCAGAGGCAGGGTACAACATAGGATAAAATGTCTTCCCGGGCTTCCCCGGTGGCGCAGTGGTTGAGAGTCCGCCTGCCAATGCAGGGGACACGGGTTCGTGCCCCGATCCGGGAAGATCTCACATGCTGCAGAGCGGCTGGGCCCGTGAGCTATGGCCGCTTAGCCTGCGCGTCCGGAGCCTGTGCTCCGCAACGTGAGAGGCCCACGTACCGCAAAAAAAAAAAATGTCTTCTCTACGTTTTGCTTTCCCTAAAATGGAAAGACCTTCAGCCAGTGGCCCCAGGAATATACACTTTGAGCACATATCCCGAATGAAGGTAGGAGCCCAAAGTAAGCCCTTTATAGGACCTCTTTGGCAGAACACTGTTTTATCTCACTGGAAGTCAAACCTGACATTTTCTTGCCATTTTCAACTCATGAGCCTGCAAGTAAACATGTCATAAAGCATTCACTGAGTCTCAGAGGGCTTCTTGGATCGTCCCTCTGTCCTGCTCTTCTGCCTCCAGACCCAAAGATATTTCTCCAACACTGACCACTGGAACAGAACTCAAAGGAGGTGTGTGAGTCCCACTCACCAGTGGTTCTGTTTAGAACCTTGAAGCTAGCTGCTCCGAAGTGTGTCTGCATTTAACACTACCCCTCCTTTCCCCATCCCTTTCTCTTTATTAAAATTTTTATTGGAGTATAGTTGATTTACAATGCAATGTTGTGTTAGTTTCTGCTCTACAGCAAGTGAACCAGTTATACGTATACATATATCCACTCTTTTTTAGATTCTTTTCCCATATAGGTTGTTACAAAGTATTGAGTAGAGTTCCCTGTGCTATATGGTAGGTCCTTATTAGTTATCTATTTTATGTATAGTAGTGTGTGTAAGTTCATCCCAAGCTCCTGATTTATCCCTCCCTCCTCCCACCTCCCCGGTAACCATAAATTTGTTTTCTACATCTGTGACTCTATTTCTGTTTTGTAAATAAGTTCATTTGTACTTTTTTTTTAGATTCCACATATAAGTGATAACATATGATATTTGTCTTTGTCTGACTTACTTCACTTAGTATGATAATCTCTAAGTCTATCTGTGTGGCTGCAAATGGCATTATTTCATTCTTTTTTATGGCTGAGTAGTATTGCATTGTATATATGTACCACATCTTCTTTATCCATTCATCTGTCAGTGGACATTTAGGTTGCTTCCATGTCTTGGCTATTGTAAATAGTGCTGCAATGAACACTGGGGCGCAAGTATCCTTTTGCATTATGGTTTTCTCTGGATATATGCCCAGGAGGGGGACTGCTGGGTCATATGGTAGTTCTATTTTTAGTTTTTTAAGGAACCTCTATACTGTTCTCCATAGTAGTTGTACCAATTTACATTCCCACCAACAGTGTAGGAGGATTCCCTTTTCTCCACACCCTCTCTCTACAGCATTTATTGTTTGTAGACTTTTTGATGATGGCCATTCTGACCAGTGTGAGGTGAAACTTCATTGTAGTTTTGATTTGCATTTCTCTGATAATTAGTGATGTTGAGCATCTTTTCATGTGCTTTTTGGCCATCTGTATACCTTCTTTGGAGAAATGTCTATTTAGGTCTTCTGCCCATTTTTTGATTGGATTGTTTGTTTTTTTGACATAGAGTTGCATGAGCTGTTTGTATATTTTGAAGATTAATCCCTTGTTGGTTGCTTTGTTTGCAAATATTTTCTCCAATTCTGTGGGTTGTCTTTTTGTTTTGTTTATGGTTTCCTTTGCTGTGCAGAAGCTTTTGAGTTTAATTAGGTCCCATTTGTTTATTTTTGTTTTTATTTTCATTACTCTAGGAGGTGGATCAAAAGAGATATTGCTACGATTAATGTCAAAGAGTATTCTGCCTATGCTTTCCTCTAAGAGTTTTATAGTATCTGGCCTTACATTAGATCTCTGATCCATTTTGAGTTTATTTTTGTGTATGGTGTTAGTGTTCTAATTTCATTTTTTTACATGTAGCTGTCCCGTTTTCCCAATCCACATTCCTTTCCTTACTTCTGTCACGTTATTCTGCACAAGCTGTTCTCCCCAACCCAGTATATGGCTTTAAGAGAAGGGATTTGTCATTTCGTTTATTTCTCCACAGCCCCCTCTCCAAAACATTGGCACCCTGCTTTACATGTAATATATGATCAGTAAACAGGAGGTAAATTATATTTACTAAACTAAGGCACCAAATTCAGTTGACAGGGAAAAAATAGTAAAAATTTTAAAAGTATGGAAAATAATTCAATTTTACTAGTAAGCCAACAAAAAAGTTATATATTATTTTCACCTATATACTTGGCAGAGATCATTTTAATTTTTTCTTCTTTTTAAAAAAATTTATTTTATATTTTGTAATGATACTTTTCAGTGGTTCATGCAAGAGTACCATGCTCCAGGGCTGCAAGAGTCATTTTGTAAGTAAATCGCCAGAAGTTATTCAATCCTGATCAAATTCTTAATGACATGCTGTTCTCTGCTTCATGATCAGATACCCACCCCAGGGATCTGGCTTCTTATCACTGACTTTGTCACAACAGCTTTCCAAGTTTCCCCTGTTCCTATCTCTGTTGATCCTGGTGATGATTTCTTTCTCTCTGTTGGATCTCTCAGCCATCCAGTCCACAAAAACTGCACCACAGCAAAAGAGGGTTTAGAGCCGACTTTGTACACAGCCTGCTCCCTCCTCATTTTGTACACAGCCTGCTCCCTCCCCTACTGGCCATTGAGGCCATCGAAGTGCCCTCCACATTTTTAAGGTGACTATATACTGATGAATTAATCTTGACTTTCTTCTACTGTGCTAAGTAAAAAATAACTCACATAAAATATTTTTAATGTTGTTAAAATGCCAGATCCTTGTTTTCTCAGTAAATGTATCCCAGTTTGGGTGTGGAAGGGGCAGATTCAGAGAGGGCTTCAAAATCCTTTTAACCTATCTGTACACACAAGTTATTGGCAAAAAAGCATTAACTTGCCTCATAGCACTTCAATTAGTTCTCAAGTATGCCTTTCTTATACTGCCTTCTTTACACATTTTTTCCATGAATAATATATTATTTTCTTCCTTGAAAGGATGTGGCAGTAAGAAATGAGATGAAAGGAGCATACACAGTATGCATCCATGTTACCTTGGAAATTATTGAACATGCTTCTCCCCGAGTTCCCTTTCCTTTGAGTTTCAAGCTGTTATAAACATTACTTTCTATAGACTAATAAAGATTCTCTTTAAAGTGACCTGGGCACTTCCAAATCAGTCAAAGTCTATTTTTTTAAAGATAGCCAGAATGTTTTGTCATTACGTTTTAAAATACATTTTTATGAAACCATCTTTTATAGTACCATGTATCAATTTTATAAATTACATCGTCAGAGCCTCAATTTTTTTATGCCAAATTGGGAATATAAATAGTACATAAATGAGCCCTTAGAAAACCCAAGCACCACATTATGTACCTTTTTCAACTTATTTCCCCACCACCATCATATGCAAGGACAGATTAAGCCCCGAGTAATTCCTATAGTCTTTTATTTTCCTATCCAATCTCTGGTCATGATAATTACAAGCAGAAAGGATTACTCAAGGACAGGTAACCAGAGGGGATCTTTTCTCTTGTCTGCCATCCTATGTGCAGTTGAATTTCCTCCTCAGCATGTCTTCTCACAACACTTTCAGGATCAAGTGATTCCTGGCCAAGAAACAAAAGCAAAATCGTCCCATTCCCCCATGGATTCAAATGAAAACTGGTAATACAATCAGGTACAACTCCAAGAGAAGACACTGGAGAAGAACCAAGCTGGGTCTATAAGGAGCCTCACATATGAAGTGGCACACACTTATGCTATTAAGGTCAATTGTGTCTTACCGTATCAGGACATCACTACTGTCTGGAACAGCTGTCTGTGTTTGATGGGAGAAATGGAATGGCTCTCTTCTCTTTTCTTGATCTTTCCTCACCACTGCTCACTGTGTAGCTCAGTAATGAATATGTGAAACCTAAAAAAAAAAAAAAAAAAAAGTACAGGTAACCAGAGGGAAAATAGTAAAAGCAAAGAGCCTATATTATCTTCATATTAGATAGAATAAGAGTTAAAATACACTTTTTATTGCTTTTGTAGATTAATATTTCCAATTCAAAAGTTAATTAATAATTCAATCTAAAGCATACACCTAAAAAACCCACATTTTTAAGTTAGCAAGCTTTATTGTTATTATTTACATTGATTTAATGTAAACTTAAAAAGTTTGGAAAAATAATCACACTTAATATTTTAAATTTTTTGGAAAGCAATAAACAAAATGGGCTTCCTTGCACAAAAATGCAGCTTCAAATTGGCCTTGGATCATATACATGACTTTAGTAATAGATTCTGTTTACCACCTAATTCTTTTCTTTATTTCTCAAAAAAATGTAAAAGTGGGTAGATTCATTCAGTAAAGCATTAAAACACATTCTCAAGTGAATCTACAGTTAAATTTAATTGAGAAAAAATACAAAATTAGCCCCCTAACCCTTAATAAGCTAACCATATATTCTAGATATAATGTAATAGTCATAATTTCAAATATTCAGTCTGTTGATGTGTCCCAATTTTTGGTTCAACTTATATGATTATTCCACCCATATGATTGTGTAGGTTGACTTTGGCTAGCTTACTTTCAATTAGTACAGAAATATTCATATCCATAGGTTAGTTGGAGAGCAGCATATGCCAACTACATATGAGGCAGGTCTTGGATAACCTTGTAATTTCTGCATTACAGCCTCACCATCCTCTATTATTGACAGTTTCTGATAGAAGAAATAAATTGAAAAATTTTTTGAAGGCAATTCATCTTGGCTCTGCATACTAAAAGCCAGCAAGGTGGTATGGTACAAAGTACATATTATCATGTGATTAAAGGAGTTTAATTCAAAATGTTCAAAGCAAATTTTTAATAGAGCAAAATAAATCACGTGTTTAAGTGTCATGTATTTTGACAACTTTTCTCTTTCCTATACCAAGATAATGGACTTTGAAGCCAGGGAGACATGGTTCCATTATTTGCTAGCTGCAGGATATCTGTGAAACTTAACCTCCAGAACTTTGTTTCCTTGATGGTAAAATGGGGTGAAGAATTTACAGAAGTGCTTTAAATGAGCTAAAGAAATGTGAGGATGCCTGGCACATTTCGTGGCATATGATACCCAATAAATGCTAGTTTCATTTTCTCATCTCCAAAATACTTAAGTAATATGTCCCTTCATTGTAATTCTGACCTTGCATTTTACATAAATCCCTAACTTTGAGATAATTTTACAATTTAGATACCAATCTTCTCAATAAAGTTGACTGCTAGCTCTTTGTGTGATTTCAACAGTAACAGAAAGTCCCCAACTCCAAAAACACCTCTCTTTACTATGGTCATACATAAAGCTTCTTTTGCAGGAGTCAAAGGCATTTATTCCAGAATTATAGATAAATCCAAAATTATAAATCCCCTGAAGAGAGATAACACCATGACTTAAATTCATACCAGGTTTTACATGACTGTTAGCAGATACTTTGCTTTGATAAATGGAGGAGAGCAGAAGTGAGAGCACAAGGGAAATGCAGTAACCTGGGCTGGGGATAGGCTTCACAGAAGAAGGAAAATGATTTTGAAATTAGAGATAAATTCAGGGACAAATTTCAAACACATGATTTTTCCTTCATACCAGATCCTGCAAAATGAGATGTGATTTACAGCACAACTTTTTTTTTAAACAACCTTTTGCCTGAGAGTGGTAGAAAATCCAGCTTAAATTATAGATTTATTTTGATCATGGCGATATTTTCTGTTTTTCTGATCAACCCAGGACGTTTACTTGATAAGAAATGGTATAATTAGAAATACGTCAGTGTCCACGGTATGACAGGCTCTGCCCATAGGTGTTGCTGGTAGGTGGAGCTGTGCGTGTCTTTAACATTCATAATTTAGTGTTATGAACTGATGTTTTCAGGCTTGTTTTCCCTATGGTTGGAGGAATAAATAAATGAACTATTGAGCTGAACTTACAGAGAAGCCACAGAAAAAATTAGATATCAAGGTTTTCAAACCAATCAGTGTGTCCAATCTCTTGCCCTCTGGAATGGTTAGGGGCTCCACTGGATGCTCTGAAATTGTTCTGGACTCAACAGGCAGTCAAACAAATAAAGAAACAAAAGAAGGAAGAGTTTTGGGTTTTTTAGCCCAACATCAATGATTCTGTGGCATGCTTCATTCAGCCCAAGACACACAACCCACTGTTTCAGTTAGCAGCAGTAGCCTGGTAAAAATATATCAGGTGATTTAAGAAAATTCTGAAAGCACTAAGCTGTCAGACTTCTCTGGTTATTCCAGCCCACAAATACAACTTCTTTTGTAATTAAAGACAGTATGATGATTTAGTACTTTGCACTTTTATCATTTTTCCTTGTTTTAGTCTGATTTTAATTCATTTTCTTAACTGTGTTATCAGTTCACCATGGTGAGGGTAACGCCTTATTATTCTAATACAAATCCCATTCTCATTTACTCTTAGACCATGGTATGTGATATTAAAAATAATAATAATAATTTGATTGATTAATTAAAAAATAAGTTGGATTATTAAAATTCACATATCAACATTTTGCTGTTTATGTCCCCCACCTCCAAATTCATATGTTGAAGCCCTAACTCCCTATGTAACTGCATTTGGAGAAGGGGCCTGTGAGGAGGTGATAGAGGTTAAATGAGGTCGTAGGATGGAGTCCTACCCAATAGGGCTGGTGACCTTATTAGAAGAGGAAAGTCACTAGCGCTCTCTCCCTCTACCATTTTAAGGATATCAAGCTGGGAAGAGAGTTCGCACCAGAAGCTGACCCTGCCAGACTTTGACCTGGGACTTCCAGCCTCAAGAACTATGAGAATAAATTTCTGTGTTTAAGTCACCGAGTCCATGGCATATTCTGGTGGCAGCCCAAATAGGCTAATACAACATTAAAACAAAACAAAACAAAAAAGAAACCCATTTTGAGGAAGCAATATGCAAATCCAATATGTATGTTTTCAATTTAAAGAACTACATTCAAAACCATAAGAAATCAATTCCTTTGTTTAAATGTACAAAGAAAGAAAATCTTTGTGCAATGATGATAGAAAACTTTGCCTTGCACTTTCAGTTATGCAGTGCCAATTTTAGAAAAAGATCATGACATGAACTGAAGAAATTCCTTACAAATTTATGAAGAAAACTAAGTCAAAATAAACATTTAAAAAATAAAGCCATTAATTATAAATAAAATCATCACATAATATTTATATAATTTTTTAAAAACTTTATAAAAAGCTTCCATAGGAAGTACCTCTCAAATATAGGCATTAATTTAAAAAATCTAAGATTGTCTTTGCTCACCAATAGGGGGCAGCAAGGCATATGAGATCCCTCACTGTTTGAAACTCAAGGGATGCTTGCCAGGTTAGCTAGGAAGTGCCGAGGGGAGCAAGGTGAGACATAACAGCATGAGATATGCAAAAAAAAAGAAACCGTTATAAGTCAGGGCCAGGCACTAGACAGAGGAGATGGTAGGAACACACAAGTCAAAATTTTATGCACACCAATGGAAAGCTTTGGGTTGGAAATGAGAATGCTTATCCTTCTAGAAATCAATATATACCAGCAATTCCTTAATTCTTCCACCAAATTCACTAAAATAGTACAGAATGTTGGGATAATCTTGCACTTATTTCTCACAGTTAAATCTGAGTGCTTTATCTTTCTTTCTTTCTATTCATTGTCTTTAAACCTTCATGGAAAGTAGTTCCACAACATCTTGAATAGTTTGGTGGTCTACAATGACTGTTGACTATTTTTCTCCCAGGAAAAGAGAAGAGGGACTTTCAGTTGTACATAACTACAGAAAAAATAGTTTGGTCCAAGAATAGACTAGGTTTTGTGTGTCATAATATGCCCAGAGAGCTAGGCCCTAAAAGAAATTAAGCTAGGTCTAAAAGGTATTAGGGCACAGGGCAGACAGCAGAAGCAAGAAGACCTACAATCCTGCAGCCTGTGGAAAAAAAACACAATTACAGAAAGATAGACAAGATGAAGAGGCAGAGGGCTATGTACCAGATGAAAGAACAAAACAAAACCTCAGAAAAACTAAATGAAGTGGAGATAGGCAACCTTCAAGAAAACGAATTCAGAATAATGATAGTGAAGATGATCTAAGACTTTGGAAAAAGAATGGAGGCAAAGATCAAGAAGATGCAAGAAATGTTTAACAAAGACCTAGAAGAAGTAAAAAACAAACAAACAGAGATGAACAATACAATAACTGAAATGAAAAACACACTAGAAGGAATAAACAGCAGAATAACTGAGGCAAAAAAAACGGATAAGTGACCTGGAAGACAGAATGGTGGAATTCACTGCTGGGGAACAGAATAAAGAAAAAAGAATGAAAAGAAATGAAGACAGCCTAAGACACTTCTGGGAAAATATTAAATGCAACAACATTCGCATTATAGGAGTCCCAGAAGGAGAAGAGAGAGAGAAAGACCAGAGAAAATATGTGAAGAGATTATAGTCGAAAACTTCCCTAACATGGGTAAGGAAATAGCCACACAAGTCCAGGAAGTGCAGCAACTCCCATACAGGATAAACCCAAGGAGAAACACACTGAGACACACAGTAACCAAATTGGCAAAAATTAAAGACAAAGGAAACTTTTTGAAAACAGAAAGGGAAAAACGACAAATAACATACAAGGGAACTCCCATAAGGTTAACAGCAGATTTCTCAGCAGAAACTCTACAAACCAGAGGGAGTGGCATGATATACTTAAAGCGATGAAAGGGAAGAACCTACAACCAAGATTACTCTACCTGGCAAGGATCTCATTCAGATACAACAGAGAAATCAAAAGCTTTACAGACAAGCAAAAGCTAAGAGTATTCAGCACCACCAAACCAGCTCTACAACAAATGGTAAAGAAACTTCTCTAAGTGGGAAACACAAGAGAAGAAAAGGACATACAAAAACAAACCCCAAAAAATTAAGAAAATGGTCATAGGAAATACATATTGATAATTACCTTAAATGTGAATGGATTAAATGCTCCAACCAAAAGACACAGGCTTGCTGAATGGATACAAAAACAAGACCCATATATATGCTGTCTACAAGAGACCCACTTCAGACCTAGGGACACATACAGACTGAAAGTGAGGGGATGGAAAAAGATATTCCATGCAAATGGAAATCAAAAGAAAGCTGGAGTAGCAATACTCATATCAAATAAAATACACTTTAAAATAAAGAATGGGGCTTCTCTGGTGGTGCAGTGGTTGACAGTCCGCCTGCCGATGCAGGGGACACTGGTTTGTGCCCCGGTCCGGGAAGATCCCACATGCCGCGGAGTGGCTGGGCCCGTGAGCCATGGCCACTGAGCCTGCGTGTCCAGAGCCTGTGCTCCGCAACAGGAGAGGCCACAGCAGTGAGAGGCCCACGTACCGCAAAAATAAATAAATAAATAAAATAAAGAATGTTACAAGGACAAGGAATGACACTACATAATGATCAAGGGATCAATCCAAGAAGAAGATATAACAATTATAAATATATATGCACCCAAAACAGGAGCACCTCAATACATAAGGCAACTGCTAACAGCTATAAAAGAGGAAATAGCCAGTAACACAATAATAGTGGGGGACTTCAACACCTCACTTACACCAATGGACAGATCATCCAAAGTGAAAGTAAATAAGGAAACAGATGACACAATAGACCAGATAGATTTAATTGATATTTAGAGGACATTCCATCCAAAAACAGCAGATTACACTTTCTTCTCAAGCACACACGGAACATTCTCCAGGATAAATCACATCTTGGGTCACAAATCAAGCCTCAGTAAATTTAAGAAAATTGAAATCATATCAAGCATCTTTTCAGACCACAACGGTATGAGATTAGAAATCAATTACAAGGGAAAAAATGTAAAAAAACAAACAAATGGAGGCTAAACACTATGTTACTAAATAACCAGGAGATCACGGAAGAAATCAAAGAGGAAATCAAAAAATACCTAGACACAAATGACAATGAAAACACGATGATCCAACATCTATGGGATGCAGCAAAAGCAGTTCTAAGAGGGAAGTTTATAGCTATACAAGCCTGCCTCAAGAAACAAGAAAAACCTCAAATAAACAATCTAAACTTACACTTGAAGGAATTGGATAGAGAAGAACAAACAAAACCCAAAGTTAGCAGAAGGAAAGAAATCATAAAGATGAGAGCAGAAATAAATTAAATAGAAACAAAGAAAACAATAGCAAAGATCAATAAAACTAAAAGCTGGTTCTTTGAGAAGGTAAACAAAACTGATAAACCCTTAGCCAGACTCATCAAGAAAAAGAGGGAGAGGACTCAAAGCAATAAAATTAGAAATTAAAAGGGAGAAGTTACAACAGACACCGCAGAAATACAAAGCATCCTAAGAGACTACTACAGGCAACTCTATGCCAATAAAATGGACAACCTGGAAGAAATGGACAAATTCTTAGAAAGGTATAACCTTCCAAAACTGAACCAGGAAGAAATTGAAAATGTGAACAGACCCACCACAAGTAATGAAATTGAAACTGTGATTAAAAATCTTCCAACAAACAAAAGTCCAGGGCCAGATGGCTTCACAGGTGAATTCTATCAAACATTTAGAGAAGAGCTAACACCTATCCTTCCCAAACTCTTCCAAAAAATTGCAGAGGAAGGAACACTCCGAAACTCATTCTATGAGGCCACCATCACCCTAATACCAAAACCAGACAAAGATACTACGAAAAAAGAAAATTACAGACCAATATCACTGATGAATATAGATGCAAAAATCCTCAACAAAATACTAGCAAACAGAATCCAACAACACATTAAAAGGATCATACACTATGATCAAGTGGGATTTATCCGAGGGATGCAAGGATTCTTTAATATACACAAATCAATGTGATACACCATATTAAAAGATTGAAGAATAAAAACCATATGATCATCTCAATAGATGCAGAAAAAGCTTTCAACAAATTCAACACCCATTTATGACAAAAACTCTCCGGAAAGTGGGCATAGAGGGAAACTACCTCAACATAATAAAGGCCATATACGACAAACCCACGGCAAACATCATTCTCAATGGTGAAAAACTGAAAGCATTTCCTGTAAGATCAGGAACAAGACAAGGATGTCCACTCTTGCCACTATTATTCAACATAGTTTTGGAAGTCCTAGCCACAGCAATCAGAGAAGAAAAAGAAATAAAAGGAATATAAATTGGAAAAGAAGAAGTAAAACTGTCACTGTTTGCGGATGACATGATACCATACATAGAGAATCCTAAAGA
Source organism: Pseudorca crassidens (assembly GCF_039906515.1). Lineage (NCBI taxonomy): Eukaryota > Metazoa > Chordata > Mammalia > Artiodactyla > Delphinidae > Pseudorca > Pseudorca crassidens. The sequence goes on from NC_090298.1 coordinate 83,265,644, forward strand.
TGCCACCAGAAAACTACTCGAGCTAATCAATGAATTTGTTAATGCACAGAAATCTCTTGCATTCCTATACACTAATGATGAAATATCTGAAAGAGAAATTAAGGAAACACTCCCATTTACCATTGCAACAAAAAGAATAAAACACCTAGGAATAAACCTACCTAAGGACACAAAAGACCTATATGCAGAAAATTATAAGACACTGATGAAAGAAATTAAAGATGATACCAACAGATGGAGAGATATACCATGTTCTTGGACTGGAAGAATCAAAATTGTGAAAATGACTATACTACCCAAAGCAATCTACAGATTCAATGCAATCCCTATCAAAGTGCCAATGGCGCTTTTTACGGAACTAGAACAAAAAAATCTTAAAATTTGTATGGAGACACAAAAGACCCCGAATAGCCAAAGCAGTCTTGAGGGAAAAAAACAGAGCTGGAGGAATCAGACTTCCTGACTTCAGACTATACTACAAAGCTACAGTAATCAAGACAATATGGTACTGGCACAAAAACAGAAACACCGATCAATGGAAGAAGATAGAAAGCCCAGAGATAAACCCACGCACCTATGGTCAACTAATCTATGACAAAGGAGGCAAGGATATACAATGGAGAAAAGACAGTCTCTTCAATAAGTGGTGCTGGGAAAACTTGACAGCTACATGTAAAAGAATGAAATTAGAACACTCCCTAACACCATACACCAAAATAAACTCAAAATGAATTAGAGACCTAAATGTAAGACTGGACACTATAAAACTCTTAGAGGAAAACATAGGAAGAATACTCTTTGACATAAATCACAGCAAGATCTTTTTTGATCCACATCCTAGAGAAATGGAAATAAAAACAAAAATAAACAAATGGGACCTACTGAAACTGCAAAGTTTTTGCACAGCAAAGGAAACCATAAACAAGACGAAAAGACAACCCTCAGAATGGGAGAAAATATTTGCAAATGAATCAACTGACAAAGGATTAATCTCCAAAATATATAAACAGCTCATGCAGCTCACTATTAAAAAAACAAGCAACGCAATCCAAAAATGGGCAGAAGACCTAAATAGACATTTCTCCAAAGAAGACATACAGATGGCCAAGAAGCACAAGAAAAGCTGCTCAACATCACTAATTATTAGGGAAACGCAAATCAAAACTAACATGAGGTACTACCTCACACTAGTTAGAACGGGCATCATCAGAAAATCTACAAAGAACAAATGCTGGAGAGGTTGTGGAGAAAAGGGAACCCTCTTGCACTGTTGGTGGGAATGTAAATCGATACAGCCACTATGGAGAACAGTATGGAGGTTCCTTAAAAAACTGAAACTACAGTTTTTCAGTTTCAGTTATGAGCCAGCAATCCTACTACTGGGCATATACCCTGAGAAAACCATAATTCAGAAAGACACATGCGGGCTTCCCTGGTGGCGCAGTGGTTGAGAGTCCGCCTGCCGATGCAGGGGACACGGGTTCGTGCCCCGGTCCGGGAAGATCCCACGTGCCGCAGAGCGGCTGGGGCCCGTGAGCCATGGCCGCTGAGCCTGCGCATCCGGAGCCTGTGCTCCGCAACGGGAGAGGCCACAACAGTGAGAGGCCCGCGTACCGCAAAAAAAAAAAAAAAAAGAAAGACACATGCACCGCAATGTTCACTGCAGCACTATTGACAATAGCCAGGACATGGAAGCAACCTAAATGCCCATCGACAGACGAATGGATAAAGAAGATGTGGTACATATATACCATGGAATATTACTCAGCCATAAAAAGGAACAAAATTGGGTCATTTGTAGAGACCTGGATGGATCTAGAGACTGTCATACAGAGTGAAGTAAGTCAGAAAGAGAAAAACAAATATCGTATATTAACGCATATATGTGGAACCTAGAAAAATGGTACAGATGAACCAGTTTGCAGCGCAGAAATTGAGACACAGATGTAGAGAACAAACGTATGGACACCAAGTGGGGAAAGCAGCAGGGGGGTGGGGGTGGGGGTGTGATGAATTGGGAAATTGGGATTGACATGTATACACTGATGTGTATAAAACTGTTGAGTAATAAGAACCTGCTGTATTAAAAAATAAAGAAAATAAAATTTAAAAATTTTTTTAAATTTAAAAATTAAAAAATAAATTTAGAAAAGATATTAGGCAATGAGAAAATTTTGAATTGTTTAATTCCTTACTAGTTTCACCATATTAATATGGTACCCCTTCATAGTTATTATGTATTTGGTAAATGCAGAGGAAGTGGATAAATATTTTGCTGGATAGTCAAAAAGGTTGTAAGATGGTAGATCAATTTTCTCGCCTAGCCACAAAGTTAACAGTTTATAGCTTTCCCTACTTACTGAAGTAACTTTATAATGTTTCCATGCAGAGCATTTCAGTGCTGAAAAGATTATAGGGAACCAGAAGGAAAAGAAGCTCAGAGCTTATTTTCTGATGAATCTATATAAACTCTGACTTCCTTGCTCTTTCTCCACTGAGCAAAATGCGTATGTTGAACATTTTAGAAGGACCAAACTTCCACTTAGGACCAAGATACAAAAAAGAAAGGGGAGTAGGTGGAGGAGCGGGTGGGGAGAGGAGAAGAAGAAAAAGCAAGCCAACAAACAAACAAAATACCAGCACATATCACCAAGTCTGACAGCACCAGGATTGATGCTAAATTTTCAGAAATGAAAGTTTATACATACTCTACCTTTTCTGGTCTCTATCTTAGCATCAGAAACACGAGCAAACTCTTCTGCTGGGATTAAGGAAAGAGATTTTCCTTCAAGACTTGATTTCAGCCTGCAGTAAATTTTTATGACCAAGTTATTAACTCCTGAAAAATGGGATTTATAATGGAAATACTGATAGATTCCTAATGGTAGCTGTGCTGGCAGGCACCTATATATTAGCCTTAATAATGTCAAATTGTGAAACTAAAGTGATTGAAAACCTACTAACTTACACTTAAGGAATCTCTGCTTCAGTAGTTTTTGATATCTCCCTCATTTGAATGATTTTTCAGGCTGTTCTAAAGACTAGTGCCTTGTATTTGTCAGAATGAGAGTTACAATACCGTGGGGTTTTGTGAGCATCATAAACTTAAAACAGCATATTTATTTCTGAATAGTTCAAGACTCTGTGGTCCTTTTCTATTTAGGAAATTTACCTGCATAAAAATCTTGAGTTCTCCAGCTATAAATTCTATAGCCTGAGGCCTTTCTCCTTTTCCTCCCATTTTTTATACATTTTATTCTTCTTTCTAGTGGCTCACTGAACAGCTGAAGGGGATAACAATGTAATTTCATGAACAGTGATCAAAAAGAAAAAGAAATATATCCTTGACTTGGGTGGATAAGCAGACTCCCCACACTGTTAGTAGAATTACAGCTGGATGCCAGACTTTGATTGGCTTGATCTCATTACATAACCTATTCCCTGCAATTGTCTTCTGTCATGGCCTGTTTTATGTGACCTGACAGCCCGTATATAGATGTAGCAGTAAATACATGCTGCCACTGCTTAAACAAAAATTTTCCTATCATCACGTTTATCAGGATAAATGTATTGCCAGATATATTCTTCTTTCTGAGTTGATATGAGCAGAGCTCGGCACATGTCATCTCTCCTTCCTCAAGGGGCTCTTCTGAAGCTCTCATTTGGCATTTAAAAACATTGAACATGGTTGAATGGATCCAGATGCATTCTCTAACAGAAGTTATGGAAACATGGACAACAGCTTCATCCTATAAAGTATTATATTATTTCAGGGCTATTCTGACATGGAGTGGGAAATTCAAAATACTTTTGCCCTGAATCAACTGTAGCATACAGAATAAGAAGAAAAATCAAATCAGTCATTAGAGAAAATTCTGAAAACCCATGCTTAAAAGCTTTGGGGATGTGGGAAGCCATTTCTCACAGATTGTGTGTTTTTAAGAATGATTTGAACAAAATCATGTAAACATCATAGATTGAGAAATATAATGCTGGTTCTGATTTCAGAGGTATGTGTTTAAAAATCTAACACAGCACATATAGAAAATAGCAATAATACCCAGGACGCAAGCAGTACATTTACACAGCTCCATCACAAATACTAAACAGATTTCCCTTAGCCTTTATAAGCCACTAGGAACAATGCAAGAATTTCAGGTAACCACCCAGCTTTCTATTTCCATCGCTGACATGCTTACCCTTTGCGTGCAGACCTCTAGGTGTGGCTGACAGCTGTAAGCCTGTTATATTTCAGCTGCCATCTGGCAGTAGAGATTCAATCCATTGCTTCAATCACAGTGGCCTGTTTTCTCTAGCTCTAGGAATTGCACTAAAGTGCATGATTTAAATGTCTTCACCGTCAAATTACTGTTGTTTAGTTCATCAAGATAAATTTTAAAAAACCATGGCGGGGAAGTATATGCCCTAAAGAGTATTATTTGTTGCAGGGAAGAAAAGTATTGAAAATCAACAGTTGCTGAGAGACCTCAAATTAGTTTTATTCATAATGCTAGGTTTTATAAGTGTCAGGTAACAGAACAATAATTACCAAATAAGCCAAATACTTAACATATAAAAGCCCCAATTCAAACATTTGGGTAGGAAAATGCAGTGTTTTGAAGAATTAGAAGTCCATAAAATCTTTGCCTTTTAGCTCACTACCCTCTCAAGATAATTTTTCATTCATTTTGCAGTTCATTTGTTGGGCGATTGTTCTCTATCAGGCACTGTGCAAGGCAGTGGGAATAGAAAGATAAATAAGACATAGTCCTTGCCTTCTGAATGCTGATAAGAGAACAGCCTTAGATTTACGACCCACTGTAAGTCACTACTTCTTTGTCACAAAAGAAAACACAGCTGACAGTGGGGAACTGGGAAAAACATGGCTGCCAGCTTTGCATAATCATGCCTGGTTTTTGGTAGGTTTCCCTGCACACCACAGCATACACCACCAGAGGATGTCTACAGTTGTTCTCAACTTTTTATTTACCCAGATGCACTTAAGGGATGTGACACATTCGTATCAGCAGTTGTATCTCACTTTGTTGGTAACTTTCAATGTGGGGAGTGGGAGTGTGGGAGATGTGGGCAGTGGGAGAGTTTTCACAAAATTCTCTGTTTGAAAAAGACCCAGAGCTGGTTTTCATTGTACCCTTCATTCGCCTTGAGAATCACTGCTCCACCATGCAGAACTGAACTGTGCAAGGGGGATGAGTTTCCATGTGTGCCCTTGTGTGATTAAGGAAGACAACTGAGAAGACAACTGTGAGCTTTACTAACTATGAGCTTTATGTATAAATTGCCCCACTTCACCTTCTCCACTCTAGGGAACATAGGCTTTCTATTTATGAAGAGCAGATTCTCTCTCTTATCTCCTCACATTACTCTCCTAAGTTCTTTGGCTTCAATATTTTTCTAGGCTTTCCTGCAAACAATACAGACAATTTTCAGATTTGGGATTTGGGGGATTCTTATTCTACTTCTGGGAGAATTCTATCAGAATATCAGGTAAAGCCCAGGACCCTAAGTTTACATAAGCCAGGTCTCCAGGGATAGTCAGAGAATGAGACTCACTCAGACATAACCACCAAATGGAAGTTTGAATAAATCAGATTAAACATACAGAAGGATTGAGAAAAGAATGGAAGAGGCAGAAGCTATCATAAGTTACTGCATTTAGTTATTAAATTCTGATCTCCCCACTGGATTGTAGAAACAAAAACCAGGGAGAGAAAAGAAAGGAAAAATATAATAAGAAAATGAAAAGTTTCCACAAGGGATACTGGTTGATAAAAGGGTATCCAAGAAATAAACCCTGTCCCCATCACCTCTCCATTCTCCACAGTGGAGATAGAGGGAGATCTGACCATTTCATTCCTTCTTAATTCTTCTTTAGTTCCCATCTCTACAGAATGACAGCCAACCAACCAGACTATTCAGTGAGGGGGGTATGTGAGTCCATGCCCTGTGTCGCACCTTCCTGCTGTGCCCCATGTCCATCCATGTCTGGCAAAGCCCAGTTGCTTGCAGTTCCGCCCTCCACTTCTCTCACCTCCCATGTCCCATGCTGTTTTCTGCCTCCATGATTTTGCCCTTGCTATTCCTTCTGCTAAGTACCGTACCCCCTCTCCACTTTCCCTAGTCTGGCTGGTTCTCACCTACTCATCAACACTTACTATGATCATCTCCTCTAGGAAGCACCCCTGTTTCCCCAGGTTGGTCAAAGGTCCCCTTCCTTATATTCCCATAGCAATCAAGATACATTTATGTTTTTCTCCTACTATATGTATATTTAAATGATCTGTTTCTGCATGTGTTTCTTCATCTAGACTGTGAGCTCTATGAGGCTAATGAGCTAAGTACAATGCCTGGAGATAACAGACTTCAAATAAGTTGGGTTTTTTGGTTTTTTGTTCACTAAACTGAAAAGCAAGTATTAAGGGGAAAATCCTGTTTTAATATCAGGACAAAACTTATGGGTAAGATAATGTTGAGCGTATTAATGGATTTACATTGCTAGCTACCACAAAAATACAAAATCAAATGTCATCAAAGCTAAAAATTCTCAAATGTATACACCTCACACCCATGTCTGTCATCATAATGAGGGTAGATAGTCTGGACTGGAAGTTAAAGGGTGGGCTCTGGAGACTGCTCACTGATTTCACCTGCTCCACCAACTGTCAGCTGAATAGCTTTTAGCCAGTTGCTGAGCCACTTCTGCCTCAGTTTTTCTTCTGTGAAATGGAAGTAATAATTGTGTTGTTGTGAGACTTAAACAAAACAATGTATGTAAAACATTATTAAAGCTTATTACTTTCACTATTGTAGCCGTTTTTCTTCCTTACCATATTGCTTTCCCAATGCATTTCCATCTGTCGTAGCAACCATCTATTGAGTGGTAAAGCATACTACATAAATTACTACTAATCCTCACAACCCTGTAATGGAAGTATTGTTAGCTTCCATTTTATAGATGATGACAGTGAAACTCAGATTAAATATATTACCCACAGTCTCACTACTAGTAGTTGGTGGATCCAGGAAATAAAGCCAAAATCAGCCAGCTCCAAGCCCAGCACTTTTTCACAAAACCAAGATGCTTTCTCAACATCTTGAAAACTAAAATTGTGTGGGTTTTATAATTCTATAGTCTCCTAGAATGTGGTTGTATGATTTCAACCAATCTAGAAAATTTTCCCACCCAAAGTACCACCTCTCTCACATCCTAAAGCTTGGTAGTCCTTAAAAAGGCAATGACATTTTTAGCTCCACAATCAGAAATGAAACAAAAAAGAGCAACTGTTCCTGAGAAGTAACACTAATAAAGTGTTAATGACAAATATGAAGTCATTTCCTGAAAGCAATCTTAGTAGAAAGTATCAAAAGAAAAAGGGAAGTGTAAAAAGTCACTTAACTGCTGAAGGCAGAAAAAAATGAAAGGCAATTTTTTAGTAGTTATTTTTTTAAGCTTTTTAAAATTATCTCTGATGATTTGCTTAAAGCTATGAAAATCTTTTCATGAATATGCTCAACATTTATTCGAACTTTTGAATGTCTTGTCAAGGGATTCACAACCCATAAAGCCCAAACCTAGATTTTAGCTCAAGGCTCCCTAGCTGGGGGCCAATGAGGCCAACACAAAGACTTTGCATCACAGACCAATATGAGAAAACGAAGGATTAAAAAATCTTAAGGAGGCAAATTCAAGCTGTGTCCATAGCTCACAGACTTACCACCAATGTTATAGACTCTTCTCCACTAACTTTGAAATGCCCCAGACTTTTCCATGTTATCATCAGGTTAAGAACTAATGACCTGAAACATTAAATAGTATGCACCTCCCACAACTCTTAATACTTATTTTATAATGCTCCAAAATGTGGGAAAAAATTTGTTCTAAACGAGGCTTTCTTGACCATATGTAACACATTCTGATGAAGCTAAGAGAAGGGAGTATAGCATTGGACTTCGTGGATTATATGAATATGAATTGTCTCAGAAATATGAGAGAAGCAAAATGGTCTCCTCTGTTAGGTGGAGCCCATTTCCTCTCCCCAGTGAGCCCCTTTTCCCTTTTTCTCCCACTCCAGTCCCAGACTCAGCTGGCACCTGCTACAGTACTGTCATCCATGAGGGCCCAATGACTCCTCATTTGCACTTGTCTGTGCACTATAAATTCTGAGAAACATCTCCATCTGTCCATTCATTCCACTGGCCAAACTGAGATCACATGCCATTACAGTTGCTGCTAACTTCTTTCCATATTGTATTGGTCAGAGATGTCAAAACTGAATAGATTGAGAGAGAAGCTATTCAGTCTTTGAAGGTCAGGTCATGGTGCTTGTCTAGGGAGCATCATTGAGAGTTATGGTGAAGCCACTGATTCAAATATAACATATTACTTTTCATATGGCTTTCACACATATCCTTAACCTAGCCACCAAGAACTGTGTCAAATGCTGTCACAACCATGGTAACCAGAGGCCAAGATGCAGGAAAAAGAATACTCTGGTTGCAGCACAATTTTTGCAATCTTGAAATTATAATAAATAGGGTTGTTCCATTTTTATTAAGCATTCATGACTTTGCTCTGAACCAAAAGAGAGCTGCATAGGAATGTAAGAAACAATGTAGCCATTTACTAAGTGAAATGGTATCAAAACATGGGCTAGAATTTTGCTTGTGAAGAACATTTAGATGAAGCACTTACAATGTCACAAAAGTAATCCCCCCAATTAAAAAAAAAATCAGTTCAAAAAGCTATAGCAGTCTGTCAATGAAAGAAATATCAAGCAGATGTTTCCCTTATTTCCAAATATATTTAGAATTCTGAGGGAAAACCTCAATGGATGTTTTTATTATGCATCTGTTGTGGTCAACATCCGGCACCAGCTCTCACCAATTCATCAATCCCACCAAACTGTGTCTCCTTTCAGCTTACAGAGAAACTGTAAACAACCCACAGGGTAGAGCATAGATTTTATTTTTTTCTTCTTTCTCTCTTTCTTTGCTTTCTTCTTGGTTTTCTTTTTTGTCTGTTTTGTTTTTTATAGCAAGATGAAAGCAGCACAGAAAACAGAAAAAGTCTATTTGTACCATTTATAAACTATATGGTAAACGTGCCTCCTAAAGAAGGAATTGCAAATGCAGTTAGAGGGAGTAGGATGAGAGAATTTAAATTCTTTTTTAGAGAAAATGAGTTGTCTTGCAACTGCCAATCTTCCATTCATTCATTCATTTAACAGGTATTTTTTACTAACTACTAGTACATAGTACATAGAACATAGTACATAGTACAATGTGTTAGGACCTATGGATAGCTACACAAATTAAAAATAGAAAATTCTTGCTCTTTTGCAAGACAGGGCATGTACTAAAAGAGCTATTATAAAAATCTGAAAGTCAGGGGTCAAGACCTGCTGCTGATCTTATTTATGAGACTTTCATTTATATAAACTGAGGAACATTTTCAGGCCCCAGCACAGGAAATAAGGGAAAACTTTCTACCAGTTATTCCAAGGAAAGAGAGATAGATTAAATTCCATTACAAAGAACATAGTTATCATCCAAATTATTTTGTTTTTTAGACTTTGTATAAGTGGGTCATTGACTAAAGATCAGGATTTTGTTTTTGTAAGAGAAAAAAACACTTTGTTATCACACTTGTTATACTGTATTTCTTTGCACAACAGATTTTTAAAGCCACTTTTTCTCAATTGCCTAAAATCTTACTGAAAATTTTAATAAGTGAACAGACTTGACTTGCATTAATGAATTATACTCCTATTTGTGGGAACTTACTTGTACACACATGTTCATACAATTTCTAGACAGAAGTTCAGGATGTATATTATGGCTCTTGATTTCAAGTGAAGAAACTCGACTTGAACTAACTTGGGCAGAAATAGAGAAATCATTAACTCATGACAAAGGAAACAGCAAGAGCTGCTGGAACAAGGAACTCACACACATCTTCAGGACTCCTTTGCTCTCTGCTTCTTTCTATGTTAGGAACTGCTAATTGCTCCAAAGCAGGCAGGTCTCTCCATGGCTGCAGGAGACTTGAATAGTGGCAGCAAGCTCTGGGTTCAGATCATCCCAGATTCACCATCAAAAAGAATAAATTCTTTTCTACCATTCTTGATTCTCACCCTAACCTTAGTCTGAAACTTCTCCAAAACATACAATTGAAGTATTCACCTCCAACTCATTACTAAAGCCTTTGAGATAGTGTCTGGAAGAAAGGTAGCTCCAATTCAAACCATGTGGCGAGTTGGGATGGGGGATGGGGGGTGGGGTTGGGGGGAAGAAAGAAAGAAATTCTACAAAGGTAGGAAGAACTGGTCCTCCAAAGAGAAGGATGCTAGACAGACAAGTGATTATAATGACCCCAAGTGTGGCTTAGATATCTTAAAACATTTTATGCTATTGTGATTGTTTTTCTCAGAGCTTCATAGTTTCTGTGATGTTCATTTGTTATTGATATACGACTTCTCCTAATTTTCTTTTGTTTTTCTGTTCTAGCACAAAGTACATTACTTGTGATTGGAAATAATGGAATTCTACCCAGGATTATCATGTGATTCTTTGTATATTATAACATTTTATTTATCATTATTTAACATCAATAACAGTATTAAAATATCTGCTTATAAATGTCAGTAATTAAAAGAAACATATTAGAGATTTGGGCCATTTCTCGTACCATCTATTTCTTTAAACATTTACACTGAACTTAGATTTTTTTTAAAAAGTGCTACTAATAAGTTCAGACAGACCTATTCTTATAATGCAATTTCTTTCTATATCGTTGCAATCAAAATGTCTTGCTCAAACTGCACTTACTACTATGACTTAAGGGGGAAAATCATAGATAATTTTAGCTTTCTAAATGGCAATTCCTTTTCAAGTTCAAATTGGAATTGATTCAAATGAGTGAAGATTAGTTCCATTATTTTCCCTTTCTACAATGCCCGTCTCCCATTTGTTTAATGCCATGAGCTATTCATTCTCTATTTTCTTCACTTTCATTCCACGTATATTCATATCTATAGCTTCTTATTTCCCAGGTATGCTATTTTTAATTTCATAAAGTCTCGATGAGATTCTTAAATTTGAACCTTGTAGCATAAAAAGGGGTCAGACAGCTGAATGTAATTAAGATTGATTGCCAATTCAACAATAAAAACAACAAGCCAGATAAGGGGTTTAGCGTCTGTGCCAAGCAAGTAAGAAAGAATCAAATTACCTAGTAGCTGGAATGAAACCCTTGAATTTTGGAAGACTGAAGACTGGTGATATAATAAACTCATAAGTGGGTGTCAACATCTATTAAGATGTACTATATTGTGCTCTCTTTGGGCCCAGTAAGATATAATATACTTGCTGGGAAGATCCAGGGAAATGTGTTCAACTACAAATAATAAACTTATTCCATATTGAGTGGGGACCATAGGACATTTCAGCATAGCCACAGAGCCCCTGGGTCTCAGAATTCCGTGTCGTAGAGTTTTCAGGAAATCTACATGTATTGTTCCATAAAATCCAGTATGCACACTGCTAGTGGTGTGATAATTTTAGGTAGTACCTACCTTTACTCAGCTTTTAATATATTTACTCTAAAATAAACATTAGAATTGTATATTAGAAAAAATATAACATTCACCACACCAACATAATTTGTTAAGACTAAGAGTGAAGAAGATATTTAAGGTAAAAAAGGGATAAATTTAGAGAAAAATATTCAGTATTCAGTTGTTCATTCTACAAGCATTAAGCAGGTGGTCAGAGCTGATCTCCTTGGGAAGGTGAGATTTGAGGAGACTTGGAGAAGCCGAGGGAGTGAGCCGAGTACATGTCTGGGAAAGAGTGTTCCATGTAGAGGGAAGAGTTAAAACAGAAGCCCTAAAGTAGGAGTGCCTGGTGTGTGCAAGGAACAATAGGGAGGCCAGTGTGGCTGGAGCAGAGAGAGTAGGCCAAAGAGATTACATGGAGCCAGATCAGGTAGGGCCTTCTAAGTGGTGACCATAATTTAACATACAGTCTGGGACACATTAGAATAAAAGAGGACACATTTATTTAATAATTACACCAAACTGCAAATCAAAACTACAGTGAGGTACCACCTCACACCAGTCAGAATGGCCATCATTAAAAAGTCCACAAGTAACAAATGCTGGAGAGGGTGTGGAGAAAAGGGAACCCTCTTGCACCATTGGTGGGAATGTAAATTGATACAGCCACTATGGAGAACAGTATGGAGGTTCCTTAAAAACTGAAAATAGAGCTACCATATGACCCAGCAATCCCACTCCTGAGCATATACCCAAACAAAACTATAATTTGAAAAGATACATCCACCCCTATGTTCACAGCAGCACTATTTACAATAGCCAAGACATGGAAGTAAACTAAATGCCATGGAACATTATATATATATGTATGTATGTATATGTATATATATATACATATATATATATAATGGCATATTACTCAGCCATAAAAAAGAATGATATAATGCCATTTGTAGCAACATGGATGGACCTAGAGATTATCATACTAAGTGAAGTAAGTCAGAAAGAGAAATACCATATGATATCACTTAAATATGGAATCTAAAATATGACACAAATGAACTTATCTATAAAACAGAAACTCATAGACATAGAGAACAGATTTGTGGTTGTGGGGCAGGGGGAGGTGGGGGAGGGATGTACTGGGAGTTTGGGATTAGCAAATGCTAATATATATATATTATATATAGAAAGGATAAACAACAGGGTTCTACTGTATAACACAGAGAAATATATTCAATATCCTGTAATAAACCATAATGGAAAGGAACATGAAAAAGTATATATATTATATATATATATCTGAATCACTTTGCTGTACAGAAATTAACACAACATTGTAAATCAACTATACTTCAATTAAGTAAATTAAAAAATAATAATAATTACACCAAACTAACATGCATAAATGGGGTTTATCCCAGTCGACCTAGAACATAGGTTCACTCTACTTATAGGACAATGTAAGGACTTTGGCATTTACTCTGAGTAAAATGGAGAGCCACTGAAGATGTTTTTAAAGGATTATCCTTGCTGCTATGTTGAGAATAAACTCCAGTGGAGCAGGAGTAAAAACAGACAGTGGGTGATAAGCAAATGACCAAGTCTGGGACCACTGTTTCAGCACATGTGGTAATGTTAATTCTCTTGATCCAGGATAATTCTGTTGGGTCTCTAGAATAGGTCATATCAGGATAAGACATCATCCTGAGTTTATTCTACATCCAAGATATCACCACTTACCTTCCATACCACTGGGCTAGGTACTAGAATTATAAAAATTAAAACCATACACCTAAACTCAAGAAATCTGATTGATGAGATAGAACATATATTTAAGTAACACATAATAAACCCTCAAAAATTATGATTTGGGAATACTCACAGCCTGATAGTTATTCTCCTCCTGAAGTTAGAGGAGGAAGGAGAAGACATTCTGGGCAGACATTAGCAGGTGAACTGTTTCAAACAACTCATATCCCATTTCCCTTTTGAAGCTTCTGATAAACCCCCAAAACTAGCTTTCTAGTTTTAAAGCTTAAAAAATCTTCCCGGGTGATTCTAATATTAGCCCTTAGTTTGAGAACCACTCACCATACTGATAACATATTGAATTATAGGATATTCTTTGGGGACCTGTGCTCCTTATTTCAGAATTAAAAATCAGTGTATAGTTACACCCCATTGTGAGATGTTAAATATAGAAAAACTGGAAAGAGAAGAAACAAATAAAGTGGGTTGAATAAAGTTCTCAATTGTATAAGAAACTGTTACTAGATAGATAGATAGATTATGGATGGGTAGATAGATGGATAATAGATGATAGATGGATATAGAGAAAGATAGATAGATAGATATAGATGATACAGGTATATAGACAGATAGACAAATAAGCAGATAATTTATATGTATTAGTCAGCTTGGGCTGCTATAACAAGATGCCACAGATTGAGTGGCTTAAACATTTATTTTCTCACAATTCTGGAGGCCAGAAGTCCAAGATCAAGGTGCCTTCAGGGCTGATTTCTGGTGAGAGCTCTCTTCCTTGGCTTGTATACAGCTGCCTTCTCACTGTGTCCTCACATGGCATCTTCTCTGTATGTGTAAGGAGAGAGATATCTCTGGTGTCTCTTCCTTTTCTTTTAAGGACACCAGTCTCTCAGATCAGAGCCCCACCCTATGATCTCACTTAATTTTAATTACCCCACTAAAGTCCCTATCTCCAAACACTGTCACATTGGGGGTTAAAGGTTCAACATATGAACTTTGAGGGGACACAACACAGTCAATAATAATACACATCTCTGAATGTCTATATACCTATCTATACCTATACATCTAAATCTACCTATCTACCTATTGAACTGCTAGATACAGTAATCCAGTAGGGAATAAGTGCTTTGAATTGCTAGGTCCAACCTAATTGTTGTAGCTCTTCTGATAGGCAGCAAGCCAGTCACTTTGAGAGGGAACTGATTTCACTTTGACTACATTTAATTAACACAAACCCAAAAGAAATAAACCTTTTGTGTGTGTTTTTCAAGAGCTAATTTTGGGAAAAGAGCTCTGACTCAGAATGTCTGCCAAGTTATATAGCCTGGGTGCACCTTAGGAGGGAGATTCAGGCAAAAATCCTCCTCTGTCTCAGAGCCCTTTCAGTTCTAGACAACTGTGCTATGCCTAATAAATGCACCAGTAGTATTACTAGGTAAATGTGATAGTAATACTTGGTAAATGTGCCTCTCCTTACCTTCCTGCAGCATAAGATGATAATTTCAGTGACCTCTGTCCTATTCACCAAACCCTTCTCCCAATTGCCATGTAGTGTGATTGTACAGTTCATCACCTTTTTCCCAATTTGGGTCTTTAATTAGCTTTTGTTTTACTAGAATGAACTGAACTTGCCACCTTTAAGCTCTCACCTTAAATTGATCTAAACCTTTTTGCATTATACATGCTATTCCTCTTTATTTCTTCAAATGAATCTTAGAAACTAAATATTATCTGCATACTTGAAGGAAGAATTTCAGTGCCCCTCTCTGCAGCTCTTCTCTCTTGTGGATAACAGTGATTCTAAATTGTGTTCATGATAAATCTTTCTTTGAAAGGAATTTAGAGAATATTCAAGTTGGAATGCAAATTAAATGTAAAGTATAAACTCTTCATTTTACAGTGGAGGAAACTGTGGTCAATAGAGATTATATGGTCTGCTCAGAATTAGTTAATGTCACAGCAAAAATTAGAACTCTGGGAACTTAATTCCAAATCAAAACAACATTATACTAAGAAGAGGATCATACTGAAATATTTTAATTTCATGTTTTAAGAGATAATTACTCATTTCCTAGATTAGAAATCTAGAGACCAATGTTCCATAGTCTCCATTAATAGATAAACATTAAGAAGTATGTTTTTTTGTTATCTTTTATCTGCAAAATGAAATAAACAGTCTTTTCAACCACCTTAAAGGGATATAGAAATTTACAGTATAAGTATTATGAACCAATGGCAGCTACAAATAGTATTCTGTGATGTTCTTCGGTATGCATCTCCCAAGCGCAGAGTTGACAGACACAATCTTTACATTGCACTTTTTTAAATGGAATGCACTGCCAAACACATAGAAAGTCATTCATGGAAACAGCAATGTATAACATGCCGAGGGGTGATATCCTGGCCAAATAAAAGTCAATTCACAAATAAATGTTTCTAGAAATTGAAGTTTCAGTGGATTTAAGTCTCCGATTGTATGATCTGATCATTGTAATAAGTAACATGAAAATGATGATGATGGGGCTTCCCTGGTGGCGCAGTGGTTGAGGGTCCGCCTGCCGATGCAGGGGATGCGGGTTCGTGCCCCGGTACGGGAGGGTCCCACGTGCCGTGTAGCGGCTGGGCCCATGAGCCATGGCCGCTGAGCCTGCGCGTCCAGAGCCTGTGCTCCGCAACGGGAGAGACCACAGTGGCGAGAGACCCGCGTACCAAAAAAAAAAAAAAAAAAAAAAATGATGATGATGATGATGCTGATGATGATGGTGGTGATGACAAAAGTTAACATTAACATGGTACAATATGCCAGGCACCTTTTCAAGCATTTTACATTTATTTGACCCTCAGAAAAGCCAAATAATACAGGTATCATTATTATTCTTTTTTAAAAACTTCTTTCATAAAGGGCTTGTGTGTTGTTGTGTGTGTGAGTGGGGGAGGGGGGATTTTCTAAGATCAATGAAAAAGAGAAAGGCTAAAAGGAGTAGCTTTAGTGAGGAAGCCTATCTCTGGTATGAGGAATAGGGACTCTTGGCTACATGCGAAGAAACTTCAGCTCAAGTTGGCTTAGTTAAAATCGTGTCCTCAGCATTTGGTCTCTATTTTTTGGGTCTGCTTTCCTTTGTGGTGGTTTCATTCAGGTCAGCTCTTGCTGGAGGGCTACAGAGATTCAGCCACAGCTCCTGGCTTGGATCTTATCACTTTAGCAATCACACCACAAAGAGAATTTTTCATTCCACTCATCAAAGTCATAGTACTATGTTGGAGTTTCATTGAACACATGCCCATCAAATTGGGTGCCTGCCGATCTCTGTGGCATGATTCACCAGACCTATGTTATTCCTAGTGCCAATCACCCTCCAAAGAAAAATCAGTTTATGTCACTAGATGAAGGAAGAATAATACCAGGAAAGCAAATGTCAAAGCTGTCCACCACAGCATAGAAATAGGGGTATAAATAAGCAAAGTGAGATAGAAATCATAAAATACTGGTGAGGGAGCTCAGGTAAGAAAGTCATTTTATGGTGGTGCAGAAAGCATACAGGAGAAAAAAGGAAAAATTAGAGTAGAGGGCTTCCCTGGTGGCGCGGTGGTTGCGAGTCCACCCGCCAGTGCAGGACACATGGGTTCGAGCCCTGGTCAGGGAGGATCCCACGTGCTGCGGAGCAGCTAGGCCCGTGCACCACAGCTGCTGAGCCTGCACTCTAGAGCCCATGAGCCACAACGACTGAGGCCTGTGTGCCTGGAGCCCGTGCTCTGCAACAGGAGAGGCCACTTCAGTGAGAAGGCCGCGCACCACGACGAAGAGTAGCCCCCGCTCACCACAAGTAGAGACAGCCAGCACACAGCGGCAGGGACCCAACGCAACCAAAAAATAAACAAATTAATTAATTAATTAACAACAACAACAACAACAGCTGTCACTTGAAAACCTTCAAAAAAATTAGAGTAGAATATAAAGGATATTCTTACCATAATGCATATAAAAATCAGTGGGGTTTAAGAGAAATAAACCCTGCTTTGCCCTCACTCCTGGACTCTAAAGTAAAAGACAATACTCAATTGGGTTCTGCATTAAATAAGCTAATAGAATGTACCATCAGCTCCCAGATTCAACCCAATGCAACAACCAAACTATTTGTGAAGCACTCTGTTAGACATTAACTGACTGATTAAAAAGACAGACACATAACCAACTATAACTCAGAATAGACAACGATAAGTACTATAACAGAAATGCTGATAAAGTTCCTTGATAGGGGGATGTGGAACCTGAAGAGGTTATTAAAGAGGGAGAGAAAGTCACAAGGGAAGGCATCATGGAAAAAGGCCTTGAAAGATGGAGGCATCCTGACATGAGAGATCATGGGGACAGTGTTAATGGTAAGAGAACAAAGGCAAAGAGGGTAAAAGTAGTGTCTAGTGGCTTGAGAGTAGAACAGTTGAAAGAATTATAAAAGGAGATGAGTTTATAAATGTAGTTGGTGAATAGAGTATGGATGTTACACTGGGTGGGAGGGCTAAAATTCTTCAGGCAAAGAGGGCCAATCGCAGAAGATCTTCAAGTATCTGCAGAGTGCCATGAGTTGTGCAGAGTAGCTAGAGCTGTCGTATAGAAAGAATGTTCTGGTAGTAGTGGTGTAAAAGATAGATTGGAGGAAACAAGCCAGAGGCAAGGAATCCCACTGAGAGGTCATGGCCAAATTCTGAGTGCAATCATAGTGGAAAGGAAGGAAGTAATAAAGGAAAGAAATTGAAGCAAGAAGTATTGGGAAGTAGAATCAATAGGACTTGTCAATAATTGGTTGTGAGAATTGAAAGAGGAAGAAATAAAAAACATTTTTCAAGACTTTAATTTAGGAAAATGGTGACACCATTACCAAAGCTAGATATCACAGAAGGGAAGGAGGTTTGTATATGTGTACCTGTTTTGTGTACGTTAGTGGAGTGGGGTGGGGGCATGGGCAAAGGGTGAAGAATGACCTCATAGCAGAGAGGAAATAAATGATGATGGGAAGTTTAGTGATGCAGTTTAAAAAGACAACCTTCTACAATGTGTGAATGTTAAGATACAATTTATAGTATATTTAGAGTTTTAAAATCTTATTTATGTTTTTCTTGTCACTAACTCTGAATCAGACCTATGTAAAATGAAAGTTTTAAAAATATCAATTAAATTGACCTTTATTTCCCTGACCATACCTTTTTAATAATCCTGAACCCTTGCCATCTAGACTTGCTGCTTTTTGGCATTAAATAAGTGTAAGCTTTTAAGAATCAATTCTATAATCTGCAGAAAGTTTAGTTCATTTTCTTTCATTTCCAGAAAACAGATTCTTGACTTGTACAGTCTCTACTTTCTTTTCTCTGAAGACACTGGAGAAGTAAATATTTAGAGAATATGCCCTTATCCTCTGACACAGGCTCTCTAATCTGCTTTTAAAACACCATGCAATTTCTTTCATCTTAAAACTAGCCAGGGGGTAGAGGAAGAAGTTGGATGTGATTGCTTGAAATCAAACATTTTTAGAAAAATATTAAGCACTTGTTTTTGAGTGAGATTCTAGCTGGTCAAGGAAGAGAAGCAAACGGCCTGACAACAGCATTCTTAAAGGATGGTTTCAGTGATTACAGTGCCCTAGCAAATCTTTTTCCTCTGGCCTCTATGTTCCCAAATCAGGAATATTCCCTGACAGGTTCATCCCAGATTTAACATGATAAACAGCATGCACCAAGATAAGAAGGCATCAGGGAGCCTGAAATGACTCTAGGCTAACTATCAAAAAAAGAAATGCTCATTAAAGCTGTAACTTCCTTCCCCTAGTTCAAGATGTTGGGGTATTAACTGAAGACTCTCAGTGATTGGGAGTAGAGCAGCAAAGACAAATCAACCAAAAAAGGAACAAAGAGAGCTGCGACTAAGGAAGAATATGGGATGAAGGGTCAAATAAAGATGAATGTTGCCCTTAAAGATATTCACACTTAAAAAAAGAAGAAATCATTATTCCACATGCTGCAGATCTTGCCTTCCCAACCACCTCTTCCTTATTCATTATTGTTCATGAGCTCTAATTTTTTTCCCCACTCCTCAGATGACTTAGTGTTAAGTCCTAATAAAGTTTACCAATATTCAAAAAAATTCAATTTTACTTCCCAATGATTGGCTTCAAAATGAATATGCTATATTATTCTGTCCCATCAGATGAGGGGAAATCTACTGAGTGGCTTCTGGGTGAAGTTTCTTTGCTGCTGAGAAGAGGAGCACACAAAGGGATGTCCGTTACCCCTGTCCCCTTTTTCTTTGAGATGGTATCAAGTCTGCATTTGATGACACCTAGAACTCGAGCAGCCATCACCTCACTACCGTTAAGGGTACTAGTCAAGGACAGAGTCAGACAGCAGGGCGGAAACAAGGGCAGCTTGGATTCTTGAGGATTTCATTTAATTGCTGAATTAACCAATCTGGATGACACTGTTAAAATTACTATACTTTTAAATACTTCAGCATAAACATTGTGATATTATGTGAGTGTAACCCGGGTTGAGCTCTAAGCATTCTAATCAAAGATTCCCTGTCTAGGAGTGGTCAATGAACATGGCAATCAAGAACACAGGAGTGGTTACTGGAACTCTGATCAGGAAGTCTAAACTCCAGAAGGGCTATTATAAGAACTTCTGTTAACTGTACCTTCCTCAGTAACCTACATTTTGCTAATTAACATACTAAATGTCAGAAAAGGGCTTTTAGTGATAAAAATAGCAGTCTGTTGACTAGCATGATGAATGTTAAAATTAAGCTCTCACTGGTGAAATTAAAGGTATTCAAGTTATGTGGATTAGCTAAAATTATTTTATAGATACTTCCTATTCTTTCATGAATAGAGAATAAGAATCTAGTAAGATCAGAAGCTTGTACTCCTTGGGATTTTGCCTCAGGCTAAATTCCTAAACAAGATAGTCTCCAGCAGTGCAATCTAAAATTCAGACTGTATGCAACCAGCTGTAAGGACTGTATGTGGAACCTTATCTCAGGAATCTTAGAGATTGTCTTCAGTGATTCTCTTACACAAGATGGTGTGCTGAGGTGTTAAAGGGTTAGAGAGTTGGGACTTGTTCAAGCCTGGACAATAGATTATGTGAACATCTTTCATTCATTTGCTCACTAATAAATGTTTAGTACTGTACATATCTGTAAGAGTGTCAGTGTACTTAAATTATTTTTCAACACTATCCAACCTTCGGGCTTCTTGTTTTGAGAATAATACTTTTTATTTATTGTATAAGTCAGCTGATTTATGATTTCCTATTATTTGCTGTTGACAGCATCCTAACATGTATTAATTCCATACCAGCACCACCAGTTCTCCAGTTATCTCTGAGATTTAGGTCATAATTTGAAGGGCATGTATTACAGAAAAGGTTTTTTTACTCAAAAAAAATGTGTTGCAGGAGAAAAAGCAATAGGATGAAAATCATGAGATAAAGTTTGAGACCCCATCACATGACAGCTTTGGATATGTCATCCAACCTCTTGGAGGTTGAGCAACAGCCGAAGTAGAAAATGAGAAAGAATGAGTCAGACAGCCTGGGTTTAATCCTGGCTTCATCACTTACTGGCTGTGTGGGCCTTCTATGCCTCAATTTCCTTTTCTATACAATGGGCTAGCACTATTTCTAGAGTTGTTATGAGACTTAAATAAGACATACTCAACGCTTAGCACAATGCCTGGCATGGTAAACACTAAATATCATCATTATAATCTCTAACATAATAGAATCAGTCTGAATGGTCACCTTATTCCTCTTCTTTCTAAAATTTTGCAATTTTACTTTCATTGTTGTATGCTTCAAAGAAAACATTAGTGAAGAAAGATAAAATTCATCTATTCTAAATTCAGTATCAATTGCTTGTGTTAGGCAATGCCATTCACTCCTTTATTTATACAAGCATTTATTGAGTGCCTACTGTAAAAAAGGCACTGTGCTAAACACAGCGGATATCTCTGAGGAGTTCTCAGTCCTACAGAAAAACCAGGAATATCTATTTTTTCCCAAAACTGAAATTTCTGCTACCCAGGTATCCTCCACTTTCACAATAGTTCTTTCTCAAAACAGGTCTTTAATACAAATTTGTGTTCCAACTTTGGATCCCTCATTCAGCATGAACATTAACATTCAACTCTTTGCCGGTGGTGAAGGAATGATAGCTGTGGCTAATGAAAAGCCTGCAGAGAGTTAAGGAACAGGGAACCACTGCAATCACATTTTGGTGCCATTGTCCACAATCACAGTTAACTTGTAATCTGACAAATCCACACTAGTGAGACCTCCTATATTAATGAAGTAAAGTGACAAAAGAGCATCTAGGACAAGCTACTTCTTTAAAACTAGTAACTCTTGCTTCCTCTCTTCTCCATAGGGCTCAGTTTAAATTTGCTCCTTAGCCAAGAAAGGCAATATTTTTCTCTCTAATCATGAAACACTGCTTATAGATTGATCCCCTTTAATCAGATGCATCTACTACGTGTGAGAGCACAGTGAGTTTTGGCAACCTGAATAAAGCCCCCATGTGTTTGGAACCCACTATATTGTACACACTTGAAAGACCATCTGTAGGCAGCCTCTTCCTCTCCAACTTGTCAGGATGAGCGGCAGGAGAGATTCATGAACTGAGATGCTTCATTAACTGGCGGTCACACTGCCAGTACAAGTGGAACATCTGTATCAGCCAAACCTGGTGAAAATTCAACAGTTAACTGAGTCTAGACACATACGCAAGTGAGAATCCCAACGTCCTTAAAACAAAACCTGTGCCTCTAAAACCCCTAATTGATGTCTCTATATCTTAGCATTCACTGAAAGCACTGGGGTCACTTGAGTGTGAATCTCAAATCTGTGACTGCATCTTGGAAATGATCCTTAGATCTTTATATTGTTGGTGTCTTAAGGGGAGTGTGGGAGGAAGCTGAGAATCAGTGAGCCTTATTCCAGTCCTGATCTTTCTTCACCCTTCTCCATGGTGAGAAAACAATGAATTATCTCAACATGGACAGTAGTTAGAAATCTTCCCCTGAAATAATCTCTAAAGAAAAAGTGTTTATGATAGGAGGCTTTGTGACCAAACATTTAAAAATTTTAAACTCAAAACCTTCTACTTCTGCACAAATTGAAACAGGTTGATCTTTTCAGTGTGATTCCTGAGTTTAGGTTTGTTAAGAAAGCTGGCTGAAGACTTCCCAAAAAATGTGTGTGTGTACCTAGGACAAATTGAACAGGTAGAATGGTAGCCAGCCAGTGAATCTATGTGGACTTAACCATGAGGCATATTGAGACTTCAGTTAATGATGGTTGCTTGGGAAAGGGAGTCACAACGGGCCAGAGTCCATGGCTCAAAGTGTAACCAGCGCTCTAAACCATGGCTGCCAAAGTATCAGAGTGAACTCCGGCTCCAACCAGACCAGAACTAACACCTAACAGGCTAGTGATATAAGAGACAGAAGTTTCCCAGCTGTGAGTGGCAATTCTGGTTGAGAAAAAGATCTGAACTTGTTACCATAGGCACAGGAAGCAAGGAGCATTAAGAGATAACCAAGACACCCAGTCTCCAAATAAGTGAGCTGGTGTTAGAGCTCTCTTCCAGGTAGGTATCTGTAATGCAGACAGAGCACCTGAGGAGTTGAGTGTACCACAGTGCAGATTGAGAAGAAAGCCACAATATGGTGATCAGGTGATTAGGGGCTCATTTCAGGGACCCCCAGCTTATAGATGCAAGATAAATTCCAAACCCCTACTTGTAGGAAGCAGAAGCATCCTATTATATGTATTGGCAGACTTGGCCAGTATTGGCCCAGGGACTAGGTGGTTCGAACCTGTCTACAACCCTCAATGAATGCTGCTGAGCAAGATCTGAAAAGGGAAGGACTGGCATCTGGCAGGACTTTGGTCCTGGACCTGTCCACACCCACAAGCATATTGCCCTTGGCCTAAGTCTTTCTTTATCTCCTCATTCTTGGTACTTGGCCACCACCCTACAAGTTGAAATGCATTACATTTTTCACTTTGAGAGTCTTGACTGTCTCTATACACACACCTGAGAAGACTGTCCTTAAAAATGTGTCCATCATCCCAATCCCAGCTCTCAGCCTGTAATTATATTGACTCCACTCTCAGCATGAATATAATTATCCAGTGTAATCAGTGAACTCACATAATTATCAGTAAATAGGAATAGTTAGGGTAGGGCCTTGCTTTAAGATGTCACAAATAACATTTTCTTCTCAAGTAATTAGAGAATAGAAAAATCTGGAGATAAAACAGTGGAATAATATTTCCATGAGTCATTGGCATACGTTTAAAATAACTTGTAATAAGTTTTGAGCTCTATAAATGTTTATCTATTTAGCAAATGCTGGAAAAGACATCAGAAACTTCGAGGATGAGGTCAACTCTCTGTAAGTGTGCCATTTTTGTTCCACGTGTTCTGTTGATGAATCAACATGTTTAACAGGGTGAGTTAGTAAAAAAAATATTGGTTTTAGCTTGTAGTTCATTCACACCCACTCCTAAAAAGGAGAACATGGTGTTCCTAAAAGGAAGAATCTCTCAACATGAGAGATTATGTTGATTAACTCATGAGGAAAGGGGGTCAAGAGGAAGCTACAAAGAGAAACGTATGGGAAGGTTTTGGTGGGTTTAGGGGAGTAGCAGACATTGCACTCGGGGTATCTGGCAGGGCCCTGAAGAATGATTTGGTACCCCCCCCCTTAACCCCCAGAAAAGCTGCAAACCAGACTGAAACTGACAACCTCATCACAGATCACATACGCAAGCAGGGCAGATGAAGAGTCAAAGAAGGCTTAGATAGTGGCAGTATACCCAATGTCCAGAAGGGAGCAAAGTTGAGAACACCCTCTCTCCTCTCCTGGACTGCTTCAAACCCTCTCACTTTAGCATAGTCCTGAAGGAAAGGGAATCACATTAGTGACTGAGACTGAATTTCTGGCCATCCCTGAAGAATCTCACTTTAAAGACAAATGTAATTTGTTTTAGAAAAATGAAGGATTGTAAAAATTTTTTCATCCAAGTTTAGAGGATGGTAAGATTTATACCCACTGCCCACGTTATAGACTAAAAATATCTTCAAACTTTGTGTTTGTATAAGGACACAAATAAACCATTCTAAAAGGTAGTGGGAAAAGGTTTGGAGAAAAAGAATTAAGAAATGTAGGGGACCTCCCCTCCCAGGAGCCTGTGCAGGCCGCCACTGCCAGGGTCCCGTGATCCAGGGACAACTTCCCCGGGAGAACGCACAGCGCGCCTCAGGCTGGTGCAACGTCATGCCAGCCTCTGCTGCCAAAGGCTTGCCCCGCATCCATACCCCCGCCACCCCACCTGAGTGAGCCAGAGCCTCCGAATCAGCTGCTACTATGACCCCATCCTATCTAAGCAAAGAAAAGATGCCCTCAGGTGACCTACATGCAGAGGCGGGTCCAAATCCAAAGCTGAACCTCAGGAGCAGTGCGAACAAAGAAGAGAAAGGGAAATCTCTCCCAGCAGCCTCAGGAGCAGCGGATTAAATCTTCACAGTCAACTGGATGTACCCTGCATCTGTGGAATACGTGAATAGACAACGAATGATCCCAAATTGAGGAGGTGGACTTTGGGAGCAACGATATATATTTTTTTTCCCTTTTTCTCTTTTTGTGAGTGTGTATGTATATGCTTCTGTGTGTGATTTTGTCTCTATAGCTTGGCTTTTACCATTTGTCCTAGGGTACTGTCTCTCCGTTTGTTTGGTTTTTTTTTTTTTTTTTTTAGTATATTTTTTAGCATTTGTTATCATTGGTGGAATTGTTTAGCAGTTTGGTAGCTCAATTCTTTCTATCTCTTTTTTTTCCTTTAATTCTTTAAAAATTTTTTTAAAATTATTTGTTATTTTTAATAACTTTTATTTTACTTTATTTTATTTTACTTTATTTTATCTTCTTCTTTCTTTTTTTTCTCCCTTTTATTCTGAGCCGTGTGGATGACAGGTTCTTGGTGCTCCAGCCAGGTGTCAGGGCTGTGCCACGGAGGTGGGAGAGCCAAGTTCAGGACACCGGTCCACAAGATACCTCCCAGCTCCACATAATATCAAACAGCAAAAATCTCCCAGAGAGCTCCAACTCAATGCCAAGACCCAGCTCCACTCAATGACCAGCAAGCTACAGTGTTAGACACCCTATGCCAAACAACTAGCAAGACAGGAACACAACCGCATCTATTAGTAGAGAGGCTGCCTAAAATCATAATAAGGCCACAGACACCCCCAAAAAACACCACCAGACATGGACCTGCCCACCAGAAAGACAAGATCCAGCCTCATCCACCAGAACACAGGCACTAGACCCCTCCACCAGGAAGCCTACACAACCCACTGAACCAACCTTAGCCACTGGGGACAGACACCGAAAACAATGGGAACTACAAAACTGCAGAATGAGACCCCAAACACAGTAAGTTAAACAAAACGAGAAGACAGAGAAACACACAGCAGATGAAGGAACAAGGCAAAAACCCACGAGACCTAACAAATGAAGAGGAAATAGGCAGTCTACCTGAAAAAGAATTCTGAATAATGATAGTAAAGATGATCCAAGATCTTGGAAATAGAATGGAGAAAACAGAAGAAACGTTTAACAAGGACCTGGAAGAACTAAAGAGCAAACAAACAGTGATGAACAACACAATAAATGAAATTAAAAATTCTGTAGAAGGAATCAATAGCAGAATAATTGAGGCAGAAGAACAGATAAGTGACCTGGAAGATAAAATAGTGGAAATAACTACTACAGAGCAGAATAAAGAAAAAAGAATGAAAAGAATTGAGGACAGTCTCAGAGACCTCTGGGACAACATTAAATGCACCAACATTCGAATTATAGGGGTCCCATAAGAAGAGGAGAAAAAGAAAGGAACTGAAAAAATATTTGAAGAGATTATAGTTGAAAACTTCCCTAATATGGAAAAGGAAATAGTTAATGAAGTCCAGGAAGCACAGAAAGTCCCATACAGGATAAATCCAAGATGAAACAGGCCAAGACACATATTAATCAAACTACCAAAATTAAATACAAAGAAAAAATATTAAAAGCAGCAAGGGAAAAACAACAAATAACACACAAGGGAAATCCCATAAGTTTAACAGCTGATCTTTCAGCAGAAACTCTGAATGCCAGAAGGGAGTGGCAGGACATATTTAAAGAGATGAAGGAGAAAAACCTACAACCAAGGTTACTCTACCCAGCAAGGATCTCATTCAGATTTGATGGAGAAATTAAAACCTTTACAGACAAGCAAAAGCTAAGAGAATTCAGCACCACCAAACCAGCTTTAGAACAAGTGCTAAAGGAACTTCTCTAGGCAGGAAACACAAAAGGAAAAGACCTACAATAACAAACCCAAAACAATTAAGAAAAGGGTAATAGGAACATATATATCGATAATTACCTTAAAAGTAAATGGATTAAATGTTCCAACCAAAAGACATAGACTGGCTGAATGGGTATAAAAACAAGACCTGTATATATGCTGTCTACAAGAGACTGACCTCAGACCTAGGGACACATACAGACTGAAAGTGAGGGGATGGAAAAAGATATTCCACGCAAATGGAAATCTAAAGAAAGCTGGAGTAGCAATTCTCATATCAGACAAAATAGACTTTAAAACAAAGACTATTACAAGAGACAGAGAAGGACACTACATAATGATCAAGGGATCAATCCTAGAAGAAGATATAACAATTGTATTTATGCACCCAACATAGGAGCACCTCAATACATAAGGCAAATACTAACAGCCATAAAATGGGAAATCGGAGAGGAACCTAGATTGTGAAGTATAAGGATTTGCTCTCACTCCCTCTTGCGAGAACACCGGAATCACGACTAGCTGCTGGACAGTCATCGACAGGAGGACACTGGAACTCACCAAAAGGGATACCCCACATCCAAAGACAAAGGAGAAGCCACAATGAGATGGTAGGAGGGGCGCAATCACAGTAAAATCAAATCCCATAACTGGCGGGTGGGTGACTCACGGACTGCAGAACACCTATACCACAGAAGTCCACCCACTGCAGTGAAGGTTCTGAGCCCCACGTCAGGCATCCCAACCTGGGGGTCTGGCAACAGGAGGAGGAATTCCTAGAGAATCAGATTTTGAAGGCTAGTGGAAATTGACTGCAGGACTTCGACAAGACCGGGGGAAACAGAGACTCCACTCTTGGAGGGCACACACAGAGTAGTGTGCGCATCGGGACCCAGGGGAAGGAGCAGTGACCCCAGGGGAGACTGAACCAGACCTACCAGCTAGTGTTGGAGGGTCTCCTGCAGAGGCGGGGAATGGCTCTGTTTCACCGTGGGGATAAGGACACTGGCAGCAGAATTTCTGGGAAGTACTCCTTGGCGAGAGCCCTCCCAGAGTCTGTCATTAGCCCTACCAAAGAGCCCCGGTAGGCTCCAGTGTTGGGTTGCCTCAGGCCAAACAACCAACAGGGAGGGAACCCAGCCCCACCCATCAACAGTCAAGTGGATTAGAGTTTTACTGAGCTCTGCCCACCACAGCAACAGTAAGCTCTACCCACCACCAGACCCTCCAATCAAGCCTCTAAGATAGCCTTATCCACCAGAAAGCAGACAGCAGAAGCAAGAACTACAATCCTGCAGCCTGTGGAAAACCCACATTCACAGAAAGATATATAAAATGAAAAGGCAGAGGGCTGTATACCAGATGAAGGAACAAGATAAAACCCCAGAAAAACAACTAAATGAAGTGGAGATAGGCAACTTTCCAGAAAAAGAATTCAGAATAATGATAGTGAAGACGATCCAGGACCTCGGAAAAAGAATGGAGGCAAAGATCGAGAAGATGCAAGAAATGTTTAACAAAGACCTAGAAGAAGTAAAGAACAAACAAACAGAGATGAACAATACAATAACTGAAACGAAAACTACACTATAAGGGCTTCCTTGGTGGCACAGTGGTTGAGAGTCCACCTGCCGATGCAAGTGACACGGGTTCGGGCCCCGGTCTGGGAAGATCCCACACGCAGCGAAGTGGCTGGGCCCGTGAGCCATGGCCGCTGAGCCTGCGCGTCTGGAGCCTGTGCTCCGCAACGGGAGAGGCCACAACGGTGAGAGGCCTGCGTACCGCAAAAAAAAAAAGTCGATTCTTTTTCTTTTCTTGTTCCTATATTCCAATTGACATAATGAAGGTTGGGATAATGACAGGAAAAGGCTTTAAGCCAGGGGAGAGTACAAATTTCTAAAACTATGTTTTCTCCTTGCCCATATAAACAGAGTCAAACCTCAAGAAAATACCTTGGATTTGTTTTTAATATTCTCTCTGCAGAAAACTCTAAACCACGGAGGAGGCATAATCACAGTGAAAGGGCAGCACTGTAATTGACATACTATTAATATTTACTAAACTCATATTATGTGACAGACTTTGTGTTATGTGCTTTACTAAAAAACAAAAGCAATAACAACAACAAAAACACAAGCAAAAATCTTATTTCTTATGATAACTTTTGTGGGATAGTTGTTCGTAGACCCTCTTACCACATTCTTTCACACCTATTTAGTTTGGCTGGTGACAGAGACAAAGAAGAAAACCAGAAATTTAGACAGAGAGAGAAAAACCTTAGAATACACACACACACATACACACATACACACTCATATACACAAACATACATAAATTTTGGCATTTGACTTATCTCAAGGGATACGATATAAGTGAGAATGTTCATGTTTTTAAGATAACATCTAGAATAATATTTCAATTAAAGAACATCTTAGGTTGCTTCCATGAAACATGCTTTCCTAAAGGAAACGTAAATGTATTCTTTTCCATATGAGACAGTATTCTTTCTTCTGAAGTATAGTTCCCATATGCTTTTACATATTGAGTGACTAAGAGTGAACTTCATTTACACTTTCATTATTCCTTTAGAAAGATTAAGTTGTTGCCACCACTCAGTAAAGGTTTGTAGCAAATCTGCTTTCACCTATACTGAGAAACAAACTAACAATAACTCTTAATCCAGAAGTTACTGTTGCTTCTATATGTACCACCCCATTCCCCAGCCCACCAGCAACAGTGACTGATGTTATTATGAAGTAAATGAAAGCAAAAAGGAAATGAAGCCAAACAAAGCCCGTGAACATGAATTTTCTCACCCTGCCTTTGGCATCCTAGCCTCAATTAAATGCTCTGACTTGAACTGAATTGAATGATGAAATATTACATGTGCCATTAAGTTGTTACAAAATGTCTTTGGTTTTAAATCAAATGTCTCAGACAGAAAAGCACAGAATATTCAATCATTCATTCACTCACCAGCAAATATTTCTTGAGCCCTTACTATATGCCAGGCTCAGCCAATTAAAAAAACAAACAAACAACAAACAAAAACTAGGAACTGCTGCTGAGTTTGGATTATTGACAATAGCTCTAAGGCCTTCTTAAGTAGCCTAAAGGAAATGTAAATGTATTTCCTAAAGGAAATGAGAAAATATCTCCAGAAAGCTGAACTCTTAACTCCAGTGAATTTATAAAAAAACTACTGTGGCTCTAGAAGAAAAACTCCAGGTACTATGTCCTTAGTGGAAATTCAACATAACTTCATTAGTGAGTCAGCTGGTTATAGCACTTAAATATTCTTACGTAGGCCAAAAGACACAAGACAAAGAGATCATTGCTGTTCCAAATACTTGCCAAGTAGGGTGATATTCCAGATTTCAGGAGTGAAGAGAATGTACAGTTCTACAATGTATTAATAATAAGAGTGCAAAAACAAAAGTAGCTGTTGATTTATTAGTCATTTTTTTAATGTGCAAGTCATTGTGCAGAGAGCTCTGCTTATAATCCTGACTCTTGTGTAAATAAGGAAAGGTATCTTCTGACTCTACACAATAAAGGCACAACACATTTTTCACTAGGAAACTCTATTTCTTTATCTATATCTTTACTGGGATGCTTGGGCAGCCCTGTGAAGATATGTAAGACCAGAACTACCTTACACATATGACTCAAGAAACACAGGCCCATGAAGAGGTCACTTACATATTTGGCAACAGAGACATTCAAAATACAAATTATCATCAAACCAACCAATTAGAGCAATAGTTGTCAACTGAGGGTGACTTGGCTTTCAGGGGACATTTGGCAATATCTGGAGGCATTTCTGCTTATCACAACTGGTATAGTGTTGCTCATCTAGTGGTAAAGGCCAGGGATACTGCTGAACATATTACAAGGCACAGGATATCCCCCATGGCAAAGAATTACATGGCTCCAGATTTCAATAGCTCCAGGATTGAGAAACCCTGAGTTAGACAAATGGCACCATGGGTGTGGTGAACACTGATTCTTCACTGATTGTCAGTCAGGCTGCTATGAGTATAACGAGCATAAGGAAAGTTACACTCAGAACAACTGTTTAATGTTTCTGCTACTGAACATGTAAGGATAGCTTTACTGATTACAAATAGAAAATTTGCAAAAATTCCTGAGATAATGAGCAGGAAAAAAAGGGAGGGAGGTTATAAGGATATCCAATAGTCTCCCATCTTTAGAGTAATAATTGATTGTAGGAAACAGATGCTAGAACTTTTATCTTCTGTGCTCATATCAGCTACATCCAAATTATTTATTGAATGTCCATGATGTACAGAGCCCTAGAGAAATTTAAAAGTATGAAACTTTTTAACTTTCAGAAGAAATGGAAGACATGTTCCAGCCATCAAGGTCATTAACCTCACCTGTGCTATATCACCTTCCCTCCTTGGTGTACTATTGTGAGAAAAAAGCTAAAATTCTGCCAAATAACTTTCACTTAAACATAGTGCCTGGGCTATCAGTTAATAAGATAATAATTGTTATAACCTTCAAAACAACATGACTATATTACAAACTTTGAAATTACTAAAGATTTGATTCAAGATTTAACATCTAAATACATCATTTTCTTTAAAATCTAGGTCCATTTTTCCCCCTTGGGAATATTGAAGAGGGGTGACACATTTTGCATTGGACCTGATGGATTTGAAACCACACACACATTCGTGCACACACACATGAGCCTAGAATTATTGCCATTTTTCAGAATATTGCTTACACCACAAATTACTACTCTCTACTCTGATACCCAATTTTTTTAAGTTACATATATTTCTGCTGCCTAACTTCAGCACGTTAGAACTGAGAAGTAATAGGGAGATTTGGTTTCTTTCTCTTTTTTCTTATTTAGAAGTAGAGGAAAAAACATAATTCCATTTTTAATCTTGAATATTCTTTAACAATATTAAAATAATTTGTTAAAGCTGTCTGAAAAACAAATAAGGAGAGCTCTACTTTCCTTGGAATATCAGTGTCCTCAGCTTGGACAGATTATATGATTATATGATTCTTCATGTTAAGCCTCAGAAAGGGATCTACCATTTGAACTTCAAAACAATGGTCTAATTTGTTTCTGAACTGCAGTCCAGCACTAAATATGACACAGTGCCAGGCATCATATTTGATTTTAGTCTGGGTCAAGTTATTTAATGGAATTTTAGAGATTAAGGAAGATAGGAATCGCTTCATGTATACAGGAAACTAGAGATGTAGTAACTTGTTACAGAAACGTGATTGCTTTAATCTTTCTTTCAAATGCTACTGTACACAAATTGCGTACATATTTAACAAATATTTAAACATTTAGCCAACATTAACAAATATTTGCTAAAAGTATTATTATTTCTGCTAAATCTGTTAAACCATCCAGCTAACTAAATGAGTAATTTTTCAGAATATTTATACATGTCAACCCTAGTATATAACACCTACAGTACAGTACATTAATTCTCTAAAGTGTCTTCATAGGTCAATGGAATAATAAACCCTCGTCTTTCATTATAAAGATAGAATGCTGATGCAATTTTCTTGTGACTCTAAACCATATGACTTCTACTCTGAAAATATCAAACAATTTATACTTCAAAGATAAATTATCAACACATAGATTATGCTTCCCAGTGTTGGGAAATGTAAAATAACAATGAGGCAGTGGTCAGAAAGCTATTTCTCTGTTTATATTATGTTTCAGACATGAAAATAAACCCTGGGACTTAAAGAAAAATTCAGATGGTTTCAGAGCATTTATATCTATGCCTCTTTCTTTTGTTCCAGTTTATTTGGTTTTCATAAGATCCTGTTTATGAGAGCCTTTTCTGTAGAGTGCCTTTAGTTTTCTTGATCTATTGACATGAAAACTAGATGAATATAAAGGATATGGTGAGGGGGAGAAGAAATACCATTCATTTGAGACAATGTAAAATTTCTTCCTCTACCCAATTATAGAATTAATGATTTTTGACAATAATTCCAGGACCAAAGAAATTCTTTAAGGGCTAATAGAAAAATATATCTGGTTGTTTAACTTGTCCTCATTTATTATAAACCCAAAGGTTCTAACTACAGTGGACAGAATTTTTTTTATTCTACAGAAAGAGAGAATTAACAGTCTAAATTGCCTCTAATATATCCCCTACAAATACAAATACTAGTATGAAGCAAAATCATAAACCCAATATTAGCACATCTCACTACCATGGAAATTAAATAGATTTATAAACCACTGCATGTAATTTTAAGTATATTCTTTTGACATGTATTGTTATACCAGCTTATAAACACTCCTTCCAAATATTTACTGCACACCTACTATGTACCAGACATACTGGTAGCCTTAGCAATGCATGGCTTACCTCTAACCTAGCACTTTTCACATATTACAAGAATGATTCATTCTCTTATCTGCCTTTTCAAGTAGACTTATGTTTCTTAAAAGCAAAATCACTGTCAGCACAGTCCTTGCCAGTAACGACTTCCCAGAGAAGGAAATATTTGAACAAAATTTCAAAACCCCTAATGGTAATTATACTACTAATAATAATTATAATATTAAGAAAGAGGAGGGAAAGGAGAAGGGGAAATCTGAAGGGATTCCTAATTGCCACTGTTTCTTTTCCTGTTTAATCCTTATCATAACTCTATGAGGTAGGTAACATTATAGACCCCATTTTACTTATTAGTAAATCAAGATGCAAAGGCATTAAGTAACTTGATCAAAGTTGTCTGAGAAATAGAAGTGACTGGGTGGAGAGAGGCAGAGGAGGGAGAGATTGGTGTCTATGGCCCACCCGTCAGGGGCATTTGGATATGAATATATGGTCCTCGGAGGCCAGGGTATGGAATGTAGACATAGATTAGGAGTCCTTCACTTACATGTGACAGTCAAATCCTTTAACACGTATAATGAGGACAACAAAGAAGAATAAGATAGGGTGAGTAGAATAGTTAAAGAATACAGAGGGGAGAGTATCATGAAAACAACCAAAGAAGGAAATGATGTCAAAAAAGAGTGACTGAAGTGTCAGATTCTGCAAGAGAGATGAAGTAGGATACGAAGGGAAAGTACACAGTCATTTGAGAACTAGGGGTCAATTTGTAATGTCATAGAATTAACTTTTTAAGCTCAGAGCTGTGGAAAGAGACAATGGAGACATGGAGTGAAAACTCTTCTCTCAAGCAACCTGGATACAAAGGAAAGAATGTAGAAGTAAAGACAATGTAAGATAAAGACATTTTATGCATTTAAGATAGGAGATATGTAAATATGTGTATACAGTGAGGATAATTCAGTAACTTCCAGCAACAAGGGAGAGATATGAGATGGAGAAAGGAGGTAACTAATAAAGGATGTTGGGGATCATGGGGTCCAGAGCAAAAGTGGAGAAATTGGAAAGAGCTGGAGCCCCTGCAAGGGAAAGTCTCTGAAAAAAATGTGGATGAGTTATGCCATAGCTAAGTAATTAAACAAATAAACATACTGGAAAAGAATATACGCCCTTCATATTAGAAACAACTAATCTCCTAATACATACAGGGCTCCTTGAACTCCATAAAAATATCACCAACAGTCAATAAAAACAGACATACTATA
The DNA here is from genome assembly GCF_039906515.1 of Pseudorca crassidens. Taxonomy (NCBI): domain Eukaryota; kingdom Metazoa; phylum Chordata; class Mammalia; order Artiodactyla; family Delphinidae; genus Pseudorca; species Pseudorca crassidens. The sequence continues at coordinate 83,300,027 of NC_090298.1, forward strand.
TAAGCAGACAGTTCACAGGAAAGCAAATACAACTGGCTCTTAAACCAACATATAAAAAAATATGTAACTTCACTCACAACAAGAGAAATGCAAATGAAAAGTATATGGAGGGATATATGTATAGCTGATTCACTCTGTTATAAAGCTGAAACTAACACACCATTGTAAAGCAATTATACTCCAATACAGATGTTAAAAAAAAATCCATGGAGATACTGCTTTTAACCCATAAAATTGGCAAAAATGCAAAAGTTTGACTACTTTGAACTCCTATGGTACTGTTGAAACCTTAAGGAAGGGAATTTTGAAAAATATAAAAACTACAAATTCATTAACCCTTTATCTTCAATCCCACTTCTGGTAGTTTATCCTATACTGAACCAAAAAAGGGCTTGGGCTGCCAGGATTCCTTTCATTTTTCAGATTGTGTAACTTCTTGGACCCCAAAACTCATGTCATTTGAAACACTTCCTGTTTTTTAGTAAGAAGATATTTATATCACTCAGGTACAAAATAACATATATACAATGTTATTTGTTGCAACATTGTTTACAATAGTAAAAGATTAGAATTTCTTGTGTCCATCAATACTGAACTGATTAAATAGCTTATGATACAGACTGTGTAGCTGCAAAAAGGAAATTATATATATATATAATTTATTATATATGTATATTCTGTGTAGTGGTATATTATCACAGTATATGATATAGGTTAGATCATTAAAAATTCTTTTTAAAGCATTATGCAAAACAATGAATATAGCAGCCTTCACCTGTGAAAGAAAAGGGGAAAAATAAGTTTATATATTTGTATAAGTTTGTATTTATATGAAGAAACACAGGTAAAACCTAAACAAAGGTTACCAAAATAGCAAGAAAGGGAAAAGGGTTAATGAGAACAGATGTGAGAATTAGACTTCTCAGTGTACAGCTTTTTATATCAACCTGATTTTTGAATAACTATGTTAGCTATTAAAAAAATAAGAGCACTGAAAGAAAAATAAAACAAAATCTATTGTTTGCACTCCTAACCCGTTTCATGATCTAATTAGTGAATGCTGCATAAAAGTTGTTCTCAGGCATAATGCTCCAAAACATTTTGTCTCTATCAGATATGAAGTATTCTGTATGATAAAATATTAAAGCTTAGGAATGATTTTTTAAAAAATAAATTATAGTAGAGTCAATGTTTTCTCCAATACTCTCATGCACTTGATGTCCAATGTGCTTTCTTGACTAGGAGAGAAAGAGGAGGGATTACAACCGCTTGCTGGGGATTTGGAAGTGATGCTATTTTGGTGTCTAATGGCTACAGGGAAGTCCATAAACTGGAGGTACCTTGGGAATATGACTCATGTGTAAATATTATGGTCACATTGATTGCGGAATGGCAACAAGGTTAGCAAATGCTGCTCGAGTGTACCGAAAAAAACAAAAAAAAGATACTTAATCTACAAACCTCAAATTGTTGGTATCACGCTCTTACAACGTGAGACAATTCCTAGCAATTTCTACCATCAAAACAGGAAATACAAGTGCTCACCAACACATTACCCTGAACCCCAGAAGGACATCAACTGTCCAGTTCCCTTTTGTTCACGTTCTGAACTCCTTGGACACAAAGTCCAAGTCTTTGGAAATACATTTTGCTTTTTAGTAAGAAGAAGAATACAGTAGTCCCCTCTTATCTGGGGGGGATACATTCCAAGGTCCCCAGTGGATGCCTGAAACCTTGGATAGTACTAAACCTTATACATACTATGTTTTTTCCTATACACACATACCTATGATAAAGTTTAATTTACAAATTAGGCACAGTAAGAGATTAACAAGAATAACTAATAAAAAACAATTATCACAACATACTGTAATAAAAAAGTTATATGAATGTGGTCTGTCTCTCAAAATATCTTATTGTCCAAATTTAATACCTTTTCCATCTTAACTAAGCACTTATCACGCAACCGTGGCCGTAACTTTTGCAGTCTGAGGTGCGATAGCAAAACTAGCATGAATTTCTTTTTCCTTCTCCACAATTTCATATAAGATTCGTTCTTACCATAGATCTTAGCAACCTCGGCACACGATTTTTTTTTCCCTCTTCTTATTTAGGCAAGAACTTTCACTTCTCACTTAAAAGAAGCACTTTACGGCTTCTCTTTGTTATATCCGAATTGCCAGCATCGCGACTCTTACACTTTGGGGCCATTTTTAAGTCAAATTAGAGTTACCTGAACACAGCGCTGCCACAGCGAAACCTCTGACAGTAGATCTGGTAAGCAAGATGGCGGCTGAGCGACTAATGGGCGGGCGGGAGCGAGACAGCGCGAGATTTCATCAAGCTACTCAGAACAGCAGCGCAATTTAAAACAGAAATGTTTTTCTTCTGGAATTTGCTACTAAATACTTTCAGTAGAAAGTTGACTGCGGGTAATTGAAACCGCAGAAAGCAAAACCGCGGATCGGAGGGGACTTCTATATTTACTCTTGAAACCATGAAGTTCCATAAGCCAAATAATTTTTTTAGTCTTATATCCAAATAAATTCTGAGGGAGAGAAAAGGAATCACTTTTCATAGAAGTTATTTATATATCAGTCCCAAAGAATAAGTACTTTCAACTCTGCTGCGTAAAGCTCTCAGCTAGTGGAAATTCTGCCCCAGACATTTTCCTCCAGAAAGTGCAAAATAAATGAACAAAACCTGTCTCAGTATGTGTGATGGCTTGAATTCTCAGTAGCAGCCTTAATTTAGAGTTGCAAATTAACTTAGCTCTGTATACCGCAAAACTAAAAGAAATCGAATAGTAAATAAGTGAGAATTTACCTCCCAAATGGAAAAATTGATCTACAGCACCAGGTCTGATATGATTCCTTAATCTGTAAAATTAAGGATTTGGGACTAGATTAAGTCTACAGTTCTCACTAGTTTAAACATTCTATGATTCTTTTTCCTATTGGTTGAGCTAGGAAACAAAGCTGCATTTTCAGGTGGTCCTACCTCATGAGACCAACATCTCAAGTCATGCTACTCACTGCAATAGACAAGAAAATATAAGGTTTAAACTTTTATGTCAAGAAGAATTTTCAGAAACATATTCTTGAATGTAGGGGAGCCCTTCACAAAGCAGAGCTTTGAGAAATGAAAATCTTCTTTTTGTTCCAAGTTTTTCTGGGCTTCAGAAGCATTATCATTGTTTATAAGGTTTCTTATCACAATCCAAGCTGAGAAATACCATTATGAGGGGAAAATTAATCAGAGTAGTCTAGCAGTGTTCCTCTAAGGTGGTCTGCAACTTTTGCCCTTTCTTAATTGAATATTGAAAAATCTGGAAAAAAAAACAGCTGGAAGAAAATAGGTTTTATCTCTTTATTAACTTTAGATGTTTCTCACAGGAAAGAGAAAGAGATTACTGGCAGAAAATAATGAAAACACAAGGGCTGTGCTGTGTACTGGACAAATTGCTCCTGAGACAATAAAGGTGAAATACAGATAAGGAGCATCAAGATGCAGCCTATTTGCTTTTTTATTTAAAGAAAATTATGTTTCCATTCTATTCCTATCCATCCTGGCTATGAAGCAACTGTCAACCCAGAGATCTGGAAGCTCCAATTAAATAATGCAGACTTAATTACTTCAGTGCCCTTTAGGTATCTAGTGCATACTGTAGATGATTGCACTGTTAGTTTATCACTGGGAGGTACGAAATAATAGGTCCATCTTTAAAAGACATGGCCTTAACAGGACTAGTATTTTTAATTTTAGTGTCCAGAGTACTGGAATAAAGGAAATTGCTAAATATAACCTACAGTAGAAATGTGCATACATTTAGTCATTGCAAGCACTAAATCACTTGGGTATTTCTTTCAATGCTGCATGTTAACAGAAGTAGATTTCCTACCTGAAATGGGAACTTTATAATAGTCATACTGTTATTAGAAAAGGAAGGAACTTCTTGGGCCATCTCTGTGCCATGCAGTCCACTGAAACCACAATATCAAACATTTCATCCATTTTAAGATACATTTTACCACATTTTAACATGTATCAAATCAAAATGCATCTTAGGTTAGGGAGTGAATCAGTTTAATTGGCAGTGTTTTCTTTTTTTCTTTCAACATAAAATGATAGTACATCTTTTTGATCATGACAAATGGTAGATTATTCATGACTTTGTTGTCTCGTATAGTAAGAACCAGTCATAAGAGAGCATTACTTATTTCATGGAATGGGCCAAACAGATAAAGAATTAAACGCAGCATATGTGTTTTCCTAGCACTAAAGGATACTAATGACAAAACACAAGGTAGAGGGCTTCCCTGGTGGTGCAGTGGTTGACAGCCCGCCCGCCGATGCAGGGGATGCGGGTTCGTGCCCCAGTCCGCGAAGATCCCACATGCTGCGGAGCAGCTGGGCCCGTAAGCCATGGCCGCTGAGCCTCTGCGTCCACAGCCCGTGCTCCGCAACGGGAGAGGCCACAGCAGTGAGGGGCCCGCGTACCACACACACACACAAAAACACAAGGTAGGGATCACAACACAGTATCCTGTGGTAAGCTGAATATTGGCTTCCAATAGGTGTCCACATTCTGACCCCCAGAATCAGTGACTATTTCATTTTACCTGTCAAAAGGAATTTTGCAGGTGTGACTAAATTAAGGGTGTACTATAGGGAGATTATCCTGGATCATCTGGGTGGGTCCAATGTAATCATAAGGGTCCTTATAACAGGGAGGCTGGAGGCTGAGAGTTAGACAAGCTTAAAGCATGGAAGAAAAGGTTAGAGGGATGTACCTTGAAGCTGGATAAAGGGCCCATGAGCCAAGGAATGAAGTGATCCTTTAGAGGCTGGAAAAGGCAAGGGAACAGATTTTCCTCTCAAGCTTTCAGAAGAAATGTAGCTCTGCTGAGACTTTGATTACAGCCTGTTAGACCCATTTCAGATCTCTGACCTCCAGAACTGTAAGAGAAATAAATTTGTGTTGCTTTTAGGCCTCTAACTTTGTGTTTGTATAATTTTTTTACAGCAGCAGTAGGAAATTAATACAATCCTCTATAAGAAGTATCCTCTGAAAAATACAAAATATGTTTACAATCCTTCTGGTTAGTCTCAAAATACATGCACATATTAGTAATTTTATTCCTATTTTATAAAAAGATGCAAAGCTCAAAAAAAGATGAAACAATGAATGGATAGAAGGATGAATAGATGAGTAAGTATATAATAAAGCAAAAATAGCAACATGCTAATTGTAGAATCTGGAAAGTAGATATGTGCCTGTTTATTGTACACTTTTTCTTTTAACTTTTCTAAATTTTTAAATACTTTATAATAAGATATTGGAAGGGGGAATGATGCATATTTGACAACCTTAGAAGAGAGCTGATGTCATTCTGTAAAAAAAAAATAGCTTTAGCCAAGTGAGTGTAAAAGTATAAGCTTCTGCATGACTAGAACCATGTAATTGGGTTAAATTACAACTCTTCTATTACTGCTAATTTTCAGTTATGCAGTTTTTAATATATAAGTTAGAAAACTTAAATGAAAAACTGTTTTTTTCTTCATTAAAAATAATTTTTTTTTACTAAAAAAGAACTTCAAAGATGGTAAAAGAAATCACATGGAGAATTTAACAATACATACAGAGGGATATGCTTGTTGGCATTCTTATGCTAGCAAAAGAATTCTAAAAGAGCCTTAGTATTTCCCAGTCCTAGGGAAAAATGTGAAGTAGAAATATGCCTTTGAGAGTTTCCCTGGTGGAGCAGTGGTTGAGAGTCCGCCTGCCGATGCAGGGGACACGGGTTCGTGCGCCGGTCCGGGAAGATCCCACATGCCGCGGAGCGGCTGCGCCCGTGAGCCGTGGCCGCTGAGCCTGCGCGTCCGGAGCCTGTGCTCCGCAACGGGAGAGGCCACAACAGTAAGAGGCCCGCGTACCGCAAAAAAAAAAAAAAAAGAAAGAAAGAAAGAAAGAAATATGCCTTTGATTCTCTTCCAGTCTCTCCACCAGTACCCACTCTCTTGACCTCTCCCTCTCGCTCTCTCTCTACAGAAGTATTTGCTCTGTATCAGGGTTGGAAAATGCACAGTAGTTATTCCTCACACCCAGTTTGTTCTTTACCAAGATGGCTTCCTTTTAACAGACTTCTCTTAAAATTTTTAGTGCCTTCAGTACCTACATGAATGAGTTCCAGGTCCTACCATGTGCCGTACAGTATCTCTGAATTTCTGAAACAAGAAGCCAGACCTGCTTGAAAATCAGTTCATGAAGTTAGCAGTGCAGGCTATACGTGGTCAGTAGCTCCTGCTACCTGGTTAATAAGTGAAATCATGTAGAAACTGTAAAGTAGGCTATTGTTTTTGGATTATTTCCATGTTTTCTTATTCCCACTTACAGTCCACAGCACCGCTTCTGAAATTTTAGGAAAAGTAAAACACAATTAAAAGGAACAATAATGTATAAAACTTTTATCCCACCTTTACATTCAAGGACTGATTTTAATTATCAGACTTATATCTCAATTGGTTAATTGTTTTTAATTTTTTCATATTCCAGCTACTTGTTTCATTCTATCTATTATCGTCTTAAAATTGCCTATAACCTACAGTCTTTTCAGAAATTAGCCCATTAAACAAAGGCACAGACCATTAAGTAACTCAACTGCTTGTTCAATGGACTTTACCAGTTTATTTTAGATTATCTTATTTTAAAAATTCACTTAGATATACAGCCAACATGTAAACTACTTTGCTTGATCTCAACTGGAAACTGTACTCTGTTTTTAAACCTCTTTCCCATCATTCTTGATTACCATTGATAACATTTTCCTCCTTGTAGGCTTTAAACTGAGCTCCTTCAGAGCAGCCCCTCTTCTATATTCACCTTTTTTTTTTTTTTTTTTTGCAGTACGTGGGCCTCTCACTCTTGTGGCCTCTCCCGTTGCGGAGCACAGGCTCCGGACGCTCAGGCTCAGCGGCCATGGCTCACGGGCCCAGCCGCTCTGCGGCATGCGGGATCTTCCCGGACCAGGACATGAACCCATGTCCCCTGCATCGGCAGGCGGACTCTCAACCACTGCGCCACCAGGGAAGCCCAATATTCACCTTTTTTATATGTAATGTAAAGAATAGTGTCTCTCTCTCTTTTTAATTGCATTGCATTAAATACCTCAGCTAGGCCCCAAGCACTATCAGCAATTCTTCTATTTAACTGTAATTGATCCTCTATTGCATTTGCCACAATAACTGTTGGAAAATGCATCTCAAGGCCCCTAACCCACACCTGTCTTCCTTATTCTCAGTAAATAACTTTGCCATTCACCTAAATTACAAGGAAAACCAAAGCCCTCTGAGGCAAATTCCTATTCTGGTATCCACCCATTGTTTCAAATTTTCTTGGGGAAATCTATTCTTTTTAATTACTCCATGAGCTTAAGGCAGGGATGTCATTCCATTCCAAGACTAATCCTTCCACTGCATAGGAAGAAGCACTGTTTCACCTGTATCATTTACCCCGCAAAAACAAATGGATCTCCCCTTTACACCCCATGGCCCACCAGAAACAATGCTGAAATATTTAAACCTGACTTTACCAAAGGATAGGGGATCATAAAAGAAAAAAAAAAATTCCGAAGAGGTATGTGTAATTGGAGGATCTGATTTGCAATACAGTTGGCTCATCTTCAGTTTACGGCCCACTACAGAGTTCCCTCTCCTGAGCTTCCTAAACCATCTATACATAAACCAACAGCATTCAGAAGCAATCTGGACCGAAAATGTCAAGACAGGAAGAAGATGGCTTCTTTTATAAGGGCACTAATCTCATTAGTGCCTGCTTGCTCTAATCACCTCCCAAAGGCCCCCACCTCCAAATACCATCACATGGGGGATTAAGCTTCAACATGTGAATTTTGAGAGGACACAAACATCCAGTGTGTGGCATACTGGATACCTATGTACCGGATAGTCTGCTAAGCAATTTAAATGCATTGTCTCATGTCATCTTTACCATAACCTTAAAAAGTAAGCTCTACTTTTAGCTCCATTTTACTAGTGAGAAAATAGGGAAACAGAGAGGTTCAGTAACTTGCCCAAATTCAAACCGGTAGTAAGAATAGAGGCAAGGCTTTATGTGTAAGCATCTACTGGTGTTCTTGCTCTTGTCTCCTTCCCGAGCTCTATAGCAACCCCTTTCATTTATAAGCACTTCATAAACATTGGTCAGCATTAGAATTGAATTAACCCTACCATTTAAAGCAAGATAAGTTTTATCTCTCAACTATATTTTAAAAGAAAGGAAAGACTGGACTTTAAAAACAAAGTATATCAAAAAGCCCACTGCAAATCCAGGATCTCAATCAATACAATTTACAGGAAAAAGCATGGTTTGGGTTCATTTAGGATATCAGCATAAGGGTTATCGGCTTGTAGTAGTTAAGAAAACTTTTTATGAAATAATAAATTAATAAATAAAAACTTAGAGGTCACTGACATTTTCATTAGACACACACACACACACATTCATGAACAACTAAGTTATGTTAACAAGTCTCTGACTGAGCAGAGTATATTACCATGTTGTCATTTTATTTAACCTTATCAATATACAGTAGTGCTCTCCATAGTATTTTACTTTTCAAGCTCTCAAGTTAATTTAGAGCTATGTCTTTGAAAGCGTCATCTCGTGTGGCATTCTTGATGAATGCCTCGCAACATTGACAAATATGAGATAAACTTGAACTTTCTTAATATATATAAAAGATGATCTATATTTTTGATGGACAATATGTGAGAAAAATTGGACCCAGACAGGAACAAGTTGCAGATGAAGCTCTCAGTGATATTTATGTTTAAAGATTCCAGGACCAATTGAACTTTTTTGTTTTGGCAAAAGCAATTTTCTTTTCTCAAATAATTAGGAAAGGGTATAATATCAAGACAAGAGCTAGCAAGTCCAACCATTTAAACTGAGCTTATGAGACTGGAATATAGAATGTAGAATATACAATATATAAACAAGAGGCAGAAAGTAAGGCATTTTATTGGATGGGCAATTGTAATTCAACATCAAATGTTTTTTAAATATCTCATTTCCCAGATTATTTGCATATAATTGTTTCTGGTTTTCCTTTGAGTGCATTTGAAAGTAAAACTGGAATTGTGAAAACTACCATATTAACTGCTGAACAGAAAAAATTTTTGTTTTCCAGTTGTTTATGATAGATATATGAAATGAGGAGTATTTCATCCTCTTCTTTAGCTCATTGCAGCACTTCTCCACTTTTTCTGCAGTGTCTTACTTGTGCAGATACCAAAAAATGCATTAGAATATAGAAATCGTAAACACTGTTTTTTAATTCATTTGCATTTTAAAATCAATTTGTTCCTCTCTTTAGTATTAGTGGCTCAGCACATCAGTTTAAGAGAACTGTGCCCTGATGGATAGAGAGTTGAATCTCAGCAGGTTCTCTTTCTACTGGAAGCAATGAAATTTAGGGTGAGCTATTAGGATGCGGGGTGGGTTGGGGTAGGATGGAGGACAAAGGTGAGGGCCTGCAGAGAAAATATCATGAAGGATTCTTAAGCCTGCAAGAATTTATGGGATAATTTCCATCCTTAAAAGAGATCTTTGAAGATTTTCATGCTTTCTTGTTGCTAGCAGGGTCTTCTGTTAAAATAAGATAATTTCTGTGTTTTTGAACCTCAGAAGAGCAATAGGAAAAACAGAGACATTGGCACATTCTTCCTAAGACACCAAACTAAACAGAATGACAGCCTGAGTTAAGGACAGAGAAAAGTGGTAAGCTTTGTACATGCCATGGCCTCAGACATCCTGTCATAAATTCTGCTATGTGGGTGGTATTTATATGCTTAAGAAAAATGTCTGTGTGAGACAATTACATAAAACATGATAAATGTGATCAAAGTTTATTGGTGAAGTACTTAAGGGAGCAGAATTCTTTTTTTAAATGTCTGAGAAGTAATATGTCAGTTACATGAAGAATGGTGCATAGGTCTAAAAATATTCCAAGTCTTAATAAAATGAACAGTGCCCGTTTTTTTCTGAGGAAATGACAAAGCCAAGGGGCCAAAAAGCAGGCATAATGATGTTGCTAAAAGCAGTTCATGATGTTTCATGAAATGAAAACTATATTAAATTTTAAAATATATATTTTTTCACAGGTTTTATTATTGAGCTCTCCACACGTGGCACAATTTTGTTTAAAAATCTGTTTCTTGTTGAGTTTATCATTCAGAGTTATATCTCTATGTGATTTAGGCAAAGACTGAGAAACCTTTATTAGTGCCTAAAATATGGCTCATCTCACTGAAGTGACATGAATGCCAAAGCAAAACCCAAAAACCTGACATTGCATTTTCCATCAAATAGAAATAGAGATTATCTATAGTAAATGCAGTTTTTTCCAGGAGCTTATGGGAAGGGATTTGTTTGTATCTGACAGAGATCTGAGCATCCTTCATTGTGTGTGCGTGTGCATGTGCATGTGTGTGTGTATGCTTGAACATATTTTAAACAAAAATGTCATCCTGCTCTCAATGTTCTGGGCCTCCAGGCAAACTGACCAGAGACATTACTCAGCAGGCCATGTCAGGCCATGGAAAGCACAATGAATTGCCAAATGAAGGGCAGACATCCATGACCACAACCTCTTGTTTCCCCCTCCCCTGCTTTCTTTGGTGTTCTTTTATGCCATTCACGTGGAAATTCTGATCTTATTCTTCAGAAATTCCTCAGGTTTTAAGTGTCTGTCTATCTAATAGTGCATACCTGCCCACCTGCTTCCTCTCAACCAAGGGTCTGCCTCCTAGTCTTCTCATGAACCTGTGGCCTTTACAGCCTTCTGTGCTTCCCCTGTGTCCTCTGTTATGTATAAATTCCCAGCTGCTCAATATAGTAAGAGACATGACAGTACTTGATGTTTTATGAATTTCAGTGTACTCCTAGTTAGAATATAAAAATAAGAGGAGATAGGTTAAAGCAGCAATTCTCAAAGGTTTTGGTCTCTGTATCTCATTCATACTCTTACAAATTATTGAGGACCCCAAAGAATTTTTGTTTATACGGACAATATCTATTAATATTTATTGTATTAGAAAGTAAAGCAGAAATTTTTAAAAGTTTATTTACTCATTCATCTCAAAAATAACCATCGTAAACCCATTACATGGTAACACTAATAATGTATTTATGAAAATATACCCTATATTTTCCACAGTGAAAGAAATACAGAGAGAAAAACGTCATTATTTACATTTTGGCAAAACTTTTTAATGTCTGATTTAATAGCCAGCATTAAATGTAAATTCTGGTTTCTCTTAATCTACTTCTACAGTTCATCTCTTGTGGCACCACGTCTTATAGATTCTGGAAAACTCCACTGTACACTTGTGAGTGAGAGCAAAAAAGACAAATAACCACCTTGTTGTAGTTTAACCTCACGACTGTGGGGTCTTTTATACTTTGTGTGGCATAATCCTGAAAGTGTCTCAGCATCCCTCAGCCATCCCTGGATTTCATTTTGAGAATCTCTGGGATAAGGAACTTGAGAATGGAACCATTGAAAGTATAGTGCTGTGTCTCTTAAAGGTGAATAAAGAATAGAATCCTTTTGAAGTAAAAAATAATTTCACAGACTCTCCGATGATTCCTTAAGTCATCTCCAACATAATATAAACTAAAAACTAGCTGGAAATTCCATTGCGTAGCCATTGGACAACTATTAAATTCAAATTTAAAATTTTAAAGTAGATATAAACAAAAACCCCCTCAAATTCTTAACATCGACTTGATGTGACAGATGATTTTTGCTGAAACAAAATCGCCCCTTCTAACAAGAATATAATACTGCTCTGTTAGCAAGGTTCATCAGCATGTATGTACTACCCTGTGCCATGTGTAACACGTTTCTCTCTCTCTCTTTTTCATTGGAACTGAGATGCACGAAATTAAATAAATTATAATCTTTAGTTAAGGACACATTCTCATCATTGATCTCTTCATGTCCCCCTTTTATTTAGTTATCTAGTTAATTTTTACAGTGTTACAAAAGACAGTAAACGAAGATACCAAATTAAAACTTAAGATCTTGACAATAATTTACTCACAATACAGCCCTCTCATTCTATTCCCTAGGCTCCTCCCACCCATGGCAACCACCCTAAACTCTGTACTTATCATCTTTTTTGCTTTTTGTTTTTGTTTTTTTGTTTGTTTGGGGTTTTTTTTGGTACATGGGCCTCTCACTGTTGTGGCCTCTCCCGTTGCGGAGCACAGGCTCCGGACGCGCAGGCTCAGCGGCCATGGCTCACGGGCCTAGCCGCTCCGCGGCATGTGGGATCTTCCCACACCAGGGCACGAACCCGTGTCCCCTGCATCGTCAGGCGGACTCTCAACCACTGCGCCACCAGGGAAGCCCATCCTTTTTGCTTTTTAAAATATAATTTTATTTCAATACATAGCTTTACATATGCTTTAAAAGGGTTTGTGTATTTCTAAAAAGTACCTTTTCAGGCTCTGGACATGCAGGCTCAGCAGCCATGGCTCACGGGCCCAGCTGCTCTGCAGCATGTTGGATCTTCCTGGGCCGGGGCACGAACGCGTGTCCCCTGCATCAGCAGGCAGACTCTCAACCACTGCGCCACCAGGGAAGCCCAAAAGTACCTATTTTAATTTGATAGTTTATAACTTCATAGAAGGAGAAATGTGATATTATAATATTTGGAGACTTTTTTCCTTTATTATTAAATTGCAATATCTATCCATATGATATTCCTGCATGATGCTTCACTTCATTCATTTTAACTACTGTATAATATTCCACTGAATGAATATGTGTGAAATAACTCATTTCTTTGACCATTTTTCTCTATTAAAACTGTAGCAAAGCTTATAGCATATCTGATGTTACATGTCCTTCATTTGACTCAAAAACATTATTTATGTAAAAAGAAGAACATTGTTGAGCATTTACTATGTGGCAGACAATAGTCTAAGATCACTATACATACCAACTCCTTTAATAGTCACACCAACATTATGAGATTAGTACTATCATTTTCTCTATTTTACAGACAAGGGTACTAGCAACCAAAGATTAGAGTAAATTATAAGAGATATTGTCAGGATTCAAACCCAGGCAGTGGAGTTCCAGAGCTTGATGTCTAATTAAACCACCAGTATTTCTTTCCCTTCAGTTTACAAAAATGACTTGTGACAAGCAAAAGCAATGAAATTACATGACAGTCTTCAATTATTCCAGACTATTTTTACATTAATTATTTTAAGTTAGAATTGAAATACAAATGAACATTTTAAAATTTGTATAGTTTTCTGGACATTCTAAAAATGTGTTTGTAGACACCAGTTTGAGAAATAATGTTATCATGGAATGACTGGTTGAACCTTCACTTCAGTCCAGGACTTAAGTCAAGTTTACTGTAAGTGGTAGAAATGAAACTGGCATAACAATAAGATAATTTGTTGGCTCACAGATTTGGGAAGGATGTAGAGTTGTCGGAAAAAAAAGAAAAAAAAAAAAGAAATGTTGCAGGAGAAATAGACAAAGCCACAAGACAGCTGGAGATTTCAACACACCTCTTTCAACAATTGATAATACATTTAGACAAAAATCAGCAAAAATATAGAAGAATTTAAAGCATAATCAATCACCAGGTCTAAGAGACATTTATAAAACATTCCACACAACAATTCTTTACATTAAAATCAATTAGTCCATCTTGCATTTTCAATGAATCTTTTACCCCAAATCATTCAGTAATGTCACAGGTGGTCAGTGAACCAATATAACTCAGTGAACCAATATTTGAAAAATATTGGTTCACTGAGTTATGCAAATCTTTCAAATGTTGACATGTTTTGACTCCATGGACCCCCCCTGAAAGGGGTAAGAGAACCCCAGGGTTCTAGGGACTACATTTTTGACAGCCACTGCTCTGTTAGAACAAATCTTTTGCTTCTTTAAAGCAAAAGAAAAGAAATATTTTCTTTGTTCAACTAGAATTTCCCAGCTACTAGAACAGTAACTAGCACACAATAGGTGTTCAACAAATACTTGTTGGATAAAGAATTAATGGATGAATGAATTAGCCCTGCAGACACTTGGTTGGAATTTCTTTACCACTCTATCTTTGAGAACAAAGAGTATTGGCAATTTAAATAATTTCCTATCTCCAAATTGATGAGCTCTGAATCATGCATGTTCTAAGGCTCACAATAAAAAACAGAGGAAAAGAATTTTAAGATTCAAGATATCAGCTGAATAAAGGATTAATTGCAATTTACAAACCACTGATAAAAACACCTATTGAACTAACAACTATCTATGACCACATTAAGGTAATGTATTTTGTCCTCCCTTTAAAATATTTTTTGCAAGTAAAGTATGTCTATCTATCATGCAGTCAATTATCTCCACAGCATGAGACCATTCCCAACATACACACATGAGAGTAATAACGTGGTATACGGTTTGTTTGAAAGTAATAGGTACACTAGAATATTCAATTACCATATTGACATACCTTTAATGTCCCAGTGTTAATGTCTTTAAGACTGTGAACTAACAATAGTGTATGAATGCTCCAGTATATGCTACTGATTCAATTACTTAGAATGTTAAATGCATTTGGAAATCTTTCGTTTTATTTTATTTTCCTCAAAAATGCAGGGAGGCGGAAGCTATAGGGATCATTTCTTGTCTTAGTCTGAGCACCCCTGTGGAGAGGATCCAAGCGTGAAGTTTCCTTTGAAGTGAATGGAATCTCCACACTCAGATCGGTTCTGAGAATATATAGAGGAGAACAAGAAACTGGCTGCCTGAAAACAGACATTAGCATTTAAATGAGGCTAAACTTAAAAGAAAATTTATGCGCCAAAAAACACTAGGATTTGAAAACTAAGATACAGGGCTTCCCTGGTGGTGCAGTGGTTAAGAATCCGATGCCTGCCAATGCAGGGGACACGGGTTAGAGCCCTGGTCCGGGAAGATCCCACATGCTGTGAAGCAACTAATCCCGTGTGCCACAACTACTGAGCCTGCACTCTAGAGCCTGCGAGTCACAACTACTGAAGTCCACGTGCCCAGAGCCCGTGCTCCACAACAAGAGAAGCCACCGCAATGAGAAGCCTGTGCTCTGCGACGAAGAGTAGCCCCCGCTCGCTGCAACTAGAAAAAGCCCGCACACAGCAACCAAGACCCAATGCAGCCAAAAATAAATAAATTTATTAAAAAAAAAAGAAAACTAAGATACAATTTTTCAGCAATCCTAAGTCAAACGATCTTGTATTAGAAGCTGGTCTTTCTTAGGTCTAACACAAAGAAAACAACAGTAGCAAATATTCAAAAAGCTTAAAGATTAGGTTAGAAGTAGGGGACTTACATCATATCGAAATAGCACAGATGTCAAGCATTCCAACTTTAGATACAATAGAAGTCTGTCAACGTTCATGGATTGTATATGTCCCATGTACTGATTTTCATTATGTATTTAATATTAGCAGCCTGGTAAAGTAAAAAACAAAACAAAACAAAAATAACCAACACAAAACATTATTCCAGTTAAGAATTCAAGCGTAATTCTTGCTGACATGAGTAAATCCAACATAGGAAATATAATCTTTGAATGTAAAATGTATCTGCCACCTATAAAACCAAAATCACAGTTATTTCAAAAGTATCCATCATCTGTCAATCAAGAGTTAGTCTTTGAACAACACCACTGTTCAAGACCCTGTGTTCAGCTGAGTTGAAGACATGGTTCTTGATTTTGACGTTTATGCATAAAAAGACAGCTAACTATACGAGGCAATATGTGTTGAGCACCAAAAATTCTATGAGAGAAGAGGATCATAGTAAGCTAGGATGGTCTGGAGAGGCTTCCTAGACAGTTCTTGAAGGACAGAGAGCACTTAGCTCAGCAGGGTGGAGTGTTGAGGTCCTCTTTATAGAGGGCGGTGCCCAAGCAGACACTTGGAAACAGGCCAGAAGAATGAGTTTGGAAGATAGGAAGACCACCTGGATTAGAGCACAGGGTCCTGTCAGTGCCTGCTGACAGATGAAGAAGGAAAGGAAGGTTGAGATCAGAATGGAGAGTGCTGCATGCCAGATCTCTCTTGGTAAGTCAAAGATCCCTAGAATCATACAGTGAAGGGGACAGTGGTGATGATCAGGCCCAACTTACCAGGTAACCCTAGATTCCCTCTTTAAGCACCCATGACACATTATCATCTAGCTTCTGCTTGAAGAATGATGCATAATTGATGGGCATATGGTTCTAAAAGCAAGCTCCTTACCTTGGTTTTTCTCTCTGCATACATCATGAATTCATATAATATGAACCCTCAAACTGTGTTTTAATGACTGAATAATCTACCTCTATAATAGCCAGGGAAAATTTCATAGAAAAGCAAGTGTTAAAGAGAAAACCACAGCCGAAAATGGCATCACTTGTGCTAAAGCCCATGATACCAAACCTAGATTTAATACCTGACCTGACTGCAGGTTCAACTTTCCCTGGGAATGTAATCTTAGTCCACCAGTCTAGAATTTTCTGGTTAGCATTAGTGAGATAATCTGTCATGTGGGCCATCTCCTTCCCTGAAAAGTAGAAGAGGTAATCTGCATGACAGATCTTGCTTTTCCCCTAGGAGAAGGTGAGCTGGTCTGAAACAATTCTTTCTTTTCTTTTGCTAATAACTTCTTTGCCCCACCCTCCTTCTATAAAAACCTTCCATTTTGTACAACTCCTCAGAGTGGCTTCCATTTACTGATACTAGATGGGAGGATGCCTGATTCATGAAGCATGAAATAAAGTCATTTGGATCTTCAAATTACATCAATGGGCTTTGAAGAATGGGTAGTACTTAGGAAGCAGAGAAGAAAGAGATGGATTCTGGGCAGGGAGTTTTAGTAGCAAAAGCTCAAAAGCAAAAAAGAACATGCATTACGGGGAAAAAAAACTACAAAGATCAGTAGCACAAAGAATTATCACTGAGAAGTCAAAACAGCCTTGAAAAGATGTCAAGAGTTTGGATTTGTTGATGTAGACATTAAGTTGCTATAGTAAAATTAGCATTTAGGATGTGAGGAAAACATGCTGATAGTAGCATTTTAGGTGGACCAGACTAACAGTAGTAGACAGGATAGACTGATTTAGAGAAGAACTGGAGGCAGAAACACCA
Source organism: Pseudorca crassidens (assembly GCF_039906515.1). Classification (NCBI taxonomy): domain Eukaryota; kingdom Metazoa; phylum Chordata; class Mammalia; order Artiodactyla; family Delphinidae; genus Pseudorca; species Pseudorca crassidens. Next base: position 83,317,248 of record NC_090298.1, read on the forward strand.
GTTAAGAGTCTTAGAAAAGTAATACGGGTGAATTAGTGCAACCACTTTGCAAAACAATTTGGCACTACCTGGTACAGCTGCACAGACACATACTCCATGGCCCAGCAATTCTGCTCTTTGGTGCAGTCCCTAAAGAAACTCTTCACATATGCATTAGAAAACCTGGATATGAATGTGTTCTGCAGTATTATTTGTATCAGTAAAATCTTGGAAATCTCTCAAGTATTCATTAAGAGTAAAATACATTGTAGCATATTCACACAGAGCAATGAAAATGAGTGAACTACAGTTCCATCAACATGTAAGAACCACCCAATCATAATGTTGACTGGAAAAAAGACAATTCACAAGCGAATGTTATATATAATCTTGTTAATTATATAATACACATTTAAATATATTTATATATTTATGTGTATATACATATATAAATTCTCTTGTGAGAATTGTATATATTACTTTGTTAATTATACATACACAGTTAAATATTTATTTATATATTTATGTGTGTATACATACATAAATTCTCTTGTGAATTGTTTTAATCGCATATTTCACTTTTACCAATTTCAAAGACATATAAAACAATTATATTTCCTTTAGGAATACATACAAACGTGGAAAACCTATAAGGAATGGTAATGGAATGACATAAAGTTCAGGGTGTTGTTCACCTCTGGGGAAAGGGGGCGTGTATGACTGAGGACGAGCCCACAGGACCTTTCTGAGGTTCTGGCGACATCCTGCTTCTTAAACTGGGCGTGTATAGTGTTAGCCAAAAAATAATGCGGGAGGATGCAAATAAGAAAAGAGTTTATTTGGGGTCTTAAGAATTGCAATTCAGGAGACACAGATTCGGGTAACCCCGAAAGAGTGTTCTGGGGAAGCAAAAGAGTCAGGGGCTTAAAAAGACAAAAAGCCACGAGGTTGTTGCCTGGCAAGAATTGTGATTGACTGTGACTTGAGTCAGAAAATATTTAAAACAACTTAAAAAAATCACAAGTTGTTTCAGGATAGGAGTCTGATAAGTAGATAGACTGTCACCAGTTATTTTAGGGTAACAGTTCAATAAGTATCTTGAATTTCTGGCAGGTGTTCTGATGACTTCATCAGTCAGAAGGTCGGATTCCTTCCAGGCTGAGACATGCATAAGTCACACTTCCTTAATGACCTCCCAGTTCCACTTTACAGGGCTTGCTTAGCTATATTGACTCCATTTTGATTTTCTTTCACAACAGCTGAGTTTATTTTGTTATTATTTAGTGGTATAGGTCCATTTTATATGCACTTTAGTAGTTGCGATACATTTCACAAGTTGAAAAGTTGAAAACAAATAATAAGGACTTGATCAAGGGTGGTCATAGTAGGCATATAAGGAAGTACATGTGTGATGTGTAATTCATGACCCATTTGGGTAAAATTATAACAAGAGTTAATTTTCAACTAGCAATACTGGTGCAGAGGTTCTCCAAACATGAGCTGTGACATATTGACCTTCCATTCCACTCCTCTTCTGTCCCACCATCTCCATACCTGTAGTTGGTTCCCTAGATACAGATTTGCTCTTTTATGTTTCCAAAAATATTTATGGAAATTAAAGACTTATGCTATGTCTCCCAGTGATATTCTGATTTATATTAAGAAATATATATATTTGGTCATTCAGATGACCAAAAAATATTTCTCATATGTATTTGGTCCTTATCCACAGTTCCTGTTGCATAGCTCCCAAGCCCCTTGGAATTTCCTGAGTAATAAGAGCAATGGGAATATCTTTTGTTATAATATTTGGTCTCTTGTCCTCAGTTCCAGAAAATGCTTTCAGAGCCATAAAGTTGAAATGGGTGTCTTGTTCATAACAAGCTCCTTTCTACCACAACTGGTTTTATGTTAATGAGGTGACTTTGGGAAAGTACCTAAGGATGGCAGCTGGTTGCCAGGGGAACCAACTTGCAGTACCACCCCTTGACTTTCAGGGAAGGGAGAGAGGTTAGAGGTTGAATCAATCACCTCATGGCCAATGAATTAATCAATCATGCTTATGTAATGAAGCCTCCGTAAAAACTCCCCAAAAGAGGGGGTTCAGAGAGCTGCCATGTGCCACCATACCGGGTTCTAAGCTCCAGAAGAACAGAAGCCCCTCGATGCATAGGCCTCGCCCTGTGTAACTCTTCATCTGTATCCTTTAATATCCTTTGTAACAAATCAGTCGTCTAGAGAGTAAATGGGTTTTCTGAGTTCTGTGAGCCACTCAAGCAAACTAGTAGAACCCAAGGAGAGGGTTGTGGAAACCTCTGATTTATAGCCAGTCGGTCAGAAGTACAAGTAACAACCTGGACTTGCCATTGGCATCCTGAGTTGGAGGGGGTCCTGAGAACCTCCATTTGTAGCCAGTCAGTCAGAAGAACAAGTAACAACCTGGATTGTGAAGCTGGCTGTAGTGGAGGGCAGTTTTGTGAGGCTGAGCTCTTTACATGTGGAATCTGACAATATCTCTGGGTCGATGGTGTCAGAATTGCTGGTATCTGAGAAGTGCTTGCTGGTGTGGGGAAGACCACACACACACACACACACACACACACACACACATTGAAATTGGGGTCCAGGAACCTAGATTACTCCCTCTCTCCCTTCCTCCATTTTTATTTCACTTTTTTCATCTGATATTCACTCTAACTAAATGTCAATCTCATGCAAGGTACCAGGAGTCAAAAGTGAATAGCCATGGGTCTAAGCTTCTATTCAAAATCTAGTGGATGCATTGCTTTTCTATTGCTGATGTAACAAATTACCACAAACTCAGCACTTTGGAAAACACAAAATTTTTATCTTACAGTTCTGTAGGTCAGAAGTCCAAAGCAGGTCTCACTAGGCCAAAATGAAGGTGTTGGAGGACCACGTTCCTTTTCGGAAGCTCTAGGAAAGCATCCATATTCTCGCACATTTAGATTGCCAGCAGACTTCAGTTTCTTGGGGTTGTAGGACTGAGGCCTTGTTTCCTTGCTGGCTGTTGGCCAGGAGTCATTCTCAGCTTCTAGACCCACCTGCATTCCATGGATTCAAAGTCAGAAATGGCAGCTGAGTCATTCTCACGTCTCATCTGTCCTGCCTCTTCTTCCATCATTGAATCTTTCTGACCAACCTTCCTGCCTTCCTCATCCACTTTGAAGGACTCATATGATTAGATTGGGCCCACCCAGATAATCCAGAAAAATCTCCCCGTCTCAAAGTCCTTAACCTTAATCACATCTGCAAAGTCCCTTTTGCCAAATAAAGTAACATATTCACAGGCTCCAGGGATTAGGGTGTAAACATATTTGGAAGACATTTTTCTGCCTACCACAATGGATTTTTTTTAAATTATAAAATGAAAAACAAAGGCCACATACTTATTAATGTATAGCCATGGACTGGTGATTAATGAAGCAGCCATGGTAAGAAAGGACAAGAACTATCCTTTGAATGATTATATTTTTCTAAAATTTCCCCCCCCCCCCCCCGGGAAGACAGCAAGATGCAGAAAGTGAGGAACATAGCACAGTGCCTGACACATAACAAGCATTCAACAGATAGGCTATCTCTTGTAACCCAAATGTCCTCAATAATCAATTATCCCACCCTCAGATGCCGTCTCTTTAATGCTCAAACAATAATCCAATCCTCCACTTTGCTGGATTGATAGGAAGGACTGCCTTTTGCTATGTTCCCCTTCCCAGGCAATTCAAGGACCACTACATGTTCCACAAATCAGTCCTGGGATTCTTCCTTGCCTCTTCCTCTGCACTGTGACCCAGGGCTGCTCTGCAGGTCACACCACCATAATTTCCCCACTGCTGCAGATCTGTCCCAGCGCTTACCTAAGCATTGACCCACACCTTTCCCTTCATTCTCTAAAACTCAGCAAAGCTAGGACACAGGGATGAGAAAATGGATACAATGCAGACAGGGAAACAAACTTGGATATTTGTTATGACTATTCACAGAGTCTACTTCCTGTACCCCTATACAATGACCCCCCACTGACCATTTCTGTCTGATTGCTCTGCTGCTGGGATCAATGTGGCTGCCACTGACCAGAGTACACATTGACGGGTTCCTCCATACCTGCTTCAGATATTCAAGCATTCAGTGTCTCAGGTGTCCTTTCGGGAGATTCAGGCCTTTATCTCAGGAGAGTATAAATGCCCACTGGAGCATCCACCCAGCACAGCACCCTCCTACAAAGGCAACAGCATAGTACCCGGCTTCTCAAGCATCAAGAAAATACTGGCATTTAAAAAGTTATTTGTTGTAGCCATCAATATTTCAGAAACATAGAGGTCTAATCTCAAAGCATCTCCTTGTATTAATTTTTGTATTTTTTTCATAAAATAATCTCATGTTAATTTTGAAAGACATTTTCAGTCCCCTAGGCCAACCTCTCACTGTGTATTGGAAAAAATGAGACCCAGAGAGGAGAAATGATGTGCATGTCACATAACTCGTTAGCAACAAATGCACAATAATGAGAGTCAGGTATTCTGACTTCCTGTAGGCTACTTTGAAAAGCTTTTTTTTTTTTTTCCAATACATGTTAAAAACAAAAATTTTCAACACCCTTATGTAGTCTTCTTCTGCTTCTAAATATGACTGGAAAATCTATGTCATTTTTTTATACATCTAGGGCTTTTTCTTATTGAAACCAAATCTCCAATGCCATCCCACTAAGAACTTAAATAGAGATGCAAATCTACAGCTGCAAAATGAAAATAAAATACAAATATGATGAGAAAGAAAACTGTGTAGCAAATGTACCTCATTTTCAGTTTTCAAGTCACTGAAAAGAAACAGAATGCTATGACAAAGGGTAGAGATTACGCCTTTCAAAAATAACATAACCATTTTTCTAACAATAAGTGTATTACGTACTTATTTTGGAAAGTCCAGAAAAGTATGATAGATTTTTTTCATATTCAACAAAATTGAGATCATACACTCAAATATCTTTGAAGAGTTTATCAGTCCTTCTAATTTCATCTACCTGTGCTAAAACTAAATATTTTTCACTTGAAAAATATGTGGGATTTCCACTTTTTATCAGAAATTAAATTAGTCCATCTGGCAAGAAATTAATTTCTTTTTTTCTTTTTGGCTTGTGAGATCTTAGTTCCCTGATCAGGGACTGGACCTGGGCTCTCAGCAGTGAGAGTTTGGAGTCCTAAACACTGGACTGCCAGGGAATTCCCTAACTTAATTTCTTATTAAAAAAAAAAAATCAAAGTTTGTGGAGCACTGTTGGAGACAGTGATGTCCAGAAATTTCTAGTGATTCAGTGGCTATTGTAGCCCTTGTTTCTGCCATACCAGCTTCTCACTCTGCTAGTAACCTTTCCAAAAATGGCAGTGGAGAAAAGCAGTATTTACTCAGACTTTACTTGACCTTGTAATCTCTACTGTCCAGTCAAATACTATTAGCCTCTTCAGCTTCTCCAATAAATCCATTTCCTATTAATTGATTTCCTTCTTATATCTCCCTATTCCACCTCCCCTCTCCTTAATCCCATCATACTAAATTGTGTATGGGGAAAGTTTTTATAGCTTACATTATAATATTATATATAAAACCTATCATGTATTCTCTTTGGGGTCAGATTTAGTTTCAGTCTACAAGCATATTCAAAGTATTAACTACTTATGTGATACTGCTGGCAGCATTTTAACACTCTTTTCAGAATCAAATATTTGGTTCTTCATTAGTGCTGAATCTACATAAAATTGATGATCCTGGTTGTCTTTGTAGTTATTTTGTTTCTAAACCTTGGACTTTATAGAAATAATTAATTATAACATATGTCTGTTTTTTAACTGCTAAATTGGATAATGGTTTAATAGCTCAAGGGTATTACTTGTGGGAATTTAACACTTATAAGATTCATTTTCCCCAAAGTCTGTTTTTCTGCAGTGATCTATGGCTTTGATTTTAGTAACAAACCCACCAAAATGAGAGTAGGTCATGGACTTTCATTGTGAGTCAGACTTGCTATCTTAGCCAGAAAGCTAGGTAGAGAGAACATCATTTGGTAGGAAAAACTTACCATGCCAAAACAAATTAACAACTTTCTTAATTAAAAAAAGTAAAATACTGCACCTAATAGGTAGATGAGCTCATATTAAATACCATATTAAACAAGTATGGTTTTATTTTTATTTGCAAGGTGTTTATACTCTACCAACTAAGCTATACTCTAGCTTAGTTGCTCCGCAGCATGTGGGATCTCCCCGGGCCAGGGATGGATCAAACCCTTGTCCCCTGTATTGGCAGGCAGATTCTTAACCACTGCGCCACCAGGGAATTCTCTCAAGTCTATTTTAAAGTGTCACAAGATAAAGTAATGTGAGGTATTCATGAAGGCTCTGCGTACCTAATCTGGCAGAGCTTTCTGCAAAATATTTTGGTATTTTATTTATATGTGCATCACTCAGTGAAAGAAGGGAGAGTGGGAGTTTGCCTGAGAAAAGAGAGAGAAAGTTTTCACACTGGCATTACATCAAGGGAGTTTGAGTTGGTCTAACTATCTCTTATTGCATTTTTCACATCTTGAGGTCTGTTTGATGCATACATTTCTTAAAAGTCTAGACTCATTTAAATAATCTATGTACTTAGAATGCCATTTCTAGCCTCGTTCTTCTGCACACCCCAGAGCTGATCAGAGTGTGGTGATCCCTTTGTTTTCAAATGAGACTTCATGTTCACGTTCTACAGGGGTTAGTAGAGGAAGACAAGAAAATAGTCCCATAATATTTCTGTCAGTTAATGGGAAAAATGTTTCCTCCTGTATATATCATGATAGGTAATTGAATTAGTACACAAGTAGGAAAGGGTTTGCTATTTCATACTCCTATAGTTTTTTCTTAACACCATGAAATTAAAGACATGCCAGCATGGAGCTGTGTATTCCTGATCACTTTCAAATAAACACTGTAGTATATTATTTCTTTTATGTGCTTTTATAGCACATGCAATGCAAGATAATTGACTCCATGACAGATGTCTATATTTCAGAGGAAAATTTATTTGCGAAAAAAGAAACATATATTACTGATTTAACATGGGGCTATTCATTATGTGGCCCAGAAGGTGCTTATTGACGACTTGTAAATTGAAATTAATATTTTCTCTTGTCGTTCTGAATGTGCATAAGCAAATTTCACTGTTTGATATAACCAATTTGAAGTTTATTCTACTATTTGAATGTAACTTTCTGTTCTCAATAAAAGTTGGGAGCTCTTAGATATTACTTGAAGTGCTGTGTAATGAGGAAGTGTGCACTTTTATTTCTTTTCAGGGAAGTCTACAGGCCAGCACATTCCTCAAATTGCCCAGGCTAAGTTCTGTCCCCTCGACCCATCTTTACAATGAAATGACTACCAGAAAAGTCTAAAGATAAGGAGTACGAGAAAGAAAGATTCTCCATGGAGCTTCCTTTACTCTGTTACTTGTGCTCAAAATGCTACTCTTTTCCAAGACAAAAACTAGTAGGGAACAACATCTGAAGACTCTGACACTTTTGTGTGAGGTGGACTGGCTTGGAGAATTGGCAGTGTTAGGTGAACAAGGCTGCTGTGAAGGGAAACTGAGAAAACGGGAGGTTTATGGATGAATGTCCATCTGTACCTACTTTTAACACTGCCTAAGACCAATTCTGCTGCCTGTAAATGAACTCTCTCAATTTTTTCTTTTCTTTTTTTTTCCTACCAGAATTTTTCCCAGGGGAAACTGGGCTCTTTATCCCCATCAGCTGACTAGACACTTCTTGCAATAAGATTCTATCATGAATATAAAATTAAAATAACTAATAGATACAGAGGGATTACCATATTCAGAAAGGATGTAAGTTTAATGAGGTTTCATTTCAGAGACGATTTTTCTTCTAGTGAGAAGAGAAACAGAAACTTTATTCAGGCAGGTCTCTTCTAGCCTCTTGAACTTGCAAGGGCTTAGCCTTTTGTGCACTAGAGGAAATAAGGGAAGGAAAGGAGATTTTGCAATTAAATTGGAAGTAGTCTTTAAAAAAGAAAAACTGGGACACTAAGGACTGGTTTTGTAATGACACTTCCAGAGTGCACAGCCAACCTCAGGTGAGGTGGAGCCCTGAGGCCAGGAGAAAGGAGTCTTCTCCTTACCTGTGAATGCAAAATGGTAGGGGTGGCTGGCGTCACTAAGTACATGCTAAGCTTGAGCCTTCAGTGGCTGGACTGCACACAGACTGGTTCTCCCTAAGGCTGTAATGTCTGACATCTAGGCTTGGTGGTGGCTTCCTCAGGCACATTGGCTGTCAGCGCAGCTGAAGCTGTCGCTGTGCCCACCAGGACCTTGAGGGTGTGAGAGAAGGCTGCCATCAGGTAACATTGGATGTGTCATCCCAGCTGTTCTCCTACATTTTAAGGTAAAAATGTGGTCACCCACTGAACAGGAAAATTATCTTGACATAAAAATACACAGAATTGATCTTAAAAATAACGACCACCACAACCATAGGACTCCTGTCCGTCCCCATTTCCTTCCCTTCCCACAAGGAGTGACTTCTTATTTAAGGGAGGGTCCCAACTGCTTGCTTTAGTTAATAATGCAGGCCAGGGGAGAGGAATAAGTGTCTTATGGGATGTCTAAACAAAAGAACAGCCCAACGAGCTGTAAACTGACTTAGCTCTGTTTCCTTGCATCTTGTCAGTGCCCATCATTTACAGGATGGATTTCTCATCACTGGCCAAGAGCTTGACGTCATCAGCCTTCTCTGGAATTTGGGAAGTGGGGCGGGTGAAGGCCTGCTCTGAGTCCTGAAGTTTATCCTTGACTCACCACGGCTCGCTGAGAATTCTTTTGGGAGGCGGTCCAGATTTTGCAATCTATCCACTACAGGCATCGGTGTTTTCCCTATAGAGAAATGGATTTTCTTTCCTGGGAGTTCCCCGATGGCTGGAGAGCTTTACCTCCTTCATGCAGCCTCTCACCCTCTTAGTTGGTTCTCACTTTCCTTCCTCGCCTTCCACTGGCTTCTACCTCACCTTCTTCGAGATCCCTCCTCCAGGTCTGGTCTTCCTCCATCCCCCAACCCGAGGGCCCCAGAAGGAGAAAGTGCCTGGAAAGACCAGAGCTCACTGCGCTGGGGATCTGTGCCGGGAACCTGTATGGGAGAGGTTTGGGGAAAGGAGGATAGGACTTTGGAAGATGATAAGCGGCTGGTGCTGGGAAGGAAAAGGCGCAGTGAACGCACTCTACAGGTTACCTTCGGGGAGGTAAAGGCACTGGCAAACACCTGCCCTTGAATTAAAGGCGTATCAATTTGTGTGAGGTCAGTTAATGCACAGCACCAAGCCACTCGGGTAGAAACCCTTCCGACTGGAACATCCCAGATCCCTGGCTTCCAGTTTTGTCCTGCTTCGGGGTGAGGCGGGGAGGGGGTTGATTTCTGGGTTCCCTGCTTGCAGTTTAGGGAAGAAGCGGTCAGAGTGTGCGCGTTGGGCGCACTGCGGGATGAAAAGGGTTTCGAAAAAAGAGATGTGCAGAGGTGGGAAACCAAGCTAGGAAAGGAGGTTCCCGCGCCAGGCCTCGGGTGCGGGCACGGAAGCACTGCGAAAACCTGAGCGAGGTGGCCTGAATCCAGCGACCGGCAGGCGTGTGCATGTGAAAGAAATTGCACTTTTTCCACAGGTTCAACCCCGGTGCCCCGTCTGCCGGTTCTGCATACTTTCTTTGCCGGAGTCCCTAACCCTGGGCGGGAACAGGAGGGAGGGGTCCTCGATTCTCTCGGGAAAAGTCCTCCCAGCCCCGCGCTGGGCGGAGGGAGAGTCCGACATTTTCCTCGGCCTCTCTCCGGGCAGCCGGCGTGGCCACCTCGCAGGGCTGCTTTTAGGGACTCGGGCGGAGAAAAAGGAGACTTTCAGGCCGGGCCTTGACCCCCTTCCCAGGGCGAGAGTTCCAGCTCTTGGCCACCTCCTGCCCGCTCGTGAGTCCGAACACCCAGGACGGCGATCCCCGCAGGGAAAGCCTGGGACGCTGCGCGCGACCTGGAGCTGACTCTGCGGGGACCTCGTTCCCAACCCCTGCGGCCCGGGAGCGCGAGGGGGCAGGGGCGGAGCGGAGGCGTCGAGCACGGGGCGGGCTCGGGGGCGGCCAGGAATCGCGGAGCCGCCCCGGAGGAGGGACTGGGAGCTGTCCCCCGGAGCTGAGGGCGAGCGGCGGACACGCTTGGGCCCCGCCTGCGCCAGGAGGGAGCTCCTGCCTCTGTCGCGGCCGCCGCGTGCTCGGCCTGTCCCCGCCCAGGGGGCCGGAGCCTCCCAACTAACTCCGCCCGCCGCGCCCGCCGCTCCGCCGTCCGCAGGCTCCCGCTTCCGTCTCGGAGTGTGCTCGCAGCCGCGCAGGTTGGTGCCGCCGCCGCCGCCGTGTCCGCTGCCGGCCGGCGGGCAGGGCAAGGGCTGGGGTGGGAGCGCTGAAGGGGGCTCGGGAAGTTGGGCAGATGCTGGGCGGGGACGGAGATCCTGGTGTCTCAGCTCCCTCCGCTTCCCCGCGCCCGAGGCGGTCGTTGGTTTCCTCCCAGGCTGCTGGGGTCGCGGGGGATCCGGCGGCGCGGCCGGGGAGGATTTCGGGCACTGAGCCTTCCTCGCACTCCCCGAGCCCCTCCCTGACCACCCCTCAGCACCACCACAGCCGAGGCCAGTTGGTAAAGGGGTCACCCTCCCGTCCTCCTCACCTTCGCACTCCTCCTGGCGCCCTCACGCTGTGGGTAAAATTGTTCATTCGGCCTTTCTGCCCCCAACTTGGAGAACTCTCCGTGCCAGTGAGAAAGGCTCCCCGGTTCCCAGACCCGCCCCCGAGACTAGTTTCGGGTCGCAGCGGGGGCCGCCGCGAGGGTAGAGCTGGGCTGGAGCCGAGCAGCGACCCGAGGTGCCTGAGTATCGGCGAGTGCCGGGAAGCGCTGGCAATTCCCTCTCCTCTTCTCTCGAGTCTTGGCCCAGCTCGGCGGTCCTTCCTGCCGTGGAGTATAATACGCTGGGTGATCGCAGAGGCGGGATGGAAAGTAACCACCACTCGGATACTTGGAAAATAGGGATTTAAGCCTGCTCTCAGTCACATTCCTATTTGTGTGGCCTTGGTCGCGACCCTTTGGATACCCTATGTTCTGTTCTGTAAAACGCGGGTCTGCTTTGCCCACCGCAGAGCGTCGTTGTGACGATCCAGTGGGATCACTTAGGTGTGTTACTTGATTTTGAGCCACTGGTCTCTGGTCTTATGAAGGTGCCTGATGGCAGGTCCTGTGTTCGTTCTAATCGTCAGAGTCCAGGTCCTTCAGCTGAGATGTAATTATGTCTCTAGGTGATTTGGCCAATAGCTTTATTAGGGTAAAAACTCGTGTTTCTGGATCTGATAATTAGTGTTCAGAATTGAAATCGTCTCTTCCCCACCCAACCCAATCAATGCACAAAGCTAGGACCTTACATATTTCTGTGGTCATAGGATTTAAAATAGCAGAAGATCGTTATTGGCACAAGTCTTTGGAAATAAGAACTGTGCTTGCTTCAGATGTTTGCCAATCTTGAAAACCTCTTTTCCATCTTAAGTGCAAATTTAAATTTGCTTTTAATTTAAACAGTTCAGGAAGTAGACTTTTATTTTAGTAAAGTAAGTTCAGATATTTAGCTCAAATTACTTGTGCCCTATCATTTGTAAATTTTCAGTTTAAAATCACAGGCACAAGAAGCATTGTTAGCACTACTCTTATCACTTTATGAAGAAAACAAGTAAATGGCCTAAGAAAGTCAGCTTTAGACTTGAAGTTAAATAGCTATGGCCTGTCTTTCATGAATTCATGATTTAATAGGCATTTCATGAGTTCCTGTATTGTGCAGTGCATTGTGCTATGTGCTTTTAAAGAGAGATATAGAATATGTTTCTTGCCCTAGAGGGACTTCCAATCTAACTTAGAGATTAATATTTTTATTTCATATTTTTATATAAACATCATGTATTCTAGCAACTACATATGGCAAGTAAAATGTCAAGAATACATCACTGAAGGCCCTTTAAGATCACTGTTTGGTGAATATACTTAATAGATTGGAAAAAAATAAGTTTAGATAAGCCAGTGTTTTCTGAAATAAAACTTCAGGTGCTTCTACATCATCAAATGGGAGGCATACTTGGAAATAAAATGAATTCTGTATTTTTAGAATGAAAGCTCAGAAAAGCATCCATGTATGTATGAAGTAGTAATCAAATGTTAAAAGCTATAGAAATTTCAATTCTAACTTTAGTCAGTAAGTCGATTTATGGTGTCCATATACAATTTTTTCTCAACTCCTTGAGAAAGGAAATTATACCATAATGCCTAGAAAAAATACAGAGATGGAATAAGCTGAAACTTGAACACTTAATGGCCTGGTGGGCCCTGGATTGATTTCGGGAATTTGGCTTAAAAAGTTACAAGATTCTTAGTGAGACTTTTTTTTTTAAGAAAACCACTTTAAAACGTTTGGCTTGGTGCAAAGAATGGGCAGGAATCCCACGTGGAAAAGATTGACCAGACTAGGTTGAATTTGGTGTGACTCGGTGACATTTCTGATTCTTCTCCTGCTTCTAGGAAGAATTCATCCATCTGCAGGGTATGTGTAGAATTTCATAGGCTTAACATACCACCAGTACTTGGCTTTGAGAGCTTGGATTCAACTCACACAGTGAGGCTAGGCAGGTTTCGGGACAGCCTGAGGGATATGAAGTTAACTTTACACTTGGCCTTATTGCTCAGTACATTTGTTTTCCTATTTGTGAAATGAGATGAAAGATTGTGTCACTGCTTGGAACTGTGTGGTTTGGTGTAATAGTCATGAATATCGAGCCAGAAAGCTTCTTGTGTGTGTAAGAACTTTCTTTTCCCCTTTAATTCCTTTAGCCAGTAAAAGCTAATTGTGAAAATCACATACAAATAGCTGAAAAGAAGGGCTCTGCATAAAGTTGGTAGTGGTGTCCTGTGCTCTCAAGTCTCGTGAGAGAAGTTTACATCATTTTATCTCCTACAATTTACTGTACTGATGTAGAGAATAAGACCTTCATCTTATCCAAGGTTGAACAGCTAGTGGCAGGAGTAGAACTATAATTTCAATTGCCTGAAAATAGTTCTCTGGTTTCTCCTTACCCTGTGTGGTCTCTTATCATCCAGGGCACATTAAAAATCTCACATTTATAAATTGTGTATGGTTAAGAATTTTGGCTTTGGGTTCTGATGGGCATGGGTTTGAGTCCTGCCAGGCATTTACCAGTCGTGTAACCCTGGGTAAGTTACTTAACCTCCCGAGTTCTCAGTTTCCTCATCTGCAGAGTGGGAATAAAGGAAGTACTTAGCTCAAAGGACGGTTGTAAGGATTAAATGAACTAATTGATGTGAAGTGCTTAGCACATTGCCTGTTACTTAGTACATACCTGAAACTCAAATAGTTATTTCAGTTTTCTGAGGGGAGGGGGATGACAATGCAAAGGTCCAAAGTTTAAAAATAAATAAGTGCATAAAAATATAAATACAGCACCACTCTCAGTATTTTGAATTAGCCATTCCCAATGGCTTTGTTAATTTATTTAACAAGTGTTTATTGAGCTCCTACTATGTTGGGCCTTTTCCTAGGCAGTGGCATACAGTGGGATACAAGACGGTTGTAGTCACTCTCTTATGGTCTAAAAGTCTGGGGAGGGATATAGATTTGTAAACAGAAATTTATAATCTTATGTGATTTGTGTGTGGAGTAATGCAGTGAACCACAGAAGGTAGGATGGGATGGTGTCATACAGTGCGTCACATCCTAACTGGGGTTGGTGGTGGTCAGGGAAGACTTCCCATGAATACTCTAAGAATGAGTGATAGTTAGCAACTGAAGAAGTTGGAGGACTGAAGAGTGTTCCAGACCAAGGGGAACAGAGCATGATGTTTAGAATGGAACTCAGGTAGATAATGTAAAAGAATAAATAAGTGAGAGCTGGAGAGAGAGGTGTGGCAACTGGAGAACCCAGGCTTTGTCTAAAGGGAACAGTAGATACTCAGCTCCAGCCAAGCGTTGTCAGGTTGGGATGCAGGCCAAGTGCTGCCAGATGCCCTGATTTTTTTTTAAGAGGAGTTAAAATTCATATTTCATAAATGTGAAATGGCCCAAATGTTTTTAAAACTATTGTGTGGGCCAAAAACCAGATGTATTTCGTAGTTGGTATTCAACCCAGGGCCAGTACTTTATGACCTGTATTTTAGGAAATGAAAGAAGTTTAGTGTGGCTATAGGAATGCATCTTAGAAGAAGAGGTAAGGGAAGAGCCCACAGGTAGGGGCAGAGCCACATCATTCAGGGCCTTGTGGCACTTGCCAAGGAGGGTTGGCTTGATCCTAAGTGCAACGGATGACATCAAAGACTGAAACAAGAGTGGCATGCTTAGATTTGTGTTTACAAGGTATTGATACATTCTGGCTACTGTATGGAAAATGCCTGGGAAGAGGCTATAGTGATAACCATTTAGGAAGCTATTGCAATGGTCCTAGCAAGAAATAAATATGTCTAGAAACAGGGTATTCAGGCAGATTGGAGAGAGATGGGTAGATTTCAGACATGTGTATGAACTTCCACTGTTGGGAGATAATTCTCCATTAGTCACTCATGTTTCTGCACGTCTTGTGAGCAGAGGTACTGACTGTTTTCATTCCAGACTATCTTTTCAAGGACTTTTATATAGCAGATAGCTATGGAAGATAGAGGTAGCCTTTCTCTATGGAGCAAAGGTCAGGTAGGTTTACTGTCAATTGTAAAAGATTTGGTACTCTAAGCTCAGGGGTCCACTTCTCTAATGCAAATCATTTAGTGTGTAGGTATGCTATGCTAATACTTCTGCTACTGCTTTTTCTGTGAGTAATGTAATCCTCTGTCTCTGACCTAGGACTCTCATTCCTTGTGCCAGCATCCATGAAGCTGTGGTGTGCTTATTTGTTAGCACTAGCCACCAGTTTAGCCACTAGCCACATTGTTTAGATTTGTTTCAATTAATTAAGATAAAAAATGTTACTTCCTCAGTCACACTAGCCACATTTCAAATGCTTAATAGCCACATGTGGCAGGTGGCTACTATAGTGGGTAGAGCAGACACAGAAATTTCCATCATCGCAGAAAGTTCTGTTGGATGTTGTTGGTTTAAAGCTTCAGATTTTTTGTCTTCTTGGATGAGTAGAGGCAGAAGTTGTTGACTATGACAGCATACAAATGATGCTTGTTTTTGTGTTAGGTTCATCGGGGTTTTTTCATACAAAGGAAATATCAGTTTGAATAGTTAGTACAGTATTTAGTTCACACCTGCTGGGGGAAAAAAAAGTAGAGAATTATCTGCAATGTCAACTTGGAGACTGGAGCCGTGTGGCAGCGTAAGTTCTCCAGATATATGGCATTCTTCAAAATCATGTGTGACCGTGAGATAGGGATCTATGCTAAAAGGAGCTTGAACTTCTGAGCACTGTCTTCAGCTTCATCTACTAGCCATGCTTAACATAGAAGGACAAGATAGGCACATTTGCAGCGAGGTTCTGCAACACAGCCAGTCCAAAAGCACCCAGGCAGCGCCTGCTGCAACCCAGCTGTGCTGCCTGCACTCACATAAAGGATGGAGGACAGGAACAAGATTTCCACATGGCTCTTGCTCAGCGAGTTTAAGAGGACGGCCTCAAGAAAAGAAGGAACTGGAGTCAAAAGAAAAACCAAAAAACAAACTCCAAACCCAGCAAAACACAGTAGTACTGTAAAGCACAACCTGAAGTGGCACAGCAGAGATGGGGGAGGATGCCAAGAAACAATAAAAGCAGTAGATCCCTGCTTCCCTATCTGTTGGGGGAAGCTCATTTTGAGGAGGGCATGGACCACAAGTACTGGAAAGTGAAAGCACAGTGTTCTTTCTGTCATTCTGTATTTCTGTCAGCCCAGCCAACAGCTGCTGCAGCCGCAAAGGACAGTTTTTATACCTGCATTGAGTGTGCAGTTGACTGCTAGTCCTGTCATTACAACATAAGCAAAACAAAGGACAGTGGTAGAAATGTTAAACAATAAACACAGAGGCCCGTATAGAAGAATCATACTACTACCTGCTATTTCCATCGGTAAAAATGCCTTTTCAGAAATTTCAGATATTACAAATTTCATTTACCTGTGCTGGAAGAAATTTGCTTCAAAATAGTACCTATTTGTAGTGTGGTAAAATTTTACTTATATGAAGACTAATTCATATTTTTAAAAATCTAAGTTTTAGAATATTTTAAAGATTGAACTTATTAGTTTTAAGTGCTTACATACATAACCCAGAACCTGCTAAGCCTGTTACCTTGTAGAACTGTTTTGAAGAAAGTTTTTATAAAGAGATATGTTAATTTTGAAGTAGAATGATGATTGTTTGCATGTAACTGGAGGCTTTTATTAGAGTGTTTAAAGAAAACTTATGTGGGTTATACATTTACCTCCTTTTTAAAAAAATTTATTTTATTATTTATCTTTGGTTGCATTGGGTCTTCCTTGCTGTGTGCGGGCTTTCTCTAGTTGCGGCGAGCGGGGCTACTCTTCGTTGCGGTGCGTGGGCTTCTCACTACGGTGGCTTCTCTTGTTGTGGAGCACAGGCTGTAGGTGCGTGGGCTTCAGTAGTTGTGGCACACAGGCTCAGTAGTTCTGGCTCACGGGTTCTAGAGCACAGGCTCAGTAGTTGTGGTGCACGGGCTTAGTTGCCCCACGGCATGTGGGATCTTCCCAGACCAGGGCTCGAACCTGTGTCGTCTGCATTGGCAGGCGGATTCTTAACCACTGCGCCACCAGGGAAGCCCACGTTTACCTCTTGTTAACAATACTAATTGCATCAACAAACCCTTATTTTCACAGATAATCCTTCTCAAGTTTCAGTAACTTTTGGGAGAGCCAAGGTCAGGTGCTATTAGGGTTTGTACCAATGTAGAGTCCCTTACATAAATGTCTCAATCAGTGAGGTTTTACTCCATTTAGTGTTTTAATGCTATTATACTTTGCTAAATGTCTTATTTTTAATTTTATTTATTTATTTATTTATTTATTTTGCGGTACGTGGGCCTCTCACTGTTGTGGCCCCTCCCGTTGCGCAGGCTCAGCGGCCATGGCTCACAGGCCTAGCCGCTCCGCGGCGTGTGGGATCTTCCCGGACCGGGGCACGAAGCTGTGTCCCCTGCATCGGCAAGCCGACTCTCAACCCTGCGCCACCAGGGAAGCCCTAAATGTCTTATTTTTTAAATTGTGAATTAAAAATATCTTATTTCTGTAGGGATGGAAAAGCTTGGTTGTCCCCCCTACATTCTCCCCTCCTCGTCTTCCTATATGTGGTAACATCAGTTGTTCACTGTGCTTTCATTTTTCTCTTTCTGTTTGGTTTGCCACAGTTCCTAACTTGTGCTTCAGGCTTGCATTTCCTGTGCCTCCCTTCTCTTCATGCAGACAGCATGAAATTAGAAATAATCATTGTCAGTTGTATTTCTGAAGATCAGAATTTCACCAGTTTCATGCTGTCCCTTCTCAGACCGGGTGTGGTAAATCATCTTTCGAAAACTGGCTCCAGTAAAACTGGAGTGTGCAGTTGAAACAAACGCAGGAGACTTGCTGTTTATTGCATGAGTCACTTATGGGTTCAAATGAAAGGAAATGACAGATTGCTTTTCATGCGCGTCATTATTACATCTTATTTTAAAATAGGCCTGAAATAAGGAAATAAAAATAAACTGATAAGCTCTTTTCCCCAGAGAATTTAGAAGTGTTAGGTGATTAAAACAGTAACACTGAGGGTCACAAATTAGGCCTTGTCCTTTAACCCGTGATTTCCTGTGGTGCTGAGAACTTTTTAGGGTGTACATTTCTCAACTTGCACATGAGTGAGTTTAATCAGGAGCAAAGTAGATTCTTTCTATTATAAGCCATTTCCTCCATGGCCCTTGCCTCACTTAGCTATTACTGTATGCCTAATCGACCACAGTGAAATGTCTTTAAAACATTTTCTAGGGGACTAAGGACTCTGGGGAAAATTTTTATAAAGGAAAATGCCCAGAAGGAAAGTTTGAATGGTTTCTTTGCATAGTTAAATGTTTCCAGAGAGACTGATGAGTCAAGGAGTTGTTAATAGGATATGTAAATGTAACCTTTCACCTAGTTACTGTCATTACCTAAATCATAACTATGTCGTTTTAGCAAATTGTTTGAACTGGTTCTAGTTCCTTAATGAAACAGATTGTCTTGTTCCTATTCTTTTCCAGTCTACAGTCACTGCCATTTCAAAGTTTGCATTGCCCTAGGCTTTCCCTCTCTCCTGTTTTTAACAGCAGCTTGTCATCCTATTACAGATTTTCACTAATATCTTTGTCTTTGTCTTTACTTCAGTATTTGTGGAACGTTTTTATATCTGTGTATTTGATATTGACTTCTAGCTTTTTGGTTCCTAATAGGGTACCTTCTTTCGCTTATTCAACAAATATTTATTCAGTGCCAAGCCATATTCTAAGCACTATTCTTGACCCTAGAAATTTGAGAGTGAGCAAAACATTCATGGTCTGTGCTATCATGGAGTGAAGAGTCCAAGATAAAGACAATCATTAATCAGTTTTTTAAAAAGCACAGCAATTAACAATTACATAGTTACAAACAGAGATAAATGCTCTGAATAGAGCAGTACTTTTGTGGGCTTGTATAACAGCAACCCAGGGAAGTGACACTTGCTTGATAGCAGAAGCATGAGTAGGAGAATGTGAGAGAGGGTGGGAGGAAGGGCGTTCCCCACAGCAGAGGGAAATTTGTGCAGAGGCCCTGCAACAGAAGGGAGCAGAGTGAGATCAAGTAACTGAGGAGAATTCAGGGGAGAATGGAATGAGATGAGGCTGGACACCTAGGCGGGGGCCAGTCAAGAATTTTTTCTTTATCCTAAGGACTGTGTTTTAAGTAGGGGCTGGTGACCCCATGAGATTTGTGTGTGGGTAAGATCATCTGTAGGGGAATGAATTGGAGAGGGGCCCAGGTTGGCAGTGGGGAGATGTTAGGCGGCTTCTGCATTAATCCAAGTAGAATGACAGGATGTACTAAGCCTGTTGTGTATACTGGAAAGTGGCAGTGAAAATAGATTAAAAAGTGTTTTAGGGGATAACATCAATTATACTTGGGAATAAGATGGGATTATTTTTTATTCATTCAACAAATATTTAGTGAGTTTTAAACTTTATGCCAAACTCTGTGCCAAGCTCTGGGAATATAGCTATGACCAAGATATACAAGATCCCTGTACCAACGGAGTTTACATATTAATAGGAATGACAGCTAATAGGAAATAAAAAATAAATATAATTTCAGATAATAATAAGTCCTATAAAGAAAAATGAAGCTGTACAAGGGAATGGAGAATGACAGGAGAGTCCTCATATAGGGTGGTCAAGAAAAACGTTTTTGAAGAGGTGGCATTTCAGCAAAGACCCAAATGAAGTGGGGGAGCTAACCATGCAAAAAATCATCTACCATACAGAGGGAACAATAAGTACAAGGGCTTGAGGCTGGAAGAGGGACCCCTCACCTTCCAAGAATACCAAGGAGGTCAATATGTATAGAAATATGGGAGGAGGGAAGAAAGACAGATGTCGAGGATGCCTTGCCAATACTTGAAACTTAAAACATCTTAATAGGCTCATTATATTCTCTTCAGTCATAAGCCACACAATCCCAGGTTACTTGGCCCCTAACCTGTTTTTAACACTGCTATTGGAACAGCTTCCTTTTCACACCTTGCTAAAAACCTGGTGGTGATATTTGCATGTCCGTTCTGTCAATGATGACTCTTCAGTCAGCTCAGTGGGAGGGCTCCTCTCCTGCTTTAAGCCCACTTCCCATTACAACTCTCTCTGGACTTCTCAATTAGGCAGTTGAAGGCCGTCCTCCAGTGTTTGTTTAGACCTTCCACATAATTTGTTTTTCTCCTTGGTGTTACATTTATTCACCATGATGCCTCTTTCCTTCCTATTAGTCTGTTTCCATCTCTTCCTTCAAGACCAGGTTCACAAGTGAAGTGTTACCTTTTCTACTAGTTTCTTTTGATTTATTCCACCTTACCTGGATCACTGAGCCCCTCAGCCTACTCAGTCTGTGTGATGTCATTTTTTTCTTTCTTCCTTGTGTCACTTGAAAATGCACTGCTTAAAAGTGCCACCATTGTTCCAAATTAAGTTATTTATGATCATATTCTTTCTTCCTAGAAAAAAATTGGCACTACTACCAGCTCTGCTATGTGTATATGTGACATTGGCCAGAGCATTCACCTGACAGAGGTTCAGTTTCCCTGTCCACTCCCCTGTTTCTTCCCCAGTGTGGTTGTAAGGAGCAAATGAAGTAAAACACGGAAAATGTGTTTTAAATAGATGCAAGACATTTTTTAATATTTTTGATGGGCATATTTCATATCCTCATCTAAATTGCAGGTTTTTCACACCAGTTCCCACCAGCGTGGAATTATGTGTGCTGCAGGAGTTCTGTGAGGTGTCTCGAGCTTCCATCCACATTCTGCAAGCTGGGGACAACTCAATCCATGGCATGTGTATTAGTCTCCTAGGGCTGCTGTAAGAAAGTGCCACAAACTAGGTGGCTTAAACAACAGAAGTTTATTGTCTCATAGCTCTGGAGGCTCTGAATCAACATATTGGCAGGGCTGGTTCCTTCTGAGGGCTGTGAGGGAGAATCTGTTTTCTTGCTCTCTCTTGGCTTCTGGTAGCTCCAGGCATTCCTTGGCTTGTAAATGGAACTCACCCTGTGTCTTCACATTGCCTTTCT
The DNA here is from genome assembly GCF_039906515.1 of Pseudorca crassidens. Classification (NCBI taxonomy): domain Eukaryota; kingdom Metazoa; phylum Chordata; class Mammalia; order Artiodactyla; family Delphinidae; genus Pseudorca; species Pseudorca crassidens. The sequence continues at coordinate 83,338,099 of NC_090298.1, forward strand.
TCTCTGTCACTGTGTCCATGTTTCCTGTTTTGATAAGGGCACAGTCATTGGATTGTAGGCCACCCTTGTGACCTAATCTTAACTTGATCATCTCCATAGACCCTATTTCCAAATAAGGTCACATTCACAAGTACTAGAAATTAAGACTTTAATCTTTTTACAGAACAGAATTCAACCCATATTAACATGATTCAATATACATACAAGAAAGGGAAGTCACAAACTTGGTGAATTAGCTCTGTATTACTAGAATGACTCACAGAGATGAATTAGGTATGGAAGAGCTAGTTTCCTGTATGATGTAGGGCAAAATAAATGAAATACTTGGTAAAAAATATGTGTGAAATCTGAACATTCATAAATACTTATTTCAGAGTTCTGCAAGTCCTGTTAATTTCAAATTGGTTTAAATTAGAGCATAGAGGGCCAGCCAAGAGGAAGAACAAAAGAACACAGTAACTTTTCTTCCAAATTGTAATAGTACATTCAGTTCTTGTACTGATATGAATGGAAAAAATATGCAGTGCATGTGCTTATTCATATAATCTTTATGTGAACTTTTTTGTGTGAAAAATTTTATTGCTTCAATTGATTTTTTTTTTTTTTGGCCCAGTATGCTTCTCTTTGACTTTCTGGAAGGCCACATGTGGGTCCTATGACAAACTGACCCTTCTCTGCTAAATGCCCAGAAAGGTCTGTTGTTCTTCTCCTATCCGGTGCCCCAGCCTTGTTGATAAAACTCATTCCTCTCTTAGACTTAAAAATCTCACTGATGTATTTTTTTCTCATCAGTTTTTTTTTGTTGTTGTTACTGTTGTTTTGTTATTTTTTGATAGTGCAGGGGAGAGTTTGATACATTGTTACCAATTGATGTTGGCGAATACCTAAGTGTATCCCTAGTAGAGTTTTATCAGATTTGACATTAGGATGTTACATTTTATTTGGTGAACCTGTGTTAATCTTCATATGCTCTCTTATTGTCATTTAGGACAGCCTTTGCCTTAGGGACATTGAGGAAGGCACCTGAAGCTGGTGTGGTGGTATTTTCCTGTGTACCTGGCTGACCAATTTAAAAGTTTAACCATTTTTTGTTTCCTAACAGTCTGGCACATAGATCACATCTGAGAAGCTTATTGTAGGAAGTCATTCAGACTCAGTGAATAGAAATTGAATACTTGACTTTTACCTAAAAAGTGGCTATTTTTTGTCAACCAGAAGAGCACAGCTCCCATATTCCAAAAAACTACATGATAGAGAAGGTTTTTAATTGTTGCACTTCCATTAATTTACTTCATTATTATTGCTGCATTGAGATTTTCACTAAAGGAAAAAACAGCCATAAATTGTTATTTCTGCTTATAGTTTTTTTGTGAAAAAAAAATTTAAAGTCAAAGACAATGAATTCCAGGTTTCAGTGTTATTATAGAAATAAATTTCTTCTTGGTGTCTTATCAAGTAGGTATTACCTGGAGAAAAAAATATTTTGATCTTACTCTTCCAAATCTAACAGGATACCTTCTTTTTGAAACTATAAAAGAGTGAAAGAGTTACATGAAAAGGATAAAATAATGGACAGGAGATTAAATTTATTGCTACTTACTCATCATCATCTGCAAAGTTTGATTCTTCCTTGTTCTTAAGTAAAGTTTTTTGACAAATATTTTCCCTCCAAAACATAAATACCAGAAGGTCAAAATAGTTACTGAAGTGATAATAACAACCAAGAAATGTGTTGAAGAGAGAGTGTATCAGATAGAAAATTTCGTGGGCTGAAGGGCGAGGCAGTGAGGTGGGGGGACGGTTAGGGCAGGACATTTTAAAAGTGTATTTATTCCTGGAGGCTGGAAAGACCTTGTTTCTGACCATTTTAAATGTTCTTTTTGCTGTTTTTGGTTTTGCAATCTTCCATTGTTGTTCCAAGTTAAAATATTTATATGTATGTTCTTTCTCCCTAAAACATGAACTTCAGACCACACCTGGGACCATCTGGTGTTTTGTGTAGTGTCAGCATCCGGTGGAAGTGTTGGACCCTGCGGGTGCTTAGCTACTAGGTTCCAGGACAGTCATAACCTCAGTGATACCATTTACCCTATTTGGTGAATTCCCTACACATTTTCCTGAGATACGAATATAAAAAAATATATATACTTGAAAACTACAGGGACTTTTTTGAAGTGGTTAAGTGTATGGACTTGAGAGTCAGGCAGCCTTGGGGTCAAACCCCAGGTCTGACATTTACCAGCTGTGTGACTTTGGAGAAGTGACTTACCCTCTGTATGCCTCAGTTTCTTCATCTCTGAAACCAAATAATAATAATAGTAAACTGGCCCTTATGGTATTTATTATGGGCTAGGCACTGTTCTAAGTGTGTCACATATTTTTAACATATATGATTCTTACAGCATCCCTGTGAGGTAACTTCTGTTATCTCCATTTACAAATAGGGAAAATGAGGTAAAGTAATTTGCCCAGGGTCACATGGGTATTAAGTAGTGGGGCAAGGATTTGAATCCACAGACTCTGCCTTAGGGGTCTGTGTCACCTGGGAATAAATGAGATGATCATTTAATGCACTTAGAATGGAGTCTGGCACATAGCAAGCACTCAGTCTACTGCTTTTCCCCATCCCTATTACTGCTACGACTGCTGTGATGGCAATGACTGCTATTAATTTTTTTTTTTATTGAAGTGTAGTTGATTTACCGTGTTGTGTTAGTTTCAGGTGTGTAGCAAAGTGTTATATTCTTTTTCAGATTCTTTTCCATTATAGGTTATTACAAGATACTGAGTACAGTTCCCCGTGCTATTCAGTTGGTCCTTGTTGTTTATTTTATATATAGTAGTATGTATCTGTTAATTCCAAACTTCTAATCTGTCCCTCCCCCTGTTTCTGCTTTGGTAACCATAAGTTTGTTTTCTATGTCTCTGAGTCTATTTCTGTTTTATAAATATGTTTATTTGTATCATTTACTGCTATTAATATTGTCCACTCTGATTCATACCTAACTACATTTTAATAGTAGTTAATAATTTTCCCAAATGCTCTCTCTGAAAAATGGCATTAGTAGTGTCTCTTTCATGTTTTTTTCCCACCGATGCACTAACACTTGCATTGGTTCTTAAAGGGGTTTCCATTTGTTTTTAAACCTAATATTTTAGCAGGTCCGTGTAATAAAGTAATTTGTACAGTACACCCATTTAAAGGTTGCGGCTATGCAGGTGGAAAAAAAGCTACAGGGCTTTGGTTAAACTTTTCGGGAGTTATAAATTGCTGGTGGCTATTTTAGATTTTCTCCATAAAAGTTAGGCCCTGTAGCAATTTAAAACCTTTATTTTTCAGTACAGTGTATGCTTGATTCCAGGGTGTAAGGTTTGAGGGTGGTTGGGAGCTATATCACCTAATAACTATTTTGCCCATTTCTAAAAATTATCATTCTATTATAATACTCATTTAATAAATCCATTTGCCAGTGGGAATGAAATTGAAAATCTTTGTTATTTTTGCTCCATTCTAAGCAGGAGAAACATAGAAGTTAAGAAGAAAACAGTTTTATCTTTTAAAGCATAGCCTTTCTGGGGTTTAGTCTCACCACTGTGTAATGTTAACCAAGCAGTTTTTCATCTATACAGCATACTTGCTGGTGATGTTTCTGGCTCCTTCCCACGAGCACTGTGTACTTATGCCTAGTGGCTTAGTCTAGAGTTTTCAACTAAGGAACACAAAGGGAGGAAAGACTGGGGGAGGGACCCTTTAGCATCCTGAGAAGAGGAAATTGATGTTTATACTGCTGTCAGCTAGAATTTTGAAGCCTTTCAAAAAGAAAGTTACACTGTATGCCCCAGATTTTATAGAGAGAAGCCTAACACCTATTGGAAAATAACATTCCGGAAAGTTTTATGACCTGAGTGGCTCAGGTACCCCTCAGAGGCTGCAGTGCACTAGCAGGTCTGTGGCTGGGTTTAAAAGAAGAAACGTTGATGTGTTCTCATTCTGGTAAACTGTGGACAGCAATATCATAATAATTGCTTCCATTTATTGAGGTAGTTTTGTATGGAGGAGAAGGAAACCAGCTTCCTAGTGTTAGACATTACGGGCAAGTCTTGGCTCTGCCTCTTACTAGCTATGTGACCTTGGGCAAATGACTGACTGTCTCAGTGCCTTGGCTTTATCTTCTTTAAAACAAGGGATTTTCATGGAGTGTGGTGGTTCTAATTATTCTTTGAGGTGATGTGTATAAAATGTTACATGCATAAAAAATGCATACAAAATGCCTACTACTTGGTTAACTGCTCAGTAAATATTAGGTATATTTATTATTATACGTTATGTACTTTACGTAGAGTACCTCTGTTGCTTTCTATAACCCTGTAGTGTAAACCATTATCCCTGTTTTACAGAAGAGAAAACTGAGGCACAGAGGTGAAGCGCTTGTTTTGAATGTGAAGGCTTGTGAAAATGGTCTTTGTTGCCATCCCCCTCATCCTGATGGTTGTGCTCTGCCGTTGCCCATCAACACCAAGTTTATAAGATAGAGCAGAAATAGATTGATTTATTTTTTCTGAAAATTATGTGCTAGGATGCTTATGAAGTTCACGAGATACACACAGTGTCCTCAAATTTGGAAATATGTAGTTCCTTTTCCAAGAAAAACATCCTCCCTTACTTCCAGTTTGACTTAATTATGTTTGTCATAATGTTACATAAATACATTCCAATGCAGAATAAACGTCAGTTTATAGCACTTAAGTCGTTATAAAATAATGCAAATTTACAAATTAAATGCCAACAAAACTATACAACCAATAAAAATTCAAGTAGTTACATTAATTTATGTGACAGATATGTCGTTTTGCTGAAAGTAACCTCAATTTTGGGCTCATCCATACTCAGGATGGATTTTGTTTAATCTGCATCTGCCTTTTGATTTCATGATATTAATGTATTATAAACCTTTGAATATCTGTAGTTTCATATGGTTCAACCTAAAAAAAAGTCTTGGGCTTCCCTGGTGGTGCAGTGGTTGGGAGTCCGCCTGCCGATGCAGGGGACATGGGTTCGTGCCCCGGTCCGGGAAGAGCCCACATGCCGCGGAGAGGCTGGGCCCGTGTTCCGTGGCCACTGAGCCTGCGCGTCCGGAGCCTGTGCTCCGCAACGGGAGAGGCCACAACAGTGAGACGCCTGCATACCGCAAAAAACAAACAAACAAAAACCTTAAAAAAAAAAAAGTCTTTTAAAATAAATATGTTACATAACTTGGTAGTAATCATTTTAAGGTGTAGTTTGATAGTTCAGAGTAATAGAACTTCAGGAATACCAGTTTTAATGGGTGTTACTTGATAAAACATGAAAAGCTGTTTTATTCCCTTTGGTGTCAGTGTTTAAGTGTAGACTTCACCCTGGTCTTGGCCCTGAGCTTAGGGTGTAGAATCAGACTTCCTGGGTTCATCTTGCTGCAACAATATGTTTTACATTAAAATTTCTGTGAATTTTACATTTCTTTGTGATAAACTAAAACTGCTGGGTTAACAAGTATGAAGCTATGAAGTTCTTGCTTTCTGTTGTATTTGATTGCCATTTACAGTCAGCATATAGAAGAGAGCCCAGTTTACCACATCCCACATCAGGAATCAGACATTTCCTATAAAGTGCCAGTAGGGTAAATATTTTAGGCTTTGCAGGCCACATACAGTCTCTGTAGCAACTACTTAGCCCTGTTATTACAGCACGGAAGCAGCCATAGACAATACATAAAACTTTATTTATGGACGTTGAAATTTAAACTTCATACAATTTTCATGTGTCACAAAATATTATTCTTCTTTTAATTTTTTCCCAACAATTGAAAAATGTGAAAACCATTCATTCTTAGCTTGAAGGCTGAATAAAAACAACAGCAGGGCATTTGACTTGAGAACCTTTTATGGAGGCCTGCCCTAGATGCCGTTTGATAGAGTAGAGAGGGGATCTTTTTTTCCCTTTTGTTTATGGAGGCGTTTTGGTGTGGTGATTAACACAGTAACTCTGAAGTGAGACTGGAATGTGACCTATTTTTGACTCAGTTTTCTCAACTGGAAAATAGGGGAAATTTTTTCTTTGTACCTCGAACATTTGCAGGAGATGAAATGAAAGACTGGATGTATAATGTGTAACACAGAGAAGTAGTCTGTAGCTTTTGCTCTTATTATTTCTATAATTACTGTTGAGGTTATAGAGTTTTTCATGTGCTCATTGGCCATTTAAAAATTTTTTATTTGTTCTTTTGTGAATTCTACATTTATATCTATTATTTGTTCTTTATATATTGACACAATATTTGTATATTAAGGTTATCAACCCATTGCCAGGTATTTTGCAGATTATTTTTTTTCTGCTTTTTGCCTTCTGGTTTTGTAGTGGTGGGTTTTTTGAGTTTTTTTTTTTAAAAAGATAAGATCTTTCATTTTTATGTATTTCAGTTATTGAAGGTAATTATTTCAGTTATTTCAGTTATTGAAGGTAAGTTCAATTCAATACATTTATTTTCATTTTTATTTTTATAAAAATATTCTCAATCAAAGGTTAGATATTCTTTACCTATATTTTTAGTCTAGTCATTTTATTTCACATTTTATAATTTCACATCTTTAATTCTGAGATTAAATTTTATGTAAGTTATAAATTTCTAAATGTATATATTTTACATAGATTTTACAAGTCAGTTCAGCATCATTAATTGAATAATTATTTATTCCCTGCTGATTTAAATGCCACTTTTATGAGACTCTAAATAATTTAGTTGAATGGAATTTGGCCTGAAAAAAAAATTTAAAACAAGGCTGTCAATATGACACCATGCTCTGGTCTTTAGTATTGGTAATTTGGTGTAATATGAAGCATTTTATTTTACTTTAAGAATTTGTATCTACTTTTAGTTGTAGTAAAAAAACACATCACAAAGCTTACCATCTTAACCTTTTTTAAGTGTATAGTTCAGTAGTGATTATACAACGGATCTCCCAAACTTTTTAATCTTGCGAAACTGAAATTCTTACCCAGTAGACAACAACTTCCCACTTCCTCCTCCCACTGCCCCTGGTAACTACTATTCTATTTTATGTTTGTATGAATTTGACTACTTTAGATACCTCATATAAATGGAATCAGACAGTATTTGTCTTTTGGTAACTGGCTTATTTCACTTAACATAATGTCACTTAGAACTTCTTGCAAACACTTTTTCCTTTTTAAAAATATCTTGCTAATTCTGGGTCAAATAGAAATGTTTTAAATCTAGTCTGTAATCTGATCAGATGGTAAATGTCCTTTCTGTTTTGTAGCTTTGGATTTATCTTAAAGAGCATGCATACATTTTGTAGAAAAAAAATGCTGCAAGAATTCTGTTGTTGGACTTTCAGGTTGTTCCTGCTAATCTCTTATGGTAGGACTCTTAAGCTGGTCAACAGTCCTAGTCTGGCTCATTTATTGAACAGCTATTTACCAGGTCCTCTCTGTGTGAAACTCAGTTATCCTCTATTGTAGAAATTTGGTTTGCCCCAATATGTCCTTTTCATTGAATACTCAGTTGTCATAACTTACTGTTGTGGTTGGACATTTAGTTATTCCAGCTTAAAAAAATTATGATCTGTTAGAGCAGGAATTTTCATCAGGCTGAAAATTAATAAGAAATAGCAAAGCAATAATTAGCAGAAAACACTTTTTAAGATGAACAAAACACTTAAAAACTCGTGAAGAGTTTAAGCTTCCCGTATTATGTGCCAAAATTGCCATTATATGAAAAAAAAATCAGTGAACAAATTAAATAGCTTTGAAAAAATTACCATTTAAAAAAATTAAAATGTGATACAAATTCATTGCATGACATTAAGAAACTGAACATAAACTAAGAGGGAAGAAAATCAGAGTCAATTACTGTTAACATATGAGTATATATCCTTACAAATCGGTGAGTTGATAATATAGAATAGAATCATACTCTGCTTACTGTTTTGTAATCTCTCATCTGTTTACTCACCATTTGTATTCTAATGTAATTTGTGGGCCCTTGTCTGTTGCCCCTTTTCCTTCCTTTTAAGTGATCTGGTAAAAATGACCTAATCTTCTTATTTTTTTCTTTTTCAGTCATTTCTTTAAGGCCTGTATCTTTGACCCTCCATCCCACTTAGTTTTTCATACACCTGGTTGTGTGAGTCTGTGTGTGTGTGCATAGGTCTTTGTAGTGGGAGGTATAATTGAAGTTTGATCCCCTCCCCACTTTTCTTAAAACAATTTAGACAACAGCCTGTTTCTTCCCCATTGGTCTGTGACTTTTATCATATGTGAATATAGAGCCTTCCTGGAAAGTTTATAAGTTTATTCTTCTGCATTGATGTATCTGTCTATTCTTCAACTACTGCATTGATGTTATTTTTGTAGCTTGAACATGGGTTGTAATGACTGGTAAGTTATACTTCCTATCCTTTTTCTTTTAGTTAACTTTCCTTACATTTAGTATTCCTGATCATTTATTCTTAACTAGTGTTGTGTATCAGAATTATCTGGGAAGCTTTGGCAAAATATACGTAGTCTTTGCAAATTACAGGTAAGTCTAAGGTGGGACACAGGCATGTGTATTCCGAGAAAACTCCGTGATGGAGTCTTATATGTGTCCATGTTTAAGAACCACAGTTCAGCTACATTTGTATTGTTCTAGTCTACCTTGATTTTTTTTTTTTTTTTTTTGCGGTATGTGGGCCTCTCACTGCTGTGGCCTCTCCCGTTGCGGAGCACAGGCTCCGGACGCGCAGGCCCAGCGGCCATGGCTCACAGGCCCAGCCACTCTGCGGCATGTGGGATCTTCCCGGACCGGGGCACGAACCCGTGTCCCCTGCATCGGCAGGCGGACTCCCAACCACTGCGCCACCAGGGAAGCCCCTACCTTGATATTTTTAATGGAGCTGCGTTAAACTTAGCAATAATTTTTGGGAGAAATAACATTTTTACAGTATCTAGTCTTCTCATATTGGGTAACAATATGTATTTCCCCTTGGTGCATAACTGCATTTATAGTTCTCAGCAAAAATTTTGCTGTTTTTCTTTGAATCCCACACATTTCTTATGAGGGTTATATTTGTTCGTTTGCTTTATTTGTTTGTTTATTTAAAAAATTTTGTGTATGGGCACTGTTTCCCTCTTCCTCCCTCATATTTTCTATTTTGTTTTTGTGGGTATGTAGAAAATTTTGTGGGGGGAGCGCGAAGGGTTGCTTATATTGTAAAGTCTTTTTCTTTACGTGGAGCATCAACCTAATTGAAATGGATCTTTTTCAAAATCGAAATGTAACAATAAAAATAGTAATATGAAAATGGAAAAAATGAAGCAACATGTTAATTGACTTATTAATCTAGAGAGAAAGGGAATTTTGTATAAATTGGAGACTGTTCAAGTTACTTTTTCAGAGACCTACCTTGACTACTCTATTTAAATTAGTAAACCTTCACCTCTAATTCTTGATCCCTTTACCCTGCTCTCATTTTCCCCCCATAGAACTTGTTATTGTCTAACATATTATATAATTTACTTAAAAATTTTTCCCTTTATTGCTTGTTCCTACTAGAATCGAAGCTTCATTGGGCTCGGATTTTTAGAACAGTGCCTGGAACATAGCAAATGTTCTGTAAATTTTAGTTGAATGAATAAAACGTTAGTTGGACAAAAATCAAGTCTTTAAGTGAGGGTTTCTGAAAATACTGACTTAAGTGTGTGAGTAAGGGTGAGAAATTTGATTCTACTAGCGAATTTAAAAATTAGCCCAAATTTAGCTTTTTCTTCCCAGAAGAAATCTGTGGGTAAAATGCACGTTAGGAAGATAGCTTTTCAGCTGAGAGGTAAGAGATTTATATTTGAATATGTGAGGAACAAGGGTGTTGCTGTTCATTCCCAGGGCCCTGTTTACCATGTGGAGGTCTCTTTAATTTTCTCTGAGAAATGGAGAGGATGTTGGTTTAACCTCTTATTTCCCCTACAAAATAGAGGTCATTGAAGTTATCTTTCTCCATTTTTAGAGATGAAAATAAAAGAGAAGGAGAAAAGCTGTTTTACTAGATTAGAGATTAATATGGGATGGTTCTGTTTATTTCTTCTGTGGTGCTGTAAATGCAAGGTCATCTGCCAAATTTTTATCTGACCTTGAAAGACCTGCAGTCATTTATTCTGCAGGCAGAACTGTGTTAATTGTGACTTAACATTTGAACGGCATCATGCCATCTTGGGGTAAGCAGACTGGGTATCTGCTTAAATATATATACATATACATAATATTTAATAGAAATATAAATATATATATATTTAAACATATATATATATATATATACCCCACTGTAATATAGAAGGGCAATACAAATCAAGGAGTTTATAACAAAATAATATTTCATTATGTAAATGCTTAGTTACAGTTACACAAGAAGATGTGATGAAGTATCCAGGAGTAGCTCTTGGACCCCCCACTAGATAGAACAAGTTCAAAGGAGAGAACCTGTATCACAGAAAATCAAAAAGAAGACTTGAGAGGATTGCCTTTCAGCTACTCAGCTTCCCACATGGGTTTTTTTGTTGTTTTTTAAGATTTGATTCGTCTTCCCCTTTAATACTTGCATATTGCTCTTCTGACATCTCCTTGATTTTACCCTCTACTTGTGTTTATATGTTTATATTTGTTGTCTCCTTTTTTAGGTGGTAACGTTGTCAAAGGCAGACAGTTTGTCCTGTACTTTATAATTCCCTAGAGCATTCTGTACAGTGTTTTAAACAAGAAACACTCAATTAATGTTTGCATCACAAGTAAACAAGAGGGAAAATTAAGGTTTCAGGAAGGAGATTGTTATATTACCAAAAATCATATTAAGGAGTCAGAGTAATCAAAACAGACATTTGGTCTCCCGGGCATTTAGAGTGCAATGAAAACCGGACCCCATATGAATGGATACAGTGAGTTATGGGACTGCTCAAGTAGATTGTTGTTTTTGTTTCCTTCAAAAGCCTGGTCTGTGGCATTTTGTTCCAGAGGAAATTCTAGACCTGTGGTAATTTAATCTTGCCAAATTAGAAACCTCTGAAATGAGTCATTCTCATTTTTCTTCATTTTGTTTTTACATGGAAAATGGCATAGACAAACAACCCAATGAATGAAGCTTAGCTTTCCTATGGGTTGGCGATGACAATTTCCTCAGTTTGCCCTTGTCATGGTTCCCATGGTAATATTTTATGTATTGATGCTGTACAGGTCAGGTTTGTGTGTTTGGAGGGAATATTTTGTGTGAACTTGAATGGAGCAGTCCCTAGAACTCAGATGTATTGACAGCATGGATCTAAGATCAGGATAGAAGAGAATGACCTGTTGTGGAAACCCCCTGAACCTGCCATCAGAAGACCCTGGGCTCCTCTCTGGACCTCCAGCTTGACTAACATAAAGTGAAGGAATTGAATGAAGTAATCTGTAAAGCAAAGATTCCCAACTCTATTGGATCCATTGCCTCTTCTTTATAGCATATGTTTTGTAGCACCCTCTTTACTACCATGAAATGAAATTCATATATAATATAACCTGCCTACATGCATAGTTAAAAAAAAATTTATATATAAAATCTCTAACATAAAAGAGCAATACAAATCAAGTACTTTACAATAAAATATGTGTTCTAATATGTAAATGTTTAGTTATGATTACATGGGAAGACATAATGAATTATTCAGAAGCTTGTGCCTATACGTAGAATAACAGTGTATGTGAAGGCTACGAATGCCGATTGATTTTTGTCGCATTGGCCACTCAAATACTGCGAATGGTGGTGGTGGTGGTTGTTTTTCCAGAATGATGAGCAACTCTTGGAGAAGTTCCAAATCAAACAAAATAACCATCTTCTCTTGATTTACACAATTTCATTTCTAAACATAGAAGTTTTAAAACCGTGCAAAAAATTCTCTGTGTTTGTATGCAAAATGGAATTAGATTCTAGGCTTAGGTAATCATAAACAAGTTTATCATCTGTGTGGCTCATGGGATGTTTGAAAGTTGAGTAGAATGTGGTACAGTGCTTCATTCTCAACATCAGCACTTCAAACATTTTGAATTAGGGAATTCTTTGTTGTGGGGTCTGTCCTTTGCAGTGGAGGATGTTTAGCAGCTTCTCTGGCTTCTACTCATTTGGTGCCAGTGCACTCACCTAGTTGTGATAGCCAAAAATGACTTCAGACATTACCACATGTCTCCTGGGGGGTAAACTTGCCCAGATTGAGAAACACCACTCTGAGGTCTTTACCAGCTCCAAAAATGTGAATTTAGGATACTGTAATATTCATTAATATGCATAAAAACATTGCATACCACACTAATAGGTATTATTAATTTTTCTGCCAGGCTCTGCTAGTAATGGACACTTTTGCTAATTCTTCATTCTTGTTTTTCTGGCCATTTAACATTGGAATTATTTTACTGTCTGGCTTTGGAGGGGTGGGAAGTATGTACAGCATAGGATGGTAAATTTTGTAGTATGAGAGCATAGGGAATGAAAATTTCAAGAAAAACTGCCCCGGGAAGGCCCTTTTATACTTATAAAGTAGGAGTTCACCAAATTCCTTTTTGACAAGTTTGACATTAATGTTAAAGGTTACAAAATCAGAATTCTAGGTGTGCAAGAAATATTAGAAATTCAATGGGTCCCTTCTCATTTTACAGATGAGAAAAGCAGTAAATGCTAAAGTACAGTCACAGCTTAACTGTGAACCAGGACTTTAATCCATGTCTTGGGCACCCCCCCCGTATGTTACGAAGCCTCTCAACCAGGTATTTGTAAAATAGTTTTAGCTTTCTGCAAGCACCGACTCTTGATAGGAAATAAAAGACAAAATAACGGTTTTCTTTAAAATCTTGGTCTCCATTATGTATGCCAGGAAAAATAAGTGAGATGGGTAGCTATTATATAGTGGGTCTTGCATTCATAGATTGAACCCAGAAATGTTTTTAATACTAATGTAATAACAATACCTTTGTGGTGCTTTGGTGGACTAGGCATTGTTCTACGAACTGTACCTTTTAATGCTTACAACAACTGTATTAAATAGACGCTGTTATTATCATCCACCTTATGTGGACGAGGTACCAAGAGTCTAAGAAACTTGCTCAAGGTCATAGAGTTCATAAGTGGCTGAGCTGGGCTCTGAAGCCATGCAGTCTGTTGCCCATGTCCATGCTCTTGTCTGCTACCTAGTCTGCTCTAGTATACTTGCTTTAAGCCTTAAGCATTGAACTGATGAAGGACAGATTGCTGTTATAGCTTGCTTGTGAAATTGACATTCTTAAGAGCTAAACATTTGGAGAATTTCAAACCTGAACACTTTCAGAGCACATTATATTTTCTTCAAAGATTAAATCATTCTTCACTGTTCTCCAACATTTATACCAAAGGTGAACTTGCTCCTTATGGATATAAGAGCTTCTTTCATCTTGTCCATATCTGAAGCACAGTAAAGCAGAACCTCTGGCATGAAGTTCGTAGCAAGGAACCAGGATCTGAAATGAAAGGATATTATATAAAGTCATTTTCCTTGTTTGTTTTACCGTTCTTTATTCCCCCTGAGGAAGGAGAGAAGATTTTGAAATCCTTTATTGCACAATGAGTTTGAAGTAGACCCAAATAATATATATGATTGAAATCTATAAAAAAGAAAGAAAAAAAATCCAGCCCTTATTTTAGCAAGACACTTGAAGGAAAAACATCTATATTTATTGAGAAGTGGATGCAAACCTTTCACACATAATATTTAAAAATGAAAATAGCATCACAGGGTTTAGAAATATTTCCAAAGTCAATATTAGGTTTTTAAATTTCAGGTAGGAGAAAAGGCAGAATCAATTAAGTTCTGTATTCCCAACACTTGCTCTCTGTCTCTGATTTTATATTTTACTGGTGATATTGGCACAGGCAACACATTGGCTTCTTTTTTCCACTTAACTCTTATTTTTAAGAAATTGTGCTCTTGTGAAAAATGTTTCTTTTTAAAGTTTTCTTTCTTTCTGTTATTCTATCATATTGTTTGGTTGTATCTGAAACTCTAGTGGGTCTCCATTTCCAAGTTTTTATTTCCTAGTTGGCAGTACCATTTTTACACCTCGCAGATGGAGACTTGGCAGGAAAGTTGTACATCAGGGTGTGTTTGTGTGGGGCGTGTGAGGGCAGGGAAGGATGATGCTCAAATAAAAAGCAAGAAAGTTTTTCATTCAGTATAATCTTAGCCGATGACATTTATTACTCAGTTCATCCATTTGCCTTATGAAATGAATATTTAAATCTGTTGTCATGATCAGGATTGGTTACACATTTTGTAGGGCCCAGTTTGAATTGAAAATGTGGGTAGGCCTGCCAGATTTAGAAAATGAAAATAGAAGACACCTGGTTAAATCTGGCTTTATTTCAGCTTTATTGAGGTATAATTGACAAATAAAAATTGTATGTTTAAGGTCTATAACTTGATGTTTTCCTGTATGTATACGTTGTGAAATCATTACCACAGTCAAGTTAATGAGCATATCCGTCACCACATTTGGTTACCATTTTTCATGTGTGGTGAGAACACTTACCTACCCTCTTAGCAAATTTCGAGTATATAATACTGTCTGCAAACCAGAATTACCTGGAGGATTGAAAAGAAAAAACCAAACCTGTGCCTGTATGTATTGATAATTGGTTTGGGGTGTGGCAGGGTATTTTATACAACTTCCCCAAGTAATTTTAATGCACAACATCAGCTGAGAAGCTAAAGTGTGTTCTCTGGCTCAGTAGCATTAGCACCACTTAGGAACTTGTAGGAAATGCCGATTCTTGGGCCCCCTCCCAGTCCTGTTGAATTGGAAAGTTGGAGATATCCCCCCAGCAATCTGTGTTTGTTTTAACAAGCCCTAACGTACTTTAAAGTTTGGAACCTTTGTGATAAACAACTGGAAACTGTTAAAAGCTTCTAAAAAATTGTGTTTTAAAAGATAATTCTGCTAGATATGTGGGGAACTTAAGGAACAAACCAGAGGATAAGGCAACCTGTTAGAAGCTGCTATCGTTATAGGATCGTAGGTGTGGGAAGATGGGGCTAAGAACCAGAGCAGTGAATAGAGGAATGAAGGGAGGTGATAGATCAGGAGATATTTCAGAGACAGAATTGGTGGAATTTTGTGATTGAATGATTGCATTGAGGTTGAAGGAGAGAACTTGGTCAAAGAAAGTATACGTTTCTTTCTGAGTGGATTAAGCCATGTTATTAAATAAGGCAGGAATATCTTTAGAAAGTGTAAGCTTGGGGAAGTGATAAAAGTATTGAACATGAGGTGCCCTAAAGCATTCAGGAGATGTCTTGCCTAGTTGAAAATTTGGTTCTAGAACTTTGAAAGCAAATGGAGATGGGGGTATGGCATTGGGAATTCTCACTATGGTATTTACATGTTAAAACCATTCATTCTAATGGTTATATATGCACTAAATAATTTATTTTTAAACATGTCCACTTCATTTCAGATTGAGCCAAAGGTGATGAATTTCAAAGTCTATAATCTCTTATATTTGGATCATTTATATGAAGTTATTTGTAGTAATTAATAGAATCTGTAGAATACGTTAGCAAAATTATAATAAAAGAAAAGTTACATTTTATAAACTTACTTTACATTCTTGCGTCAAGTGTACACCAAACATTCATTTTCAGAGAAAGAATTGAAATGGAAAAAACAAGAATAAATCTCTCACTGCAACTGTTAAAGGAGGGAGTTTTTGTGTCATGATTAAGCCTGTTCGTTCTGGAGCCAGCTGAGTTCCATTCACTTAGAGGAGGTCTGACTTGGGACACGTTACTTAAACTCCATGTGCTTTGGTTTCCTCATCTACAAAATGGCTAACTTGATATTACCCATGTTACAGGGTTTTTTGTAAGCATTGAATGAGTAAATACCTGTAAAAGTACTTTGAAAAGTGGTTAGCATTTAGTTAGTAATCTGTAAATGTAAGCTCTTATTAATATTGGAAACAATTTTTCTCAGTCTCTACTTAGTCTTATTTTCTAAATTGTTGCTATTGATAGTTTCTGAGTCTTTCTTATGTTATTTTTGTCAGCTTTATGAACTTCTGAACATTGAAGGGAAAGATTACAAACCAGCAGATTTCTAGGAATTAAATTCTGAATCATTTATGGAGAAAATGTAGATATGTACCAAAAACATATAGAAGTTTCTAAACATATAGAAATTAAAGTGTATGTTTTAATTTAGACACGTTCTGGATTTTTGGCTTAAAGTTGAGGGTTAGGAGGAACTGGGCTCCAAATTCTTTACGATTTTAAATCGTGTTTCATTAATCCTCATTCTGAGCATAGTCAGTAGTAGCAAGTCAATAATTTACTCTGAACAGGAATAAGTAAATTACTACTCTTTTGATGCATAGTGTAAAGGTCAAGAATATATCGTAACAGTTTCTGCGTCAAAAATTATATAAAGGAAAGCTACCAAGCAACGTGTGATTATAATTAGTAATAACAATGGTTAATTCCCACAGGATACATTTGACCCTTACGGTACAATGAGAAGAAGGCAGTGCCTCTGGCAGCATCTGAGATTTGTAAATTAAGGCTGTTCCTCACCACTCTTGAATTACAATGATCTGAATTTCATTTAAAATCTTCCCTTAGTTTAGAAATCATTATGCTGGTGTAAAGGCCAAGGAGAAATGCTTCATCTTTAACATTTTTCTTATCCTCCTCAAAGCAGTGGTACAATCCACATTTTTCAACCTATTTCAATAGGGGTTGGGAACTGGCAGCAGAGGGATAGGTGTAATTCAGCATACCATGTCTAGGCCCTGTCAGATCCACAGAACTCTTGTAACTTGGGCATATGTCCAGGCAGGTTCTAAATATATCTAACACTCTCCTGTGCTACTTGGAGTTTTTGTGTTCTGGGAATGGTCCACATTTGGGACAAACTTCCTACGGTCAGAAAAAGATATTGAAAGTATGCCACTTTATGGTACAAGTGTCTAACATCAGCTCTGACAAGACCCCAATCAGCTTTTCTCCTGGAAGGAAACTGTTGTGCAACTCTCATCAAGGAAATCCATATTTCATGATATGGATGGGGGCCAGTAGCGATTTTAGAGGTGTGGGTCCCTTAGTGAATGAATGCAAATGTCGGGCTTTACATAGATAAATATTAATATTGAGTATTCTCATAAATACTGGGTATTTCCAGTATCTATTTGTAGCTCCCCATCTAAGAAATTGGAATTCTCTAAGTCATGATTTAGCATGTATAGTAAGTGCATAACTCAGGATTTATTAAATGATACATATATATAGACATTTCAACTATATATATATATATAAAACTATATATAGATAGTTGCTACTATCATCATTGGCAGTAGGCAAAATAGATACATTAGCTTTTGGTTTAAGAACTAAAATTATATCACATCTGTGAAAAATCTTTTGCTCTTTCTCACTATAAAAATACTTGAGGGTTTGCTGTGCACCTGAAACTATCACAACATTGTTAATCAGCTATACTCCACTATAAAATAAAAAATTAAAAAAAATACTTGAGGTAAGTCCTATTTCAGTTAATTTGTACTTCCACAGCTCTGATTGACTTCAAACAAATTACTGGACCCTAGTAACAGAAATCATATGTTTGATGTCTTAGATGAGAAATGAACAGATACGAAGTAATTTTCTTTTATAATTTAATCACATAATTCAGCCTAAATTGTTAACAAAATGTGGAAATTTATGTATTAAAGATAAAAATTTATAATAAGAAACCGCCCACATACTTTACTTAAAGGGTAATTACCCTTCATATACTCCATAGCTCACTAGCTTTGATGAAGGTGGCAGTGAGTTATTATGGTCTTTACTTTGTCAGAAAAACTTTAATAACTTCATCATGCCACTGGTGTCATAAAGTTATGGATTGCATGCAAGGCATAATAACTTTTTCTTTTTGATAGGAACTACATTTCTCTTTTCAAGTGGTCAGTAATTCACAGTTAGGGATTCAAAAATGGTGACTTTGCATCTATAGATGATTTCTCTACTCACAACAGCAATGAAATGCCTTATTGATATTTACATACTTTTAAAAAACTACTCATATATTAGTGTGAGTGGAATCCTTCATATGAATTTTAAAAAATAAGGTGGAATTCTTTTGTAACACGACTGAGTAACAGATGATAATATCTGCATTATGGGCTGTGTTACGTCTGGTTTTTATGATGGTATGAAATCAGATATTGTGTTGAGAGAGGCTCATAATTTTATCTGAAACATACAGCTTTGTTTTATTTCATTTGGCTGGAATTCTTCCAATTAAGTAACTTTTAACAGAAAAACTGAGAGCATTGTGGTGGCATTATTAAAACAAGTATGTGTTAATCAGGATGTGTGAGATAAGAATGTGTGAATAGCTGGAGGGGAACATATCAGCTACAAGAACATAATGGTTTGGTGGTTAAGTGCCCTGATGGTTGACACTCAGGGGCAGAGGCTAGAAGGTGTGGGGAAACAGGAAGAATATTTATAGACGACATTACTGAAGGGCGATGCGCTTTGCTAGAGGGAAGTTGGCTAACACTGGAATTATTGGGAGATTCACCTTCAAGTCATAGGTATGAAAAGTATTTTTATTTTTAACTCGGGCCTTTGAAGCATACAATGAAAGGAAATAAAATAGCTGTTTTGCTGCTAAAAACTCAGTCTAGAGACTGAATTTGATGATATTGATTTTTAAAAACTCAAGAAACACGTTTATTGAAAGTTGGTACTTTTAAAAGCAAAACTTATCTAGCAGTTCCACTTCTATACTTCTGGGTATATTCTCAAACAATTTGGAAGCAAGTACTTGAATGGGTATTTGTACACCAATTTTCATAGCAGCGATATTCACAAAAGCCAAAAGGTGTAAATAACCCAAATGTCCATCGACGGTTGAATGGATAAACAAAGTGTGGTATATACAGACAGTGAACTATTACTCAGTATTAAGAAGGAATGAAATTCTGACACATGCTACAACATGGATGAATCTTGAAGACATTGTGCTAAGCGAAATAAGCCAGACACAAAAGGACAAATATTGCATGATCCCGCTTACACGAGGTACCTGGAGTGGTCAACTTCATAAAGATAGAAAATAAAACGGTGGTTGCCAAGGGTGGGTGGGTGGGGGTGGAGGATGGGGAAAGTTGTTTAATGGGTACAGAGTTTTAGTTTTAGAAGATGAAAAAGTTCTGAAGATGGGTGGTGGTGATGGTTGCATGACAGTGTGAATGTATTTAATTCAACTGAACTGTACACCTAAAAATGGTTAAAAAGGTACATTTATGTTATGTATATTTTACTGCACTAAAGAAAACAAAGCTTACTAAAATGGTAATATAAAGTAATAAAATGCTTCCAGTTAGAGAACAAACTAATGAGACAAATATAAGGGTTAGCTAACTACTCATATTCATAAATATTCAGTAGTCATCATTAGACTAAATTTGGGAAAAACACATTTTCCTTATCTTGTATATGATCTGGGGAATGATTTGCCCATATTTAAGAATATTGTCTTTCAGTACTTGACATAACTCTTGGAGCATGGAAGATGCTCAATAAATATTTGTTGATTGATATTTGTTTATTCAGGAAATTATAGTTATAGCATCATGTGCAAAATAATCAGCTTAACTGTAACTCGTTAAGCTTACTTATAAGCTCAGTGAACAGGTAGCAAATATAACCTTTAAAATACAGGCAATCAAAAATGTAGTATAGATATACTAGATTATGGGAACTAATGTATCTTAGTTATTATAAAATATGCCACGAATTTTTGTTGTTGATATAAAAGCAATATTGATGTGATCTCAAGAAATGAGCAGTTATTTGCCTGAAAGACTGCCTCTAGGATAGCTAGTGCTATTATCCCCGTTTTATAGCTGTACAAAGATCATGGTGGATCTCATGGCCATCTTCATGCTTATTTTACTAAGACAGTAGCTTCTTTTTTTTTTAATATTTTATTTTTATTTATTTATTTTTTTATCTTTTTGGCTGCACCCCCGCGGCATGTGGGATCTTAGTGCCTTGACCAGGGATTGAACACACGCCCCCCTGCGTTGGAAGCATGGAGTCTTAACCACTGGACCGCCAGGGAAGTCCCAGACAGTAGCTTCTTCATCTAACCCTCTGGTTCTTATGAGGATAATTTGACTCTTATCCTGGGATCCAAGTGGTGGGGTGGAAAACCTATCTAAACAGTGTGGTATTAGGTTACCTAACGCTGCTTCAGTTGGCTGCTTTTGCCAGGCGGAGAAGTGATGCCACTCTCTTCATTTCTGTGGACAGAGTCTATTTTAAGCTTCTTATAGGAACATTATTTTCATTATTCTGAACAGTGTTATTCTAGTTATCAGAAACTGAGTATCACTTGTAAAAGAGGTTATACAGTTTTATTTTTGTGAGTAACTATGTTTTCCCCCCATTGTTTCTTGAATTATATTTGTTCATTATGGAATATTGGCTAATGCATAAAAAAAGCTCTGTCGTATTTTAAAAATTACCCATTATTGGGAGTTCCCTGGTGGTCCAGTGGTTAGGATTCTGGGCTTTCGCTGCTGTGGCCCGGGTTCAATCCCTGGTCGGGGAACTGAGGTTCCACAAGCCATGTGGTGCAGCCAAAAAAAAAAAAAAAATTACCCATTATTTTACCATGCAGAGATAGGCACCGATACCATTTGTTTGTGTGTCAGCAGTTCTACTGTTCTGTCCATGCATATGTGCACACACATTAACAAACAGAGACACAAAACTGGGAGACATAAAATTAGGATTGTAATGATTATTCTATTTTATAACCTGCATATTTTTTCACTGAGCATTAAATAGTAACATTTGCTCATATCCCTAAATATTCTTTCACAGCTGCCTTCTAAGTAGCTGTATTTCCTTTGATTTTATGCCTGCACCAATCCTCTATTACTAGGATTTTAGAATATTCTTCTTTTTTTGCTATTATAAATGACACTATGATGAAAATACTTTTAGATTAATCTTTTCCTTATCTCTATTTATTTTTTAAGAATAAATCTCTAGGATAAAAATTAAGTAAAAAGATATGAACATTTTCAAAGGCGTTTGATATATATGTGTCAAGTTGTCCTGCACAGAAAGACTGTGCAGGTTTATACTTTTCTAGTGGTCTGTATCAGAACACCCATTGCCCATCCCAGAATTAGGGCTTTTGTTAACAACAATTTGAGAAGTGGAGAATTGTAATCATTTATTTTAATTTGCATTGGTGGTGAGCATTTGTATATGATTTTTTAGCATATGTATTTCTTCATGTCATGGTTAATCTGATGTGTTCCTTTTTTCTATTTGTGAGATGTATTTATGTGTTAAAGACATTAACCTGGCTGTATGTAGTTTCTTTTGCAACTGCTTTTTCCCCAGTGGATTTTTCTGTTTTCAACATTTTGCCAAGTATTACCAAGGAAAAAAACAAACAAACAAAAAAAACAACAGAAACCTTTGAGGTAGATTACTTAACTCTATTTGGGGTTTGTTTCTGAATACAAGATAGATAAGGTAAATTACCTTCCTCCAACCTCAGGTGAGAAAAACTTACCCTGTCAATTAGTTGTAAAGCATTCAGTTTTATGATCCGTAACCAGATAACTTGTCTCTAGGGTTTTATCTAGGATATGCTAGGCGTTTCTCGAAGGAAAGTGTAGCTGTAGTGAACATTTCCATTTGGGTGTGCTCCATTAAACCAAGTATTGCTGAAACTCAACAGCAGTTGACATTTTTACTGAGCAATATGCAAACATTGAGAGAAGTTTTCCCCATCCTAATAAGGAAGATAATAAGAAATTGATTATTGAGTATTTCTTACAGCAAAGTATTTGAGCAACTCTCTGGCCCTTTTTTCCATGAATGAAGATTACAACCATTTGCTGTTTTGGAGTTATAATTTATATTTATACATAGTATTATGGAATTTAGGAAATTCACTTCAAATACATCAAAGTTAGCATTGATGTGTGTATATATGTGGGTTTGTGTTTATGTTAAAACATATGGGAGGTGGCACAAGTAATGCCAAAATCATTGAGAAAAACATTAAAGGTAAATGAAATCTTTATTGTCATAAATTGCTCTCCAATTCAATAGTGATAAAAGGCATGTGAAGAGACTATAAGGTTACTTTCAAGAATTTACCAAGTTCCAGGAAATGATTGTATTTGTATAAAAGACACCTGACAAATGCACAAGGCTTTTTATCTGTTTACCAAACAATTGATTATTAAGATCTCTTGGCTTGCATAAGCTTTCAAAAACAATATGATACATGGTCACCCATTTGCCATTGACTGGCATTATGAAGAGTTGGAAGGGGGCAGTATACTAACATAATTTTATGGCAAATTTAGTAATTTGAAATCTCTTCTAAATACACTCGAGGTGCTCCCTATCTAAAGGAGCTCTACAAACCATAATTTTGTCAAGTGAAGAATTTGTAGCACGTAATTACCATTGGTTCATTCTTCGTGCAAATCAGAATACAGGTTCACAGTTTTTGAGGCTTATGGTAATCTCATACTGGCTGATAGTTTGATTGTGAGTAGGAAATGTGCTTTCTTTAGCCATCTTAGATAGAAAAAGGTAACACAAAAGTCTCCAGTAGCAGATAAGAGTTCTGCCAAGTCGAGTTTGGCTTTAATCAAGTAACATAGAGATAATTTTTTTTTTCTCTAAAAAAAAAATCTCCCCTTTGGCATCATGGTCGGTTAGGAATCTTGGTCCTCATAGGAACAGAATACATACATTTTTTTCTTTCTACACTAAAATAATGTCTTAGATCTATTTTTCCTTTCTTCCTCTTAAAATTATTTAAGATAACTTACCTGAACTTGTGAATTTTTTCTAGAACACCTGCTTCTTTGCTTTTAAAATTCCTAGAAAAAACACATAGATACATATTTAAATATATATGAAGTGTCTAGGTGTTTCTGATTTTAATGCTTAAATCAAAAGCTTTTTGTAAATGGAAATTTAAAAAATTGTGAAACTATTGGGAAATCTTTTAAAAAGTTGGTTAGTGCAGTATTTTAAGTATGTTATATACATATATATTAATATACTTCAATATATTAAGTACATAAGTAGTGGTTTTATTTTAAAGCTCATTTTATTTAAGTAATATAGTAATATCCTTCCTCATTTAAAAAACTGAACTAGTAAAAGATTTTAAAAGAATTTTGAAAATATTAGATGAATTAAGTAATTATAGGAACACTTTTATCCTAGATTTATATACAAAATTAATTTATCAATTTTGTAAAGTGATTAGAGTTAGAGCAGATAATATTTACATTTTGAACTTAAAAATTCAGCAATATGTGAAACATATTGAATGTGTTGTATTATATTTACCTGAGAATTTCTGCCTTAACAACTTAAAGACCCATTTCTTTCTTTTTTAAAATTCATTAAAAATATTCATATACTCACTGATCTCTAGGGGAACTTTAACTAAAATTCATTACTTATTTAATACTTTTGAATTTTTTCCCCATTTTTATTTATTTTTTGGTTTCCTTTTTTTTTAAGCATCTTTATTGGAGTATAATTGCTTTACAATGGTGTGTTAGTTTCTGCTTTGTAACAAAGTGAATCAACTATACATATATATATCTCCATATTTAGAATGTACATGAAGTGGTTTATTTATCCTTGGCCAGTTACCACTTGAGACTCTATTTTGTAAAGCTAATTTAAATGATCATTTAAACATGCATTACTGTTACTGGTTTTCTTCTATTTCTGGCGTATTGAGGGTCATGCAGCCCTATGATGACCGGGTAACATGGAGGTGAGAGGGGGAGGCAAGACATCATCTCAGTGAAGGTCAGGAAGGGTCAGCCTGGAGCGGAGGTGTGATTTGGGCAGGTGGAAATGAATGTTTTCCTGGAATGAATTGGCAGAAGTAGATTCTTATTGATTTAGATACACTTCTGACCAACTGAAGGGAGGAATTATTCAACCCAGGGTTGAATAAAGCATTTCAAGCATTTTGTAAGAAGTGATTAAATCAGGGAAGCTTCCTATTTTAAAATCAGAGAGAAGATATCAATGTAGACTTTTAGGAAAAGTTTAATTTTTGTAGAGAACTGAAGACATTTTGATGAAATACGAAATTTAGTAAAATTTACAATTTCCCCACCAAAAAATTGAGTGTATAATATTTTTTTACTCTTCAACTGTTTATTCCATAATCAGTTACTGTAGGGGATAGAAACCCAATTGTATACAAGTTAAAAGCAAAAAAAAAAAAATTAAAGATTGTTAGCTTTAAAAATACATATCTATTGATCACGTAAAATGTAATAAACATTCTGCCCTTATCATTTTGCTTGATAATCATGTGCTTCAAAATCTGGCACCATCCTTCATGGGATTCACAAGTCCTATTTCCATTGTGTTGTTTATTTAGGTTATGTAGCTTTTCTCAAAATTAAACAAGTGTTTAGCTGGTTCCTTCAAACATTGACAAAAGAAGATACAGAAAAGTGGTTGGAGAGGGAGAAGAGTTATCCTGCCCAGATACTTTCCCTGTTTCCTCTTTTCTGCTGCTTTCTTTCTGCTGCTTTCTTTCTCTTCACATACTTCGATAAAACTCAAAACTAATTGAGATTTTGGGGGGAACCAAGTGAGACAAGGAGAAAAGTTTACAACTGCTGTCTGACCCCTAGTACTAGTGACACTCAGTTTTTTGAGTACCACTTGCAGTTTCAGAGTGCTTATCAGAGCCACTCTTGCTGCCTTACTTTGTGTGTACAAATTGCTGTTAGTGTTGCTACTATCTGTTTTGTATCAGGCCTGCTAGCTAATTTCCTTGTTTATTAGCTAAGTAATTTTCTTAATGGCTATCCTTTTGACAAACGAAGAAATCTTAGCTGCTCTGAGAGGGAAAACTGAGTTTGAAAAATCATGGTGAAAGGGATAAGGAACATCTGTATTCATGCTGCCGCTATGTTGTTGATATGGGAGAAAATCTGGTGACTGACCTTGATTCTTGACCGAAGTCCCAAAAATACACATAATTTGGCCTTTACCCATAAGACAAATAGCAACAGTCTCCAGTTAAAGCAGGGATTCAATTTCCTTTGGGTTGGGTGTGGAAAAGGGAATCTTTTCCAACCTTATTATCAGCGGGATTAGTGAATTTTTTCCAGAAATATTTTAGATACTCCATTTCAACAGAAGCATTTTGTTTGAATTCATATTTTATTAACCAGGAGTTATTTTGTTTAATTTATACTTGGAGATTTAGAGGCCTGCAGTATTGTTTTTAAGGGAGAAATGTCTTTTTATTAAATAATCAAACAAAATCCAAATACCCAATGGTGTCAACAAAAAACTCCTGTGATCTGATGATAGATTTTGGAATAGGGCCCCTGGAAGAGACAGTGGCACTATATTGGGGAGCCAGTTCAAAATTTCTATAAACAGGTTTAGGTTGGCTGAAGTCCATGAGAGGTGGAACCTCTAGAACTAATCGTCTGTTACCCCACTGACCCTTCAGGAGATCAGTCATCAGGGGTTGCCCTGGATCCATGTTAGGAACCAGGTTTATAGGTGAATAGTCTAGGGCTCTTATAGACCCATCTCTGCCCCTACAGCCTGTGAATATGAATCTGACATAGCACCAAAATGTGTATTTATCCACCAGATGTTATCTCAGAGCTTGGGCAGTGAGATTGGGTATTTGCAGTTCCACACAACAGAAATCCATCTTTTAAGTAAGGCAAGAAAATTTGAGCTTCCTAGTTTTTAAGTAGGAGTCACCTTTGCTCTTGAAAACTGGGTTACGATTAAGTTACCTTTTTATTTTTGTTTATTAAGCACCATAGTCAGCCAGCTAAGATTAGAGAAAATAGTGAAAGAGAAAGCATTTCTCCATCCTATCATTGACTCTCCTTGTACTTTTGCCTTTTTCAGTTTCTTTCCCTTGGTTTCCTCATCCTGTTTGGGACCTCACATTCTATAAACTATGTCTCCCTCATTGAAAAGTAGCCACCTGCTATCTGTATAACTATGAGCAAATTACTTAACCTCTTGGTGCCTTGGTTTCCTTACTTGTAAGATGGCAATAGGATATTATCTACATCATAAAGTTGTTATGAGGATTAAATGCATTAAGATGTGTCAAGCACTTAGCTCCGTACCTGGTTGTACAAAGTGCCAAGTGGCCAATTAGCTAATAATTGCTAATAGAATCTATTAGTGGAAAAACCATAGAAAACCATAGACTTCAGTGCCAAGTTTCAAAATGTTAAATAACATAGACTTGTGAATTCTTTTTAATGTCCAGTAGCACAGGGGCTCCTGTTCTGCTTCTTCTGCCCAAATAGATTTGTAGAATGTCTTAAAGATACAAGAGGACTGTTGGGTCAGTCCCCAGAAGACTGTTGAATAGTGAGAATATCCTAAGTGTCCGAGGAATCATATTGAGTCTGTTACTTTTATTGGAAAAGGAGAGTATAATAACCATACAGTGTTGAGGTGGTTGGTTATTTTATGTATTCATTTCTCTCATAGCAGACACAGTACTTTGTTTATCTAAGGTGAGTGTTCTAAATTATATGACCATTATTAAATCTATGTTCACATTAATTTCTGACATGGTGAGTATATTTCTTTTTGAGGCATCACATTTTTAAACATTTAGAATATAATCTCACCCATTTTACTTTGAGAATACTGTATGTGAAATAATTTTGAAGGACATATTATTTCCTAGTATGAATTTTCAGTAGGTGGCTAATGGCTTTTGACCTGCTGTAGCAGCATACAGAACTGAATGTCAGACAGAGTACTTTTTAAAAGCTGCGTTTTTGTTTTGCATAATGAAGCACAGTAATTCTTTTTGAGATTGCCTTGAATATTTTTCCAAGTAGTTATTGATGGAGACATGTCAGTTTGGTAAGAGAGAGAAGAGAAAATTGTGATGTTCCAGCATTTAGGTTTGAAGACTATTTAAATATATTCAGATTGGTAAATACAAGTATTTTAATAAATAATATCAGATGTAATATATTTATAAGTTAAAAGCCATACAAAGTACGTGGTGTCAACTTTCCACCTTTCCCATATCTTTGGACCATTGTTATGAAAAATCACACATTTTAATCCACTCACTTTTCTCCTTAGTAATTTCCATTTTCTTTTGAAACTTACACAGTATATTCCATGGCCTATTTTCATAAAACCTTTAAGAATTATACATACCGAATAATAATTCTCAAATGTCGTGTGAAAGTAGACCATGGCATGCACTATATAAGTGACAGATTGGTTAGGGTTCGAAGGTTAGCGATTTTAGGTCATTGTCAAGGTTAGTTTCAAATTAAGTATTGGCACAAGTTTTTGTGCAATCACAGTCTTTGCAGTCATGTGCCACATAGTTTATACATTGAGTAATGCTCTGATTTATACTTAGTTGAATTTTTGAGGTGAAGATGTGTATGCAGTTTGGTTAATGCCTAAAGTCCTTGTGGAGTGATGACTGTGAGAAAATGACAATATGAAGAGTTATATTTCCCGTACTGAACATATTAGAGCTGGCATTTTGCCACTGAACCATATGATGAGGGAGGAATATTGTTCGTATGCTTTGCATTTAAGGCTTAATTTCTGAGGCTGAGTTCTAATTTATTTATTCCCTTAGGTAATTACTGGTTTTTCGAGATGCAAAAGAAATATATTATTGGAATTTTTTAAATGGTTAAACTTGTATCATAGATGTCCTTTCTTTAAATTTAGGCACTAAAAATTCTCACACATCAAAGTAGCTTGTGATTCTCATTTGTGGCTAGAGAGTTAACCATCTTTCAATAATGCTTTCAAGTTAGCTTTTCTTCTTTTTTTCTTAACCCAGCATGGGTTCATGAATAAAACTAAACACTGTGATAGATATAGTGTATTATTGCTCTTGCCTATGGCTCTTGCTAATAAAAATTCAAATTCTGGTTAGTTTGCTGGAATCAAATCAAGGTAGTATATGGCATGCTTTTCTCCTGTTATGAGGCCCTCTCGTAGAAAATAGATGGGAGGGAAAGAAAGCATGGGGTGGAGGGAAGGACAAAGCAATTCAGGGTTAAATATATTTTGGCTTTTCTGCCTATGTTGTGGTAAGTCTGTAAGCTGTACAAGAGTTTTTACTTCTTATTGCCTTGGAATCCTTAAAAATAAAATTCCTATTCCTTAGGACTAACCTCCAAAAAATTCCTATTCTTTAGTCAAAGTATATGAATATGTTGTTGTGTGGGTGAGGTAACAATAACAACAGTGGCACTAACTTAATTTGCTAGTGTAGGTATGCGTTTTTAAATTAATTAATATTATTTTTATTTGGCTGCATTGGGTCTTCATTGCTGCGCGCGGGCTTCCTCTAGTTGTGACGAGCGGGGGCTACTCTTTGTTGTGGTGCGCGGGCTTCTCATTGCGGTGGCTTCTCTTGTTGCAGAGCACAGGCTCTAGGCGTGCAGCCTTCAGTTGTTGCAGCACGCGGGCTCAGTAGTTGTGGCTCGTGGGCTCTAGAGAGCAGGCTCAGTAGTTGTGGCGCACGGGCTTAGTTGCTCCATGGCATGTGGGATCTTCCCGGACCAGCGATCGAACCCATGTCCCCTGCATTGACAGGTGGATTCTTAACCAGTGTGTCACCAGGGAAGTCCCTATGTGTGTGTTTTTAAATACAGCTAGATGAGACGCCTGTCAGCTGAAAAATAGGATAGGTGATGAATAATAGGTAGGTGATTGCTAAAATAATTTGGAATTCTGACATTGCTAAAATTGTCAGCTTGCTTATAAGATGACCGAATCACTAAATCAAATAGGGTTTGGCATTTTAACGAATAAGATGTTTTCCACCAACATCAATACAGGAAAGAATTGTGCCTGGATGCTTTCCTTCCGAATGAGACGTGAGAATTTAGAAACCAAAGAACATGCCGGAGCTAGAGTGATGACGGTACAAGATATTCCATCCTGGAGCCAGGCCCCATTGGGAGGACCCTTAAAGTGCAGTTGGGGGAATGCAAATAAGGAGCGTATTTAGCAAAATTACACATGTATATGACAGTAGGTAGGAATATGGTCTTAGGAGTTAGAGACACCCAAATTTGGTTCTCAGTTTTAACTATTGGAAGGCTGGTCACTTTGGGCAAATAAGTTATTCTCTCTGAGCCTCAAATTTCTTAACTATAAAATAGGGATAGTGATGGTATCTAATTCATATTATTATTCTGAGAAGTAATTACCAAAATTAAAAAATTTTAAAACCTATAGTGAACAAGAACTGCCAATTCCAAAGCCTTGGAAATCTGTTCCATTTATATATTTTGCAAGTAATGAGACACACTGTTACGCAGGCCATAGCTGGCCTCAGAATCCTGCTCAACTCAGAACAGCAGGAAGCTCCTACTATTTTGTAGAAGTTGGCACTCAACATAAAACGTCTTTGTTTTCCCTGAGCGAATCCAATGCTACCTGTCTTCCTTCTTTTTTTCTATTTTGCTGACAGTCTCCCTAATGCAAATATCAATTTACTTATTTGGAAAAGTGGGAATGGAGAGATTGGTTATCCATAATCATAATGTTCAGGCACTGTGGTGGGTGCTTTACAGAAAACTGTGTTAAGTTACTCCCACATTTATATTTCCAGCTCTGTACCCCAAGCTCCGTTCATGAATTGCCTTATTACTTGACTCCAGTTAACTGTCTAATAGGTGTCTACCCTTATTGCTCACTGTTCACTGTCCTTCAGTTACACTGGGCTTCCTCATGTTCCTTGACATCCTGAGCTCATTTCTGTCTTGGGACCTTTGTTCTTGCTGATCGCTATGCCTGGAAGGCTCTATCCTTTTATTTTGTGCATCTTGCTCCTTCTCCTTGTTCAAATGCCATTTCTACTGAGACTGAGGTTTCTCTCTGACAACTCTGTCATTATTCTTCCATCTAGTCAGTTTTTTATCTTGTCATCCTATGATGTGTTTCTTCAGAGCCTTTTCCCATATGTATAAAATTATGTTATTCATTTAATTGTTTATTATTTTATCTCCCAACCCAGAATGCAAGCTCCTTGAGATCAGTGGCCTTGTATGGTTTACTCAACACTGTATTCCTGATACCTGAAACTGTGCCTGGCTCACAGGAGTGCTCTGAACAACCTTCAGAGGTATGATTATTCTTTCCTTAGTTTTATAGTTGAGAGAAGTGATGATCAGGGAGTTTAAGTAGCTTGCCCAAGATCACAGGGATTAGAGGTGGCAGAGCTGGGATTTAGACTCAATGCTGTGCTCTAATAACCTATGCCACGATGCCTTCCCTTCCTTAGTTGAAGGTCAGGAACGTCAGTGGGAGGCAGGGGGCTGTGTTGGTTCTTGGAGCTTCCTTTGAGTCCCAGGGCCAGCGGTTAATGTTTCCACAGCATTGTCAGACAAGAGCTGGTCCTGATCACCTTATACTCTAGTATCCTTGGCTTATCTTCTCTTCCCTTTTCCTTTTCGACTCAGTGCCCAAGACACGCATGATTAATATTTTACAAGAATGCATTCAATCCTTTACTGCTTGGGAAAAACAGTGAAACACGAGATTTTAAAGAAGTTCCCGAAGGGCTAGAATCCATGAGTTTGAACCCATATGGAATCTTCCACCTGGCCAGGGTTCTTCCTTTTTATATACATGCTGTTTTTTGAGCATTTTTTACTTGGCAGTGGTTGCAGCTATAACTTTCTTTTTGTGAGTTTGGTCGTACTTGGCCCCTATTGACTTAAATTGACTTAAATAGTTCCACCTCTGTGCCTTTCTGCCCCATCACCCAACCCCCTTGCAAGATGCGGTGGTGAAGCTGGGCTATTTATATTGTTTTAACCAGATATACTATAGAATAAAACAGGCAGTTTTCAAATGTATATCATTAAAATGTATAAATGTGTTTCAGCTTTTTGGGGAAAGAAAAAAAAGAAAATTTATACCAGGACAGCTGATTAAAATGGGATAATCCACTGCATTTAATAAGTCACACCTAGCAGATTATAGAGGGAAAAGTTATTGGTGCTCTTTATTCTAGGACATTTGGTGTGTGTTGCTGCATTTGACCTTTTAGAAGCTGTTGACATCATTTGGGAACTGCCAGTAAACCTGCCTTAATCTGTTAAACAGGAGGAATCTTAGCATTGTGGAACTGACTGGTTGATTAATTTAAATCCAAACACACACAGTCCTGCCTGGATGCCCTTTGTGAGACCCTCACACAAAAGGATTTCATTCAGAGGCATTATAACCCACATCCTGCTGTCAGACCCTTTCAGCTCAGTTGGTCTTCTTAGGCTGCAGGCATCATCTTTAACCCCTCTTATGCTTCCTTTTTTTTCATGAAAACAATATCTGTGTTTGGATTCATACAAATGCTCTACATTTTCAGCAAAGTTCTTAATTTGTATCCCAGGGAAAAGGTATTTTAAAGTTCCACTAATTGAGAGACTAAAATGGGAACTTATCTTAAACTGGCTTCTTTAGAGAAACTACATTAGAACTTAATCCAGTGCTTCCTTTGGGAATTATAATCAAAATTAGAATCATGACATGTTGAAGTAAATTCTTGGTATTAGAGTAAGCCATCATCTATAATTCCTTTGACTTTTAGATTCAAAACATTGAAGGTTTTATAATCATTGTTTACTTTTGGGAAAACATCAAAGTTAATTGACTCATGGGTGAGTTCAGTGGTAGTATAAAGATCCTGAATGTTTAAATGAAAGCAAAGTTTAAATTCTTTAAGGATAAAACTTTGAATAATTTCAGTCTATTACAGGGACTAAGAAAAGTACCCATACATTGGGCACTCTGATGGGCTTGGTTGCAGAAGAGGGCAGATATTTGTGTGGGAGAAACAAAAGCATTGCCTTAGAATGCTTTCCTAGCACATAGAATGTTAGACTGGAAAAGATCAACACCCTCATTTTGAACAACAAAAAAACTAAGGTCCCCACTTAATTATTCAAGCTCTTACTTGGCCAATTTCTGTTTCCTCATCACCCAATTATAGACTGTACTGGAATACAAATGAAGCCTTTCAAAGAAGGTGGTATAATTTGATTCTCTGTGGTTTTGTTCATTATTATTACTTGTAATAACTTTTTAATTGAGAGCTTTTGATGTGCCAGTACTTTATGCATTATCTTTATCGTCATAACTACAGTATGAGGTAGTACTAGTGTTCTTCTCTTTTTGAAAATGAAGATCTGATGTTTAGAAAAGTCAGGGATTTGCCCAGAATAGCTGAATCATGAGATAAGATACTTTTTTTTTTTTTTTTTCCTTTGAGAAGGTAGACTTGTAGCTAGATATAGGGAGGAGAAACGGGTAGTAAGAAATGTTTCTCCCAAGCCTCAGGAGTTGCCTTGAGAATATTATGGTGATGTGAATGACTCTGCCGTGGGTCACTGGCAAGGAAGAAAAATTAAGGCCATTCTGGCCTTAATTCTTCAGAAACAGTGGATTTGTTGTGGGGGGATATGAAAGCACCTCCTTTCTGGCCGTCATCAGAAGCAGTAGATGTCCAGGTGAGGAGCCTGTTGGGGAACCAGAGGACCTAGAAGATATGTGGTTCAAGAGAAATCATTGCATCATTTTGAGACTCTGTTTTTTATTTTCATTTCTAAAGGTGAAATTCCAATTTCTACCTTACCCTACTGCACTAGGTTGTTTCAGAGATTAAGTAAAATAATTTATTCTTTGGAAAATCAAAAAATCACTTTGGAAAATTAGGACACAATACATTTTTTTTGTTTATTTATTCAATAAATATTTATCAAGTGAATGCCAAAGGCAAATCATAGGTGCTATATTGAGAATAGGAGGCAAATATAGACTTTGTCTCTACTTTTCAGAAGATTGAAGGGAGAGGGAAATAAGACGCAAGATAATAACTAGGTAGTAGAATGTTTTAAATGCAGTTAGCCAGGTGGAGAATACTGTGGAATTTCTGGGGTGGAACCAGTCCCTGATGGAGGAGGTAGATCTTGAAGGATGGTAGGATTTGGGCTGCCAGGGAGGAGACACAGGAGGAGTGTATGTGCGGGGTGGAATGAGGAGGTAGGTGTGGGATTCCAGGAAGAAGAAACAGTAAGAGCAAAGGCTTAGAGGAGGGAAGGTATGGGGACATATTAGTGTATCAGATTGTCTAATTGGCTGTAGCTGAAGGTGCCTGGAGATAAGGTTGGCAAAGATGTGTTCACATGGAATCTGTGAACTCTGCACTTTATTCAGTGGTACACAGGAGGAGCTTTTTAGGATTTTGAGTTTTGTGGTAATCTGGTCAAGGCCATGATTTGTGAAGACTCATTAAGGACAAAGTGATACGAAGAATGATTAAAGAGGTGGGACAATGAAGTCAGGAAGACCAAGGACCAGAGCGTTATGAGATGACTGATAGAGAAGATCTAAGCTAGAGGGGCAACTGTGGGGCTGGAGCAAGGAGAAGATACATCTGTGAAATTTGGCCACTGAGTGGGTTTGGCCAGTGATGAAGAGTTAGAACCCTTTTGCCGTTGGAAGTTAGTGTGATACTTTTTCATTAAATCAGTATGAATTTGTTTTATTTAACAAATTTAAGCTCATATGCTAATAATAAAATCCCATATACACTGTCATTTTTCAGCCCGTATGCTATCTTTAATTGGAATTAGGAAAAGTGTTGTATTAAGACCAGAGGAGCCAAGAATGTTGCTTCTCTGGGCTAAGAGGAAGTTCAGTGTAAATCATGAGGCAAAGCTGGGTTAGAATTGAGGGTGTTTTGAAATCCCCACCCCTTCCTGAAATAGCTGGAATACTTCTCCCACTCAGTAGCTTGTAAAATTACCCACCACTATAAAACCTGACAACACCATATCCTGGTGCCTTTCTCACCTTCTGCGATGGCCCACACTCTGTCTGTGGAGTATGTTTCTCTAAATAAATCCACTTCTTACCTAAAAAAAAAAATAGAATGGAGGGTTTTTTGCCTTATCAGAAAGGTGGTTTCCAGGAGGGGGCACTGTAGCTGACTAGTCAAGGCTTTAGAAATTCTGGCCAAATATCCCCTCAGAAGTGGTGCTTTAACTTACATTTGCTTTTGAATTGGCACTTGCCAACATGAATTTAGTTGAAGAAATAAGTTAAGCTCAGAGTCTCATTGAACCCTAAACTTCAATTTAATGATTAAGGTGGTTTGTAGATGAGATTTATAATACTTTCGACAGTCAAGGGGTGATTGCTTTGCTGTGTCTTTGTTTCCTGTGAAAGAGTATTTTACCTTCTAATTTTTGTTGTCTTTCAATCTGAGATATTATAATATTGTTTGGATGTCTGTGAAGCCTTAAGATCCATTGGGAAATAAGAAGTGGATTTTCTGACATTTAGGACAGATAAAAGGGGGTATACAGTTATCCAGAAAGAATATGTCAGAGCTTGGTGGAGCTAGTGCTGTTATGCGGTACTTTGTCCCAGCTCCCAGCTCTGTGCTGTGAGTGGCCTAATGTGGGTGTGTGCTTCACGGGCTTCTCTGTGCTATCCTTGGGAATCCAAGTAAAGGAGGTAGTTATCATTTAAGAAAGAGTTTATCATCTTCCCTAAGAAGGTGGGAATGAGATTGCATTGATCAAGAGATTTAGTGGAGTGTCAAGAGGAAATAGAACACTCATGAGAATGTGACACATTAAGCTGTTTTTGTAGCGTAAGAGGAGAATAAAAACTAAATAAAGCCTGGATTTAGGGAATGAACGTTGGAGATACGAGGCCCCTTTTCCCTAAAGCAAGCGTCTTTTTTTTTTTTTTTTAGGGTAGGAGTTAATTAATTAATTTATTTATTTTTGCTGTGTGCGTCTTCGTTTCTGTGCGAGGGCTTTCTCTAGTTGTGGCAAGCGAGGGCCACTCTTCATCGTGGAAGCAAGCATCTTTAACAGGACACAAAATCTGGCCACCTGGGGCCATTTGTCTCACGGACACTTGATTTCTATTCCTGCTGGTGGTCTTCCATATTCCCTTCAGCCTTCTGTAGTGGGCGGACATCTTTTGGTTTGGTCTTATTTTTGGATAGGCTATTTCTTTAATGATGTAGAGAACATTTAATTAAATTACATATTTGTAAGAAGAACCAGTACAATGAAAAGATCATATTGATTAACATAGACAATTTTAAAAAACAATTACAATATTAAGATCAAATTCAAGAACACTCAAAAGTAATTTTTGGTTAGCAGGCAGCCCAGTGGGTGAGTGCTGCAGCGCAGGAGCTGGTGACCTAGGGCATCCTGCTTAGCCTCAGCATTCAGCACGTGAGGGACTTGGAGAGACTCTTTTCTAAACTCAACCTTTTTTTAAAAAAACCCTAGCAGGGGGCTTCCCTGGTGGTGCAGTGGTTAAGAATCTGCCTGCCAATGCAAGGGACACAGGTTCGAGCCCTGGCCCGGGAAGATTGCACATGCCATGGAGCAACTAAGCCTGTGCGCCACAACTACTGAGCCTGAGCTCTAGAGCCCGCAAGCCACAACTACTGAGCCCATGTGCCACAACTACTGAAGCCTACGCGCCTAGAGCCCGCGCTCTGCAGCAAGAGAAGCCACGACAATGAGAAGCCCGTGCACCGCAACAAAGAGTGGCCCCCACTCACCCCAACTAGAGAAAGCCCGCACACAGCAACAAAGACCCAACGCAGCCAATAAATAAATAAAATTTATTAAAAACAAACAAACAAAAACCCTAGCAAACTAGCTTTACTGTTGTACTCTTACTTTATGACCATCCCATCTCTGGAGTAGTCAATACACCTGTTCCCTTTTGTGTGCATGCTGTCCAGATAACCTTTATTTACCTTTCCCAACCTAGTTTTGTTTAGACAGGTGGATCATCTCCCAGAAAGAGTTGTTTGAAACAACCTTGAAATAGTCTGGCTAGTATGTTAGGATCTAGTCCACTGAAGCTGTCATTGGTCTTCTCTGAGAGCAAGTAAATCAGGATTGCAAGTTCAGAACACATTTAGATGAATTTTCATATTTTGAATTACAGTAGTAATTCATATCCATGGTGTTTAGAAAAACTTTTAAAAGTTTAAAATTATGTAATATAAAAATTGGAGGACTCTCTCAGTCTATAATTGAAACTGCCAGAAGTAACCACTCTCAGAAATTAGGTGTATATCTTTTGGGCATTTTCAAATAAACAAATGCATTTGTTTTAAAATTTGAATCATATATATAATGTGTATGTGTATATATATATATATATATATATATATATATATATATATATATATATATATATATGTAGAGGTGTGTGTGAATCATATATATAGGAGGGTTGGCCAAAAATTTTGCTCAGGTTTTTCCATGTGATCTTACAGAAAAATGTGAACAAACTTTTTGGCCAACCTAATATGTGCATGCGTGCGTGCGTGCATGTGTGTGTGTGTATATATATATATATATATACACACACACACACACACATATATATATACACATACATATATATATACACACAAATATACACACATACATCTATATATGCACATATATATGTATATACACACTATTTTCATGAAATTCATGGTAAACTTTGCATGTTTTGCTCCTCAGACTTGGTATCTCAGGAAAAACAAGTGAGAGGTTAGGAGTAATTCCATTTTGTTGGAAAGCCTTTTCACTTTACCTAAATTAAGGAAAACTGAAATATTATGTTTTTCATGAGCGCTGACCTTACTATACTATTTTCAGAATTCTCCCCAACCTCTATGGTAGCAAAAAGTCCAACTTGTCAATTAGGTTAAAATTCTCTATGTTTTTCCAGACTGTAAATCGGTGCTGTGGTATTCCATTTTACTATTTTTGTAAGCAGTATTATTGCCATACATTTGTATGGTATTTACTCATAAGGGAAACATTAAAAGGCAGGCTTAGCTTCATCTGAATTGAAATAGAGATAATAATAATTTCTTTGTAGTAGCTTGCAGTATACAGTACAGAATGACAACCTTCATTTTTTATTGTGTTATGAGTATCTTAAAGAGGATCTGCCAAGTTACTTGATTATTCTTGCAATTACAGTATTCTACAGTAGAAAAAATTAGACCATGGTATTGTTTAAAAAAAGTCAATCCAATATAGAGAAGAAAACAATAGTTTTTATAGTACAGATGATAAATTACATACTTATTAAAACATCGCATCTGATCAAATAAGCATGATATATCATTATAGACTCAGTTTGATGTTGAAACGTTGTTATTTTAAGCAATTACTTTAAACCTGGTATTATTAAGAGGGGTTGTGTTCTTGTGAATGGGGTGCCAGATGCACGGGAGAACAAATAGTTCAAAGGGAAGGTTTAAATTATGTATAGTTTTGGAGTTGTTAGAAGTAGAAGTAATTTTGCCTGTGATAGAAGACTTAACCAGGAAGACTGTGGAGCAGTAAGATGGTAGATTTCTTCTTATTTTATCTGGGTGTCATAATTGGGCATTTGGCTTGGGGGTGTTTTCTGGATAAGTGATGTATTGGCGGGGATTTATTGGAGCCCGGAGATAAATGGAACGGGCAGATGCCGTCTCCTGGAGAAGTAAACGCAGAGCATCAGTTTTCATTGTTATCGGTACTCTGACCTCCGAAGGCACAGATGTGAGCTTTCTTTTCAAAGGGAATCAAGTATTCACCCTCAAGGAAAAGGATGTTTGTAATGTAATAATATTAATGCTTGTTAAGTGAGAAAACCATCTATGAATACTTATACTGTTGCAACCTGGGTGCATTATTTATTGACCTGTGACTTCATCAGAGCTTTAGCTGTGAGAAGAATATTGCCAATGGAATCATGTAATGACAGTTGTCATTAAAAGTCACATTGCGGTGAATAGATTCAGAATTCATTGAGTCCCCTTGCTCTGTGTCACACTCGCTGCTTCTGTGACAACCTTCATTTCCTACTTAGTAAATCCAAGCCTGGTCGCTGGAGCCCCAGGAAGTTGTTAAAGCAATTAAAGGCTTCTGTCTCCCAGCACATTGCTTGGTTACCATAGTATCCTCTGCCTCCAAGTCTCTCCTGATGATGTCAGTATGCATACAGGGGTTGTTCAGAGCCTCTACGTGGGGATGATTCACCCCGCAATAAAGCCCCTCACCCGTTGCTCGGTTTCCAGTTCTATTTCAGACATCCCTAGAAATGGAAGGTAAGTGCCTTGTTTTGCATATCGGAGAATTACCAAATGCCTCTATTTTTCTCTTTCAGGTGAATGAATGGTTTCTTGCTTTCTACGATATACTACTGACTGTAAACATAGTATATGTTTCAGCCAATTACCTAGAACAGACTTTTAGTTTGTACTTAAAGTGCGTGTATGTGTTTGTGTGCGTCTGTATGCGCACATACATGGCGTGGGCTTATATAAATAACTGTGGGTGTACAATGTAATGCTGGCTACTGTCCCTGGTAAGCAGCAATAGCAAACACAGTAGAGCTTTTTATTTCAAATGATTTGAAATATACAAATTCCTTAAAATATTTTGACAGGTGTCACAGCACAAATGCAGTTTTCTGAGTGTGAATTATGTATTTTTTATTGATACTTTGTATATTTTATCCAGTTTTAAACAGTATTAACATTTGAAAGGTCTAAGAGGCTATGGGAAGATATTTTTAGAAAGAAGGGCCAAGTTACATTGAGAATTTGCATGTTAGGGAAATTAAAACTTAAATTGTTAAAACAAAGATTTAGTTACAGGGGGATATATGAAGTTTAAAGTATATTGATAACCATCATTTCATACTAATTTCATACTTTTAATGCTTTTCACAGATCTCCCAATTTGATAATAAAAATAGTGCTTCTATTATTGTGACAAATGAAATCAGCGCTTCATAAAAGTTCTCCTTTAACACATACTCATGCTCCTTAAGGATAAGCCAGCTGTGTTCAGCTTTATGAAAAGAATATTGTAGACATTTACAACATTCAAATAGAAGAGCCATGAATGAATATTTCCCTTGAAAAGTTAGTTTTCTGTTTCAAGTTTTCTACCACAATGTGTCCTATCAATAAACACTAAGTGATGAGACACACAGGTTTCTCTCTACTGCCTATGTCTGACTCTCTCCGTTCCGAGAGTTCTGTCCATATGACAATGTTAGTTGTGCATTTATTTCCTCTTCCTTATTCCCAAGGGACTATTTCAGTATACTCTATGAAGAATGTAATACTGTGTTTAAATGGATGTGGTAGGTAAAGGCAGTTTCTAAATAATTAATGGATAGCTTTGCAGGAGAATGAAGAAGAGGGGAGTAGGTAGGATGGGGACTCTCCCATTTCTTTATGTACCTGAACCTTTATTATATGTAGGAGGTAGACAGATGGCTCTTTTGAGAGGTCAGTAAATGGTCTAGACTGTCCATTTCTAGAGAGACTGATTAAAACTGGCGTTTTCTTTCTTGTATTTTTGGAGTCTTCTGGAATATACCCTGCTCTCTACCTTTGCTTTGTTTTTGTGCAATATTATGTTAGTGGACTGATAATGTTCTTCATTCACCTTTCTTTAAAGAATCAGTGAAAAACATAGTTGTGAGAGAGTGTAAAAAAAGGTTAAAAATTTAGTTTCACATAAAAGATATCTGTCTTATCTTGAATATCATAAATGCTTATTTATGAATGAATTCCTTTCTACCCTAAAATATGCTAAAATGCTTTGACTTTTAATTTCTTTACTGTTTTGAATACTTAATCCTGCTTATGTGTTTGAAAATTTGCTAGTTAATTCAAAAAAGTTCCTGAAAAATAGAGAGAAATTATGATACCACCTAGTTTAGATTACCGTAGGTTAAATGTTAAAGAAATTAAGTCAATATAAACTGTTTCCATACTTTTTAAAACCTTTTTATTGGAACACTTTTCATACGTTTGTATTGGAAAGAAGAGTATATTGTATTCTAGGCTATGTTACATCAGGTTTTTGCTCTTTGTTGTATTAATGTTTTGGGTAATATAATGTACTCTATTGAGTAGCTAACTCCTTGTAGTAAGAAAAATACTTCTGCAGTTTTGAATCCTTAAGATATCCATGTATATCTCCTCCTGCTGACTTAACCAATACAAGTAGCAGTTTATACAGAGTGTACTGTAAAGATTACAGTTTCCTTCATGCTTCAGGCAGGAAGTGGTTCCAAGCAGTTTTAGGCAGGGTGATTTTAAAAATTGCTTTAGGAGAGTTTTCATTCTATTTTTATGTCCTAATAAGAATGTTTTAAGTTTTATGCATACTTAAACTTGCTCCTGCTGAAATATGGAAATGCCAGGTCTGTAGACTTTGCCAGTGTGAGACAATGAAACATGGCAGAAAAAGGATCATTTTGGCTTTTACTAGAAAGACAAATAAAACCAGTATCCAGAAGAATGAGAGGAAGCTGTAATAGAGAACATGGACCTGGAAATGAACATTTTGTCCAGTGAGAGGAAAGAAGCTCAAGCTGTGAGGGCTTGGTTAAATGCTTAGCCCAGTTGTCTGTGTTCGTTTAATGGCAGAGCCAGGGCTGGGACCTAGATGCCTACAGTCGAACAGGCCGGTTTTCATTTATGTGACCCCACATGCCCCAGTTAGAGTAGAGCACTTTTTCCTAGTCAGCTTTTACTTTCTCCCAAAAAAGGAGTGATGAAACAGTATAAAAACTAGGAAGGTATTATTTTTCTTTTGTTGCAGTAACAAATTATTGCAAACTTGGTGAATAAAATTTGTTATCTTAGAGCTCTATTGGTTAGAAGGCTGACACAGGTCTCAATGGACTAGAAAATCAAGGTGTCAGGGCTGTATCCCCTTCTGGAGGCTCTAGGGGAGAATCCATTTGTTTGTCTTTTCCAGCTTCTAGGGGTCACCTGCATTCCTTGGCTCATGGCCACCCTCCTTTACCTTAACAGCTAGCAAGTACAGACCGAATCCTTATGAGGCCATCTCTCTGGTTCTTCAAGGCTGGGAAGCAACCTTCATTTTAAGGCAGTGGTCCCCAACGTTTTTGGTACCAGGGACTGGTTTCGTGGAAGACGATTTTTCCATGACCGGGGGGGGGGGGGGATGGTTTCAGGATGATTCAAGCTCATTACATTTATTGTGAACTTTATTTCTATCATTATTACATTGTAATATATAATGAAATAATTATACAATTCACCATAATGCAGAATCGGTGGGAGCCCTGAGCTTGTTTTCACCTGCCACTCACTGATAGGGTTTTGATATGAGTCTGCAAGCAATTGATTTGTTATGCCCTCTGTGTAGTCAAACCTTTCTGCTAATGATAATCTGTATTTGCAGCTGCTCCCCAGCGCTAGCATCACCTCCTCAGCTCCACCTCAGATCATCAGGCATTAGATTCTCATAAGGAGCGCGCAACCTAGATCCCTCACATGCGCAGTTCACAGTAGGGTTCGCGCTCCTATGAGAATCTAATGCCACCGCTGATCTGACAGGAGGCGGAACTCAGGTGGTAATGCGAGCGATGGGGAGCGGCTGTAAATACAGATGAAGCTTTGCTCGCTCACCTGCTGCTCACCTCCTGCTCTGCGGCCTGGGTCCTAACAGGCCATGGACTGGTACTGTTACCGGTACAGGGAGCAGGGGGATTTGGAGACCCCTGTTTTAAGGGGCTCATGTGATTAGATGTGGCCCACTGGATAACCTAGGATAATCAGCCCATTTTAGGACAAGATCCTTATCCTTAATCACATCTGCAAAATCCTCTCTGTCATGTAGGGTAACATATTCACAGGGTGGGGGGTTAGGATGTGGACATCTTTGGGGACCATAATTCTGCCCCCCTCAGAGACTTCAAAATATATGGCTGATTCTATCAATATTAAATTCACAAGTCAGATATTTTTACTGATAACTATAACTTAAACTTGTGATTGCCAACAGAGACCACGAAATCTTGACCTAATTCAGTGGATGCAGTCATCCCTAAGGATATTAAAATGCCTCAAGATAATTAATGAGGGAAAATCATATTAGAAAGAAATGTTTCACCAACTCAAATGTTCAGAACTCTGAGGTAAAGATGTGAGTCTTAGAAAGTGACACTATTCTCAGCTTAATATTTTTAGTGAAAGGCTCACATCAGATGAAGTTAATTAAACAAAACTGATTTGGGATTGTGAAAATTCCATTAGCTAACTCCTATGTGGATGAGCCTGCGTTTCTTTAGAAGCCGAAGGGTAATAGCAAGGCCACTAGAGACCAAAATGTGAGATCTGGTAACCCTGAGTTTTGAATAACACTGTCGTTCATTGATCTGGCATTAAGCCATATGAGTCACAGGACTCAGCAAATGAGCCTGGCAGGTATGCCTTGCAGGGTTTCCTAGGAAAGGCACAATCTATTACCACAATCAATAATGCTAGACTTGAGACCAACAGCTGCAAAAATAGTTTCTCTTATTGTTTACATCCTGTATTTATCTTCAGTTTAAGCCAGTTCATAGCACATGTATCCATCTGTACTAAGCATAAGGTAATTTATATCTAGTAGTAGTTTTTAAACCTTGTTTGCTAAACACTAGTGGTAAAAGATGCAGAGGAGAAAGTGCTCAGGCATATTACTTTGGGACAGGAAGCCTAAAATTACATTTTGCTGTGGTTCTCTCAAGGAAAGGAGATGGAAAGAAAACCGACTGTTTTCCTGCAAGTATTCCTTTTTAGTTTTGGAATAATTTTCTGGAGGAAGACTAAACAGTACCTTAAGACCCTTATTTGGAAGAAAAGGGCTTGTGGAACACCATACATTTCTTTGCAAGAGGTAATTATTTTGACATTGATTCTCTTTGGTCGTAGAGAGTAAAACAACCTTAGGATTCTATATAAAAGTGAAATCTGGGCTTCCCTGGTGGTGCAGTGGTTGAGAGTCCACCTGCCGATGCAGGGGACACGGGTTCGTGTCCCGTCTGGGAAGATCCCACGTGCCACGGAGCGGCTGGGCCCGTGAGCCATGGCCACTGAGCCTGCGCGTCCGGAGCCTGTGCTCCGTAATGGGAGAGGCCGCAACAGTGAGAGGCCCGTGTACCGCAAAAAAAAAAAAAAAAAAAAAAAGTGAAATCTGAATTTATGCTGTCATGGGACTTATTTGTCAATTAAAATATCATTAAAGGAAAACTTATTTGACAATGAACTTAAAAATTAAAATCAGTGAGTTATACAATTTGATAAATGATATAAATAAATAAAAGGCAAAATATAAATAAATAAAACGCAAACACCTTTAAACATTTTTTTAAATGTATACGGAATATTCAGTTTAATACTGAATTTTCCCAGCTATGGTAAATTAGAGAGAATAGAGATGAAATCTCTCTGTTTTGTTAAAGAAAAAAAAAAAAACCACAGAGCAGCTGCCTTCTCTGTGATAAAATAGACTGTTTAATCTTTAAATCATTTTGAACTGGCTCAGTTGCTTTACTGATCCTTTAACTTTGTTAAAATTATCTTTAAAGTTTATCTTTGAAACAAATCAGAGATAAAGGAACTAATGGAGATGAGAGTTTTGAGGTTCTGAATTGTATTTGGTCAGTGGGTGGTGGATAAGATGGAAGGAGACTTCAGAATCAGAAACTTGAAAGATTGTCATGATTTCTCATTGCCTGTTTTGAAAACTAGCTCAGGGTTTTATGTCTAGGGGGATTTTCCCAGTAACAGGAGTAAAGGCAATCAGCCTTTACTAGATCCAGTGATGGATCTAGGAAGTTATCCTAAGTCTTTCCTGCTCCAAAGGCTTTGCAGATCACAGTAGCATAAACTCTACTCATTTTTCTCACTGACGTTGCGTTCACTTGCTTTTCTTTACTTTTTTTATTGCTTTAGTTTGACTTCCATCTTTGGGTCATACTTGCAAAAAGGAAAGCAATTGTTGGAATTATTTACAAAGAAAA
The DNA here is from genome assembly GCF_039906515.1 of Pseudorca crassidens. Lineage (NCBI taxonomy): Eukaryota > Metazoa > Chordata > Mammalia > Artiodactyla > Delphinidae > Pseudorca > Pseudorca crassidens. The sequence continues at coordinate 83,382,155 of NC_090298.1, forward strand.
TTCTGTTATTTTAATTTATGGAATGCCCCTATTTCTGTCAATTTCTGCTATGGACATGAGGTTCTATAACCGGACCAATGTTTTCATTAACTCCTCTAGGATAGTCAGCTTTGGAGTGAGGATTAATGGAAATAAAGGGTATCGGTTTTGCACATAAAATCTGTGGGCTGGGGCAAGTAGAAAGAAGAAAGTTTGAGCAGCAGTACCTGAAAGGGCACAAAGACAAGGGGACTGATGCTTGCCGTCTTCTTCGTGGTGGTGGAGCGTGGGGGTGGGATATGTTGCTGTGGCCACTGCAGCGTAGGACTAATCAGGAGGTGGGGAGGTTTAGTAAGAACTGTGCCCCATGCCTGGTGCTTACTGTCTGTCCTAGAGGACTTTGCAAAAGGTAAGCCTGTGTTGGGGGCAGGGGGTTGGTTCCTGGGTTTTAGCCACAGCCATGCTGAGAGATAGATGCCTTTTCTCCATGAAGGGTGCAAAAGAGGGGAGGCAATGGGAGACCGTCAGGCAGCCTTCAGGATTCATAAGTATGAGAATGAGCTCACCAGCCCAAAGAATTTTATAAATTCAAACCTTCCAATCACAAATACATATCACTAATTTAGAGGAATATGAGTTACCATTTGGAATATTAGAGTATGACAGGAGGCAGGTGGCATTGTTTTCCTTATAGGCAAAGGTCAGTCTTGTCCTCTTTGATCAAAATGCAATCTCAGTAATTACTATTGAATGCCCTCACGTGCATGATGGTGCACTAAGCACAATGCAGAATTAATCAAAGGACAACGTGACCTCAAATTTCAAGGAGTTTCAGCTAAAACAGAATAACATATATTAAGAATGACTTCCTTATTACTTAATAATTATTATTGTTTTATTTTCATGGTAATTTTTGCCAAGTGGCAAATTCCAGTTTGCCTAGTTGGGATTTGATAAATTCATTTTATTTGCATTTTACTAAAAAGTAATTTTTTTCTAAAATTGTATATGAACTGATATCTTTACTTGATGGCGGTCCTATTGTTATCTTGCTAAGCTTTTTATCCCCCCACCTCTCTTAGTCCCATTTGCCTGACTTTAAAACACATATCTTTTTCTTGTGTTATATCATAGAATGTCTTTTTCTCTTTTTCATATACACCCACACATGCAGCTCACACACACTCACACACACAGAATTACTTTACAGTGAACGAGTCATGTCCTAGTCCTTCTCTTTACTCTTGTTTCCATATTCCTTTAGCCTGTCTATAAAATTTATTTTAAGCAACCCAAATCTTGATTCTTGAGCCCCTACTGAGTATGAAGGATTGTGCTACACAGTGAGGGCTCTGCCCCTCATTTTCTTCCACTGCAGTCCTTTGTTTGTACAGTTACCAGTATTTCCTTCTGACGGGTAGGAGGTTGGTAAAATTAAAGGATAGAGTGGGCAGAGGGAAGGGACATGGTTGGTTATGGAGAGAAGACACTGAAGTTAGAATCTGTAAGCCAGGAAAAGGAGAACTGAAACAGAGCACTGAGATTATGTTGGGAACGTGGAGTCTTGTTAGGTTAACAGGACCAAGTAAAGAAGCAGCATCAATAGAATTATTTTGTATTTTATCAGACGTTTTATGGTGAGCAAAATAGATTGCCATATATACACATAGAAACTTCTGCACTGAGTTACCAGTCTAACCTTTTCAACTACTTAAAATCTAAGTTTATAAACCTCAGAACTTTACATTTCTTTGACATCACTGCAATTATTTCACTATCCTGCCAATTCTCTGGTCATCATTTCTCAACCTAGGGGACCAAGTTTTTGAAATAAGTCCCTACATTCTATTTAGAAACAACCTGTGCTTTCTAAATAAATCTTAAAGAGGAAGATGTTCTTATGCCAAGAATCAAATATATTGAACTTGATAATTATCTAGAATTACCTTCTAGCATGTTAGCTCTGTGATGATTTTTCCAGTTAGGTTGAACTGTTGTTGAAAGACTGATTGTGCAGAAACAATAGTTTGAAGTTTGTCCAGACTTAGTAAAATGTTGAAAATTTGAAGAATAACTGATTTTTCTAGTCAGTGTATTTTTCATTGTAACAACCCCTGTATTGATTTGGTTTTCAATCTATGGTCTTTTGTGTTATATAGATATTTCACTAGTTAGTTATCTGCCTGAAGTTTCAATATTTGGGGTTTTTGGGGTTTTTTTTCATCTTTACAGTAATGACAAAGAAATGTAGGGTTTAGTGGTTTTTAAACTTGGGATTTGCCAAAAAGAAAAAGATCATTCTTGATGAAAGCTTTCACTGAGTTACAAAGAAATTTATGCTTTGCTTCCCTGGCAGCCAGTAATTATCAGATTGCAGTTACTTTTCAGAGGTGTTTACCCTGAGTTGAAGGTTCCTCCTATTGATGATCTGAATCAGGAATTAACTCTCATGGTGATCCAGTAGTTCACCTGTGTAAACTTGCTGTGTTACTGCTGGACACAGAATTTTTTTGCCCCCAAGGTAATATTGGGCTCAGAGAATTAAAGCACTCTCTGCCTCCAGGAACTTACATTACAGTCGGAGGGAAGAGAACACAAGGAATATGATGGCAGACTGATACAAATACCCCTATCTTTTGTCCCCCTTACAGCAAAACTGCTCGTGTGAAGTGCATGCATGTTCTCTGCAGTTCATTTCCTCTTAATCTCTCTGAATCCACTCCTTTTAGAACCCAACTCTCCACCGAAACGGCTTCAGTCAGGATCACGAGTGGCTTTCAGGTCAAAACCAGGGTCAGTTCTCAGTCCTCCCTGACTGGGCTTGTAGTTATTATTTGAAGCAGGTGGTCTTTCTCTACTCCTTCAAGCACTGCATCTTCTGGTTTTGCTTCAACTTAGTTTGCTATTCTTCCCAGTCTGCCGGTTCTCCATCATCTTCCTGACTCTAAAAGTTGGCATATTCTAAGATGAAGTCCCTGGTCCTGTTTTCTTCTCTGCTGAAACTCACTCTCTTTGTGAGAGTTTGCAACTCATGCAGTTTCTTTCTTGGTTTTAAGTTCTATAATACACTGACAGTTTCCAAATTTACATTTCTCATCTGAACCTCTCTCTTGGACTCTAGACAACATATTTCCCCTTGGGATATCTAATAGGTATCTTAAATATAATGTGTCCCAAACTCCTGATGATTCCCTTGTGTCAAATCTAGTCTTTCCTATATCAGTTATCCCACAGATAATCAATGTTAACATTTTGGGATATGCCTTTCCAGACTCATGTGGGTATGTATGTTTATTTCTAACTGCCACTCATGAGATAATATTGTGTGCTCTGTTTTCTTTCTCTAAATCTACCTCACCCCCTTTACTATGAACATGTTTTATACACCCTTGTATATTCTTTGGAAACTGAGCTTTTAGTAGCTACTTGGTTGTACCATCATTTACTAACTGACCTTTTTTGTGAACATTGCATTGCCTTCCATGACTTACTATTAAAATGTAAACTATGACTAGTATCCCCATTTCATTTCGTATCCTTGTTACAAAAAAGAAAGAAAAAATCACTTCATGATTCTAGTTCTGCACTATTCCAACATGGTACTTACAAACCACAAGTAGCTGTTGAGCACTTAAACGTGGCCAGTCCAAACTAAGATGGGCCATAAAAAGTAAAATACAGATGTCAAAGACTTAGTTTGAAAAAAAATCTTATTAATAATTTTTTGTATTGATTAGTTGTTGAAATACTTTCTTTTATTGGACTAAATAAGATATATTTAAACAATTGACTTCATCTTTGTCTTTTTACTTTTTTAAATGTGACTATCAGCAACTTAAAAATTATATGTGTGGCTCACATATTTCTATAGGATGATGCTTTTTTTTTAACTTCTTTATTGGACTATAACTGCTTTACAATGGTGCGTTAGTTTCTGCTGTATAACAAACTGAGTCAGCTATACGTATATATATATATATCCCCATATCCCCTCCCCCTTGTGTCTCCCTCCCACCCTCCCTATCCCACCCCTCTAGATGGTCACAAAGCATGAAGCTGATTTCCCTGTGCTGTGAGGTTGCTCCCCACTAGCTATCTATTTTACATTTGGTAGATGTATATATGTTCATGCCAATCTCTCACTTTGTCCCAGCTTACCCTTCCCTCTCCCCATGTCCTCAAGTCCATTGTCTACGCCTGCATCTTTATTCCTGTCCTGCCCCTAGGTTCTTCAGAACCACTTTTTTTTTTTTTGATTCCATATATATGTGTTAGCATACAGTATTTGTTTTCTCTTTCTGACTTACTTCACTCTGTATGACAGACTCTAGGTCCATCCACCTCACTACAAATAACTCCATTTCGTTTCTTTTTTGGCTGAGTAATAATTCCATTGTATATATGTGCTACATCTTCTTTATCCATTCATCTGTTGATGGACACTTAGGTTGCTTCCATGTCCTGGCTATTGTAAAGAGTGCTGCAATGAACATTGTGGTACGTGACTCTTTGAATTACGGTTTTCTCAGGGTATATGCCCAGTAGTGGGATTGCTGGGTCATGTGGTAGTTCTATTTTTAGTTTTATAAGGAACCTCCATACTATTCTCCATAGTGGCTATATCAATTTACATTCCCACCAGCAGTGCAAGAGGTTCCGTTTTCTCCACGCCCTCTCCAGCACTTATTGTTTGTAGATTTTTTTGATGATGGGCATTTGGACCGGTATGAGGTGATACCTCATTGTGGTTTTGCTTTGCATTTCTCTAATGATAGTGATGTTGAGCATCCTTTCATGTGTTTGTTGGCAGTCTGTATATATTCTTTGGAGAAATGTCTATTTAGGCCTTCTGCCCATTTTTGGATTGGGTTGTTTGTTTTTTTGATATTGAGCTGCATGAGCTGCTTGTATATTTTGGAGATTACTTCTTTGTCAGTTGCTTTATTTGCAAATATTTTCTCCCATTCTGAGGGTTGTCTTTTTGTCTTGTTTATGGTGTCCTTTGCTGTGCAAAAGCTTTGAAGTTTCATTAGGTCCCATTTGTTTATTTTTATTTCCCATTCTCTAGGAGGTGGATCAAAAAGGATCTTGCTGTGATTTATGTCATAGAGTGTTCTGCCTATGTTTTCCTCTAAGAGTTTGATAGTGTCTGGCTTTACATTTAGGTCTTTAATCCATTTAGAGTGTATTTCTGTGTATGGTGTTAGGAAGTGTTCTAATTTCAGTCTTTTATATGTAGCTGTCCAACTTTCCCAGCACCACTTATTGAAGAGGCTGTCTTTTCTCCATTGTATGTGCTTGCCCCCTTTATCAAAGACAAGTTAACCATATGTGTGTGCATTTATCTCTGGGCTTTCTATCCTGTTCCATTGATCTATATTTCTGTTTTAGTGCCACTACCATACTGTCTTGATTACTGTAGCTTTGTAGTATAGTCTGAAGTCAGGGAGCCTGATTCTTCCAGCTCCGTTTTTCTTTCTCAAGATTGCTTTGGCTATTCGGGGTCTTGTGTTTCCAAACAAATTGTGAAATTTTTTGTTCTAGTTCTGTGAAAAATGCCATTGGTAGTTTGATAGGGACTGCATTGAACCTGTAGATTGCTTTGGGTAGTATAGTCATTTTCACAATGGGGATTCTTCCAATGCAAGATTATGGTATCACTCTCCATCTGTTTGTATCATCTTTAATTTCTTTCATCAGTGTCTTATAGTTTTCTGCATACAGGTCTTTTGTCTCCTTAGGTAGGTTTATTCCTAGGTATTTTATTCTTTTTGTTACAGTGGTAAATGAGAGTGTTTCCTTAATTTCTCTTTCAGAGTTTTCATCATTAGTGTGTAGGAATGCAAGAGGTTTCTGTGCATTAATTTTGTATCCTGCTACTTTACCAAATTCATTGATTAGCTCTAGTAGTTTCCTGGTGGCATCTTTAGGATTCTGTATGTATCATGTCATCTGCAAACAGTGACAGTTTTACTTCTTCTTTTCTGATTTGGATTCCTTTTATTTCTCTTTCTTCTCTTATTGCTGTGACTAAAACTTCCAAAACTGTGTTGAATAATAGTGGTGAGAGTGGGCAACCTTGTCTTGTTCCTGATCTTAGTGGAAATGGTTTCAGTTTTTCACCATTGAGAATAATGTTGGCTGTGGGTTTGTCATAATATGGCCCTTATTATGTTGAGGAAAGTTCCCTCTATGCCTACTTTCTAGAGGGTTTTTATCATAAACAGGTGTTGAATTTTGTTGAAAGCTTTTTCTGCATCTATTGAGACGATCATATGGTTTTCGTTCTTCAGTTTGTTAATATGGTGTATCACGTTGATTGATATGTGTATATTGAAGAATCCTTGCATTGCTGGGATAAACCCCACTTCATTATAGTGTATGATCCATTTAATGAGCTGTTTGATTCTGTTTGCTAGTATTTTGTTGAGGATTTTTGAATCTATGTTCATCAGTGATATTGGCCTGTAGTTTTCTTTTTTTGTGACATCTTTGTCTGGTTTTGGTATCATGGTGATGGTGGCCTCGTAGAATGAGTTAGGGAGTGTTCCTCTCTCTGCTATATTCTGGAAGAGTTTGAGAAGGATAGGTGTCAGCTCTTCTCTAAATGTTTGAAAGAATTTGTCTGTGAAGCCATCTGGTTCTGGGCCTTTGTTGGAAGATTTTTAATCGCAGTCTCAATTTCAGTGCTTGTGATTGGTCTGTTTATATTTTTTATTTCTTCGTGGTTCAGTCTCAGAAAGTTTTGCTTTTGTAAGAATTTGTCTATTTCTTCCAGGTTTTCCATTTTATTGGAATACAGTTGCTTGTAGTAATCTCTCATGATCCTTTGTATTTTGATCAGTTGTTATTTCTCCTTTTTCATTTCTAATTCTGTTGATTTGAGTCTTTCCCGTTTTTTCTTGATGAGTCTGGCTAATGGTTTATCAATTTTATCTTCTCACAGAACCAGCTTGTAGTTTTATTGATCTTTGCTATTGTTTCCTTCATTTCTTTTTCAAGTACTTCTGATATTATCTTTATGACTTCTTTCCTTTTGCTAACTTTGGGGGTTTTTTATTCTTCTTTCTCTAAATGTTTTAGGTGTAAGTTTAGGTTGTTTATTTGAGATTTTTCTGGTTTCTTGAGGTAGGATTGTACTGCTATAAACTTCCCTCTTAGAACTGCTTTTGTTGCATCCCATAGGTTTTGTGTCATCGTGTTTTCATTGTCATTTGTGTCTAGGTAGTTTTTTGATTTCCTCTTTGATTTCTTCAGTGATCTCTTGGTTATTTAGTAGTGCATTGTTTAGCCTCCTTGTGTCTGTATTTTTTACAGTTTTTTTCCCATAATTGATATCTAGTCTTATAGCATTGTGGTCAGAAAAGTTACTTGATACCATTGCAATTTTCTTAAATTTACCGAGGCTTGATTTGTGACCCTATAGATGATCTATCCTGGAGAATGTTCATTGAGCACTTGAGAAGAGAGTGTATTCTGTTGTTTTTGGATAGAATGTCCTATAAATATCAATTAAGTCCATCTTTTTAATGTGTCATTTAAAGCTTGTGTTTCCTTATTTATTTTCATTTTTTTTCCAAAAAACTTTGTTTTTTTATTAAACCTTGTAGTACAAACCACCTTTTCTTCTGACCATGGGATCCCATCACTGTCATCCTGGAGGGAAGTGCGGCGTTTCGCTCTGGAAGGCCGACGCCAGTCGCATCCTCCTATTTTCATTTTGGATGATCTGTTCATTGGTGAAAGTGGGGTGTTAAAGCCCCCTACTATTCTGTGTTACTGTCCATTTCCCTTTTATGGTTGTTAGCATTTGCTTTATGTATTGAGGTGCTCCTATGTTGGGTGCATAAATATTTAGAATTGTTATATCTTCTTCTTGGATTGATCATTATGTAGTGTCCTTCTTTGTCCATTGTAATAGTCTTTCTTTTAAAGTCTATTTTGTCTGATATGAGAATTGGTACTCCAGCTTTCTTTTGATTTCCATTTGCATGGAATATCTTTTTCCATTCCTTCACTTTCAGTCTGTATGTGTCCCTAGGTCTGAAGTGGGTCTCTTATAGACAGCATATATACGGGTCTTGTTTCTGTATCCTTTCAGCCAGTCTGTGCCTTTTGGTTGGAGCCTTTAATCCATTTACATTTAAGGTAATTATCGATATGTATGTTCCTATTACCATTTTCTTAATTGTTTTGGGTTTATTATTGTAGGTCTTTTTCTTCTCTTGTGTTTCCTGCCTAGAGAAGTTCCTTTAGCATTTCTTGTAAAGCTGGTTTGGTGGTGCTGCATTCTCTTAGCTTTTGCTTGTCTGTAAAGGTTTTAATTTCTCCGTCAAATCTGAATGAGATCCTTGCTGTGTAGAGTAAACTTGGTTGTAGGTTTTTCCCCTTTCATCACTTTAAATATGTCCTGCCACTCCCTTCTGGCCTACAGAGTTTCTCCTGAAAGATCAGCTGTTAACCTTATGGGGATTCCCTTGTATGTTTTTTGTTTCTTTTCCCTTGCTGCTTTTAATATTTTTTCTTTGTATTTAATTTTTGATAGTTTGATTAATATGTGTCTTGGCCTGTTTCTCCTTGGATTTATCCTTTATGGGACTCTCTGTGCTTTCTGGACTTGATTAACTATTTCCTTTTCCATATTAGGGAAGTTTTCAACTGTAATCTCTTCAAATATTTTCTCAGTCCCTTTCTTTTTCTCTTCTTCTTCTGGGACACCTAAAATTTGAATGTTGGTGCATTTAATGTTGTGCCGGAGGTCTCTGAGACTGTCCTCAATTCTTTTCATTCTTTTTTCTTTATTCTACTCTGTGGCAGTTATTTACACCATTTTATCTTCCAGGTCACTTATCCATTCTTCTGCCTCAGTTATGCTGCTATTGATCCCTTGTAGAGAATTTTTAATTTCATTTATTGTGTTGTTCATCATTGTTTGTTTTCTCTTTAGTTCTTCTATGTCCTGTTAAACGTTTCTTGTATTTTCTCCATTCTGTTTGCAAGATTTTGGATCATCTTTACTATCATTATTCTGAATTCTTTTTCAGGTAGACTGCCTATTTCCTCTTCATTTGTTTGTTCTGGTGGGTTTTTACCTTGCTCCTTCATCTGCTTGTATTTCTCTGTGTTCTCATTTTGCTTAACTTGCAGTGTTTGCGGTCTCCTTTTCACAAGCTGCAGGTTTATATTTCCCGTTGTTTTTGGTGTTTGTCCCAAGTGGGTAAGGTTGGTTCAGTGGGTTGTGTAGGCTTCCTGGTGGAAGGGACTGGTGCCTGTTTTCTGGTTGATTATGTTGGATATTGTCTTTCTGGTGGGCAGGGCCGCATCCAATTTGGTGGTTTGGGTGTCTGTGAACTTAGTATGATTTTAGGCAGCCTCTCTCTTAATGAGTGCGGTTGTGTTCCTGTCTTGCTAGTTTTTTGGCAGGAGGCATCTAGCACTGGAAGTTGCTGGTCGTTGAGTGGAGTTGGGTCTTAACGTTGAGGCGGAGATATTTCGGAGAGCTCTCGCCAATTGATATTATGAGGGGCTGGGAGGTCTCTGGTTACCAATGTCCTGAACTCGGCTCTCCCACCACAGAGGCTCAAGGTTGACACCTGGCCGGAGCACCAAGACCCAGTCAGCCACACGGCTCAGAAGAAAAGGGAGAAAAGAAAAAAGAAAGAAGGAAAGAGAAAGTAAATGAATAAAATTATTAAAATAATAAATTTTTAAAAATTATTTAAGTAAAAAAATAAAAAAGTAATTAAAAAGAAAAGCAGAGTACAACCAAACCAGTAAACAAATCCACCAATGATAACAAGCATAATAACTATACTAAGAAAGAACGGACAGACAGAACCATAGGACAAATGGTAAAAGCAAACCTATACAGACAAAATCACACAAAGAAGCATAAACACTCACAAAAAGAGACAAAGGAAAAGAGAAAAAAATATATATATAAAAGGAAGAGAGCAACCAAAGCAATAAACGAATCTACCAATGATAATAAACTCTAAATAGTAAACTGAGATAAACATAAAACTAGAAACAAATTAGATGCAGAAAGCAAACCCCAAGTCTAAAGTTGCTCCCGAAGTCCACCGCCTCAGTTTTGGGATGATTTGTTGTCTATTCATGTATTCCACAGATGCAGGGTACATCAAGTTGACTGTGGAGATTTAATCCGCTGCTTCTGAGGCTCCACGGAGAAATTTCCCTTTCTCTTCTTTGTTCGCACAGCTCCTGAGGTTCAGCTTTGGTCTGGCTCCACCTCTGCATGTAGGTTGCCCGCAGGCATCTGTTCCCCACCCAGACAGGAGTGGGTTAAAGCATCGGTTGATTAGGCGGCTCTTGCTCACTCGTGCCAGTGGGAGGGAGGGGTATGATAGTTGTAGTTGGAATGTGGGGCGAACCTGCAGTGGCAGAGGTCAGCGTGACGTTTCAACAGCCTGAGCCGTGCCGTGTGTTGTCCCGGGGAAGTTGTCCTTGGATCACAGTACCCTTGCAGTGGTGGGCTGCACAGGCTTCCAGGTTGGGGGCATGTGGATAGTGACCTGTGCTTGCACGCAGGGTTCTTGGTGGTGGAAGCAGCAGCATTAGCATTTCATGCCCATCTCTGGGGTCTGAGCTGATAGCCACGGCTCGCACCCATCTCTGGAGCCCATTTAGGTGGTACTCTGCCTTCTGTGGGCGGACAGGGAAGGAATCCCCTCTCCTCGTGCCCCCCGAAACAGTGGTCTCTTGCCTCTTAGGCAGGTCCAGACTTTTTCCTGGACTCCCTCCCGGCTAGCTGTGGTGCACTAGCCCCCCTTCAGGCTGTGTTCATGCAGCCAACCCCAGTCCTCTCCCTGCGGTCTGACCTCTGAAGCCCGAGCCTCAGCTCCCAGCCCCACCCGCCCCAGCGGGTGAGCAGACAAGCCTCTTGGGCTGGTGAGTGCTAGTCAGTACCGATCCTCTGTGCGGGAATCTCTCCGCTTTGCCCTCTGCACCCCTGTCGCTGTGCTCTCCTCCGTGGCTCTGAAGCTCCCCCTCCCGCCCACCCCGTCTCCAGCAGTGAAGGGACTTCCTAGTGTGTGGAAACATTTCCTCCTTCACAGCTCCCTCCCACTGGTGCAGGTCCCATCCCTGTTCTTTTGTCTCTGTTTTTTCTTTTTTCCTTTTGCCCTACCCAGGTACGTGGGGAGTTTCTTGCCTTTTGAGAAGTCTGAGGTCTTCTGCCAGCATTCAGTAGGTGTTCTGTAGGCGTTGTTCCACATATAGATGTATTTTTGATGTATTTGTGGGGAGGAAGGTGATCTCCACGTCTTACTCCTTCGCCATCTTGAAGGTCCTCTCAGACAGTGCTGTTTTAATTGCTCAGCTCAAAACCTTGGAGTATTTTCTTGCTTGCTGCTAATTAGGATTGGCATGATTGGAGCGGCCAGTGGGACTCAAACTGAATTATTTCAGTCATGTTTGCAAAGAATGTCAGAGACTACGTTATACATTATTTTGGTTTTGATATTTTGTTTTCTGACTTCATATAGTCTTTAAAAACTGAAGTCTGCCCTGTCCTTGCCTGTTCAAAAGCTTTCTGTACTGACATCAAGGAGCCTTACATAAAGGTGCTTTGAATATTTGGCCAGTGTTTGTGGGTATCAGGGATAATCTCATCAATTTCTTCTGGTTGTTTAAGGATAGACTCAAATTATTAACATTACCATTGATATTCTCTCTTAGTTTTGATTATTAGTGCCAGGTCTTCATTTAAAGTCATGACTATACCTCAGAGGTAGCTTGTTATGGGACTTTTCACCTAAAGCGTAAGTTGTAAAGAACACTCATAAAATTTAATCAGGCTAAACTTTTAACCACTGTACAGGAAATAGAGAGATTTATGTATTGTTACCAACTGTCTGCTCCCTGAACTGTCTGATTTGATTCATCCAACAAATATTTATTGTGAAGCAACTGTTTGTCAAGTGCTCTTGTTACGAACAAAAATTCCTGCCTTCATGGAGTTTACATTCTAGTGAAAGAAGACTGAGAATAAACAAATAATTAAAATGTACTGATCGTTACAGGATGGTTAGCCCTAGGTAGAAAAATAATTCGGGAAGGGGTAATGAGGTGTTTGTGGTTGGGTTTGCAGTTTTAGTTTGGGTGGTCAGAGAATGACTCATTGAGATGGTTATAATTAGACAAAGATCTAAAGGAGGTGATGGATGAAAGAGAAAGCCAAGCAGAGGGCTGCAGGAGGAGCTTTTCAGTCATAAGGAAGAGCAAGGGCACAGGCCTTGGAGCAGGAGAGTGCCAGACGTGAGTAACAGCCAGGAGGTCGCTGTGTCTGGAGTGGGCTGAATGATGCTGAGAGTAGCCAGAGATTTGGTCAGATGGACCAAATCTGACCAGATTGTACAAGGCCTGTAGGTCCTGAAGAGGAGAAACCACTGGGAGGTTTGAGCATGGGGGAAACACGGTCTGACTTGTCTTTCACAAGGCTCACCTTGTCTGTTCTTTTGAAACTAGACACTAGGAGCCAAGAATGGAAATGGAGAGATGAGTTGGGAGAAACTGTGATGATCTTGTCAAGAGATGATGGGAACCAGGGTAGCAATGGAAATAAGAGATCAGATTCTGAATATATTTTGAAGGTAGAGTGGAGAGGAATTGCTGAAAGATTGGAGTATGAAAGAAAGAGAGGACTAAGAATGACAGAATTTTTTGGCCTGAACAACTGGCAGGATAGAGTATCTATATAGCAAATCATAAAGCCTTGTGTGAAATTTCCATATTGTTTTCAATGAAATATAAAGTAGTTTACTTGGGTTGATTTTTGGTAGCTTTGAGTCATTTTTTAGTTTCAAAGATTTATGAATGTCAAAGAATTTATTTTCACTTACCTGTCATTTCCCCAAATGCTTCTTTTTTACTTTTAATTTAAAATTTTCTCTTTCCCCCTGTGTAAAGAATGTATTATTTTCTGCAAATTTCATCCACTGCTGTAATGGATTATAGTTGCCTCCCCACCATTTTATGTAATTGGAATATTGGCTGCAATTATAGATCTATCATCATATACATTTACTTGTGTGTGGGGAAGAATCTTTAATGTAACAATATAACAAAGAATATAATGTATTTTCTTCTATTCCATATTTAGTAATTTGGTCTAATAAATAATGTTATATAGAGAAAATATTTTATTTAAAAAATAATCATGATTTGTTAGAGCAGGGAAAAGGTATTGGGTAATGTGGCTCCTAGTCTTATAAAAATTTAAGTTTAAAAAAGGGAAAAGAAAGTATACCAGTTTTTGAAAAGTTTCACTGTCAGTATTAGATTGGTTACCTAATAATCCTTTGCAGGTGGAGAGGTAGCATTTAATTGAGGATCAAGGTTCTGATAATTATAAAATGGTGGTAACTTTAAGGTTATAATGGTCATCTGTGACCTATTTCTAAAGTTTTGTGTATTTTAGAACATTTTGAAAGTGTTTATCTTAATACAGTCAATTCTGAATTATCTATGCTTATGAGAGTCTGATAATGAATTGATATCTGAATTGCATAGTGAATGTGAAAGTTGACTCAAGGCAAGACCAAATCTTTTTACTAATGCTGTGAAAAGATTGGTAACTGTCTTGTCACTACTTATTCTGGGGGTGCAAATGAGAATTAAAATAATGAGAAGGTGGGTAGCATTAAGTATGGGGGATAATTTGAATAAGAAAAATAATCAACTGAATTATTTTAGAAAAAGATAAACATTTTCTATATGATTATATAAACTTTTCTGATTATTCAATATAAAAATTATAAAAATAATTGAAACTTCCACGCAGTGTCACTGAGTGGCCATTTCTGTCACATGTCAACATGCTCAAATCTTTTTTTTTAATTGAGGTATAATTTACATATAACTTTATATCAGTTTCAGGTGTACAGCATAATGATATCAATATTTGTATATATTGCAAAGTGATCACCACAATAAGTCCAGTTAACATCCCTCACCATACATAGTTACAAAAAATTTTTTTTCTTGTTATGAGGACTTTTAAGATCTACTCTCTTAGCAACTTTCAAATATGCAATCCAATATTATTAACTATAGTCATATGTTGTACATTACATCCCGTGACTTATTTATTTTGTAACTGGAAGTTTACACCGTTTTTTTGACACACTACACGCATTCTGCCTACCTCCCACTTCATGCCTCTGGCAACCACCAGTCTCTTCTCTGTATCTGTATGAGCTTCAAAATGCTTAAATCTTATTCCACCCTGTCTCCTTTTCAAGATACCCATCTGCCTCCCCTCTCCCTTCTCTCTTCAAGTCCCTCTTCTTGCTCCCCTTCCATCTCTCCCTTCCCTTCCCCCTCCTACTTCCCCCCAACCCTTCTCCTCTCTCCTCTCTTTCCACTGCCAAACTGCTACCTACTTCTTGACTTCTCACTCATTCAAACTGCTGCCCACTTCTTCACTTCTCATTCACTCGTTTCAACCTGTTTCAAACCTAAAACTATTCTGTAAAAAGTCACCAATAACTATCAAATGGTTAAACATAATATGGCCTTTTCAGACCACATCTCTTGGTAGCATTTGACACTGTAGATCACCATTCCCAAGAGATAAGTAGGCATAAAGAAGCATTATGAACTATTAAGCATGCCTGCCTTTCTACATGCTGCCTCCTGTCCGGTATGTTCTTCCCCTCTGCCTTATTTGTCCTAGTGAAAGCCCACTAATCCCTTTGAAAGTCTCCCCAAATCCCAACAAGATTAGTTCTTCCCTTGTTTTGTTACCAGTCATGCACCTTGTTCATACAGCTTATATGTGTGATCTTGTTTTGTGTTCAGTTACTTAAGGGAATGGCCACCTAGTGAGACTTTGAGATCCTTTAGGGCAGGGACCTCTTTATTCACCTTTGTGGTCCAACTCTCAACATATAATAAGCACATCAAGTGCTTATTGAAAGAATGAATTTATTTATTTATTATTATTATTTTTTTTGCGGTACATGGGTCTCACACTGCTGTGGCCCCTCCCGTTGCGGAGCACAGCTTCCTGACGCGCAGGCTCAGCGGCCATGGCTCACGGGCCCAGCCGCTCCACGGCATGTGGGATCTTCCCGGACCGGGGCAGGAGCCCGTGTCCCCTGCATCGGCAGGCGGACTCTGAACCACTGCGCCACCAGGGAAGTCCAGAATGAATTTATTTTGTTATGATGCACATTTAGGGTTTAGAAATCTTTACGTTGTTAATATTTGTGTATGCTCATATCTCTTCTCAAATTTCAAAAGGTAACTGAAACTTTGAGATTGGTATGAATCTCTGAACTTACTTTCTGATCCTAAATGCCAAATATTTGGTGCTGGTGAGAGAGTGGAAAGACAAAGGAGAGCTCTTTCCCTTTAATCCCACCCTCTATTCCTTTCTGCTTGTTTGCACGTCCCAGTTGTAAAGAGCTCCTGAAACCTCCACGATAGAAGTGACAACTTTAAGTTATATTTGTATGCTTACATTTTCCATTTACACAGTGATGAAATAAGGTGAGTCCCAGAATAAATTCATTTATGAGAACAATAGCAAACAGAAAAACAAAATAGAACAACAGTGAAACAACCTGATATCATTTGAGAGAAGATGGAACAGGATGTCCCTTGCTAGAAAAGTTCTGAAAGTTCTGTACTACTTTTAATAAAATAAATTTTTATAATAATATGAATATAAGAATATATTAACAAACATAATATATACTGTGTGATCATAAAAATATAATGTAAATTTGTATATTTATAAATTTGTAAATTTTCTCACTCTATTAAATTTTAGTGGGATTACTCTTAGGTGTCCAAAACATTTGAATAATATTTTAATTTTCAAATCTCACATCTTCACTTTTATGTATATAATTCTTTCATATACTAGAATTGCCTTAGAGAAAGAGTGGAAAACATAGAGCTGCGGTAAAATAATATTTTTGAGAGGATATTCATATTGTCACTAGATTTTATTCTAAATTGACAGTACTCTTGTTTTGTTTTGTTTTTCTGGCCAGTACTGTATATGGCAATTTCTGCTTTCATTTATGAAAGAAAGTACGTGTTATGTCTCTTGTACTCTTATGAAAATGTGCAGCTCTGACAGTTACACTGGATGGTTTTGCTGTAGTAATTAAAACACAGATGGCACACTTTTCTTTCCCAAGTGTTTGATTGGCAGATACTTTGTGATCAACACTTCTTTCAGCTGAACACATAGGCACCATCTGCCTTCAGTTGACTTAGAGAGAGTGGTTGCAGCTGAGTTTCCTGGTCATTTCATGAGCCAGTTAAAATAGAGGATATTCCCCTTGCTGAAGCCATCAAATGATTTATGGAAAATTACATATATATAAGGGTTTTCATGAAGTTGGTTTGCAGGTTAATGAAATATTCATTAATAAATTTTTTTGAAATCCACTATTCCCTTTCTCTGACTAAAATATTTAGAGTATAACATAAAATCACTACATCTTAAAAACTTAAAGTTTCTAAACAAATTTAGCTGATGGGGCATTTTGTTTGTAGTGAGGTTGTTAGAGATTATTTTAAATCAGGGTCCTGTGTTTTGAACCTCAGTGCAAGTATTAGTTACAAATAAATATACTTTATTATGCTGTCTCCTAAACCCAGTACAAATAGTGTAGAATATGCTAATTTTAAAGTTGTTGTATATTTATAACTTAGAAATAGATTATGATAGATGGTACTTCTTTATTTAAATATCAGGGTAAGAATTGGATAGAAATTTAGGTTCACCCAATTTTTTTTGTTGTTGTTTGTTTATTTATTTATTTATGACTGAGTTGGGTCTTTGTTGCTGCGCATGGGCTTTCTCTAGTTGGGGCTAGCAGGGGCTAGTCTTCCTCGTGGTGTGCAGACTTCTCATTGCGGTGGCTTCTCTTGTTGCGGAGCATGGGCTCTAGGTGCACGGGCTTCAGTAGTTGTAGTGCACGGGCTTAGTTGCTCTGCGGCATGTTCCCAGACCAGAGCTCGAACCCATGTCCCCTGCCTTGACAGGTGGATTCTTAACCACTGCACCACCAGAGAAGCCTGGTTCATCCAATTTTGATGAAGATAAGTGAATGTGGTTGATTATTATGTAAAAAACATAAATGCAAGACATTGGAAGCACAGAAAGAATGGCTTTTGAACAAGAAGTAAAAGATAATTATTTTATTTTCCTAGAAATATATTTTGAAATGTATACTTGTGCAAACATATAGCCTACATTTTTAAAGAATACACATGTATTATGCATAATAACATGAATTCTATATATAATTAAATAATGGAAAACTTTGCTGTCCAAATGGATACATAATTATGATTGCCAAGATGAAAACCATGCTACGTAGTACTTACGGGGGAAATTGAATGAATTAAATGTTAGAACAAAGAATAAAGGAATTAGATTGAAAAACATTCTGAAGAACCCTGGAATACACTCATTGCTTATGGTTCCTGTGGAAACGCACTTATGGGAAAGGGCAAGAGTGACTTGGGACTTTGGCAAGAATTTTAAGATTAATCTGTAAAGCTTATCACTCCACTTGGAGTGAAAAACAAGATGAGTTTTGGAGGTGAATCAACAGAAAAGAAGGAAAATAATTATGAATATATAGAAATTTATCATCTCCTATTACCAGAAACCTTTAAAGATAAACTTTGAATTAGCTTCTCATTTTGTTTGAATATATAGTCACCTCTATTCAGGCTTGGAATTTTTCAAGGTAAAGAGTGGGGTTGGGAAGGAAGAAAAAAGTTTTAATTTTATTTAAAATGCATTTTAGTTTATTTGGTAAACATTTATCCTGAGAAGCCTACATTCTCATGGGGGGAAGGATATGAATAATTTCGATGCAACAGACTAGGATATGTACTAAACGAGGTGCCGCAGAAATTCAGAGAAGGGAGTTCCCAGATTAAGAGGAGCCCCTGACCACCTGAACTACATACACTTTCACTTAGGTTCCCCTGCTCTAACTTGCACTGTCTTCTTTCCCAACCTGTTTCTTCTTTCTGTGCCAGTTTTATTGTGTCAACGTTTTCTACATATTTACATTTGTAAACACCCATCTTATTATGGATATATAACATTAATATATAATATGGCTCTCCAGAGAACTTTATCCAATGTCGTTTGGATGATAACAACAAACATTTATTGAGTACTTACTGTGTGTCTGACACTTTTCAAAGTACTTTCTCATTTCATTCTCACCTTATTTTGCAAATGAGGAAACTACCTAAAATAACCCAGCTAATTCAGTAGAGGGATTGGGATTACTCCAGACAGACTGACTCCAGATGACTGTATTCTAGTGCCATTTAAACCCACCCAGCTCCTAGAACTGCCCTGTGTGTAAGAGTAAATGTCCTCCCCATCCCCACTCCCTCTGGATTAAACCCAAGGAAGGGGCAGTAGAAGCTGACAAGACAGCCTCACGGTGAGACATTAAACTAAAAAGAGGGACTGAGAAGGGCAATTAACAGAAGAGGCTGTTTATGCTCAGGCACCCACCCAGCACACAGCTACCTTTGGTGGTACACAGACTCCCTGCTGCCAGGCTTGCCCATCAGTTCTCTCCACCTCATCCCAGTCAATGCTCCTCCACCTATGTCCATTTTAAAGGCTGATGGGCAACTGAGAAATAAGGTGAGGCAAAGTATTCCTGAGTGGGACAGGAGTTTCACTTGATTAATTTTTTTTCCAATTAAAAGGGATTTCTGGGGGCTTCCCTGGTGGCACAGTGGTTGAGAATCTGCCTGCCAATGCAGGGGACACGGGTTCGAGCCCTGGTCTGGGAAGATCCCACATGCCGCAGAGCAACTAGGCCCGTGAGCCACAACTACTGAGCCTGCACGTCTAGAGCCTGTGCTCCGCAGCAAGAGAGGCCACGATAGTGAGAGGCCCGTGCACTGTGATGAAGAGTGGCTCCTGCTCGCTGCAACTAGAGAAAGCCTTCGCACAGAAACGAAGACCCAACACAGCCAAAAATAAAATAAATAAATAAATAAGCCTTCATTAAAAAAAAAAAAGGGATTTCTGAACACCTGGACTAGGTATTGAATGGGATGTGCAAAAGTGAATCTCCTACTTCAAATACGATAGAAAGTGCACAGGCCTGAGGGTGCACAGGCCTGAGGGAGTGTTCCCTTGAATCAGTCCCAGGTTTTACACTAACTTTCTCTGGTTCTTTATTTCCTTGTGGGTAATATGAGGGAGCTGGCTTAAAAGTTCTAGAGTCCCTACCAACTCTGAAAAAATGTTTGTGATAATAAGGAGCTTGTAGTCTATCTGAGCAGATATGAGAAATGTGTGTAAGAAGTTAAATATAGGGAAAAACTTATATATGGTGAAAGAAATAAGAATAGATGTTGCCCATGAGTGTGTGGAGATTGATTGGAGTAGAAGTTGCTTACTGATATGGTGGTTACTCATCAAATTGTACACTTAAGGTGTGCATCTCATCTCAAATACAAAGCAAAGCAAAAAGAAACAACAACAAAAAACACCAATATAATGATACATAAGGGCTAAAAATTCTGGAGAGGTGCTGCGTTAGGAAGGTGGCCTAAGATAGCCCAGTAACAGACACTGACTTTGTGTATGTGCAAACTATTATTTAGCTTCCCTTAAGTACTGTTGTTTCATGAAATGTTTTTGAGACTATGTGGTTTTTCTTTTTCCTTGTCTTGTTAAAATTACATCACAACATTTTTTTAATCCTTCCCCCCCCTGTTTTTTTTAAATTAGCTGCTGCTATTTCTTTAAATGACCCCCCTTAGTTTCTTTCTTTTTTAAATCTGACAGTTACTGTGTGAAGCTTACACATCTAGACGTTCCTGTCACATAGTTAACACTTCATAAATATTAGTTACACAGAACTGTTGAGTTTATTTCACTATTTATTTGTGCTTCAGCATGCTACATGTTTTTCTGTTTAATCAAACATTCACCTACATTTTTATCCTTCTCCTGTAGAGGGATGTGTTAGTATACTTTTGACTGCTCATTAAAACGTTTCCTTTGTTCTTTCTTATTTAAAATTCTTATCTTTGTTTTAAATCTTAAACTATTATTTTACTGCCTCCTTTCACCCTGGTGGTCAACTAACTTATCCATAGGTACAAATAACAAATTAAGAGTGATTTGCTTGAAACTAGTTCTTTTGTTATATCCCGTGAAAAAGTAAAAAAAGTGATTGGCAATGCATGATCTGCTGTGTTAGATGACACCAGTATTAGAAAATAATATAATTAAAATGCATTATACTAAAATGTCTTCCATTAAACAAGACGGAAAGATTGAAGGAAAGGGAACAGACCTAAGAAGTTGGAATAATGCTCATCTTAAAAAATGAAGTATTGGGGCAGACAGCAGGAGCAAGAAGAACTACAGTCCTGCAGCCTGTGGAACAAAAACCACATTCACAGAAAGATAGACAAGATGAAAAGGCAGAGGGCTATGTACCAGATGAAGGAACAAGATAAAACCCCAGAAAAACAACTAAATTAAGTGGAGACAGGCAACCTTCCAGAAAAAGAATTCAGAATAATGATAGTGAAGATGATCCAGGACCTCGGAAAAAGAATGGAGGCAAAGATCGAGAAGAAGCAAGAAATGTTTAACAAAGACCTAGAAGAATTAAAGAACAAACACCTAGAAGAATTAAAAAACAAAAAAACAGAGCTGAACAATACAATAACTGAGATGAAAACTACACTAGAAGAAATCAATAGCAGAATAACTGAGGCAGAAGAATGGATAATTGACCTGGAAGACAGAATGGTGGAATTCACTGTCGTGTAACAGAATAAAGAAAAAAGCATGAAAAGAAATGAAAACAGCCTAAGAGACCTCTGGGACAACATTAAATGCAACAACATTCACATTATAGGGGTCCCAGAAGGAGGAGAGAGAGAGAAAGGACCAGAGAAAATATTTGAAGAGTTTATAGTCGAAAACTTCCCTAACATGGGAAAAGAAATAGCCACCCAAGTCCAGGAAGTGCAGAGAGTCCCATACAGGATAAACCCAAGGAGAAACATGCCGAGACACATATTAATCAAATTGACAAAAATTAAAGACAAAGAAAAATTATTAAAAGCAACAAGGGAAAAATGACAAATAACATACAAGGGAACTCCCTTAAGGTTAGCAGCTGATTTCTCAGCAGAAACTCTACAAGCCAGAAGGGAGTGGCATGATATATTTAAAGTGATGAAAAGGAAGAACTTACAACCAAGATTAATCTACCTGGCAAGGATCTCATTCAGACTCGACAGAGAAATCAAAAGTTTTACAGACAAGCAAAAGCTAAGAGAATTCAGCACCACCAAACCAGCTCTATAACAAATGCCAAAGGACCTTCTGTAAGTGGAAAACACAAGGGAAGAAAAGGACCCACAAAAACAAACCCATAACAATTAAGAAAGTGGGGGACTTTAACACCTCACTTACACCAATGGACAGATCATCCAAACAGAAAATTAATAAGGAAACACAAGCTTTAAATGACACAATAGACCAGATAGATTTAATTGATATTTATAGGACATTCCATCCAAAAAGAGCAGATTACACTTTCTTTTCAAGTGTGCACGGAACATTCTCCAGGATAGATCACATCTTGAGTCACAAATCAAGCTTCAGTAAATTTAAGAAAATTGAAATCATGTCAAGCATCTTTTCTGACCACACCGCTATGAGATTAGAAATAAATTACAGGCGAAAAAACGTAAAAAACACAAACACATGGAGGCTAAACAATATGTTACTAAATAACAGAGATCACTGAAGAAATCAAAGAGGAAATCAAAAAATACCTAGAGACAGGGCTTCCCTGGTGGAGCAGTGGTTGAGAGTCTGCCTGCCGATGCAGGGGACACAGGTTCTTGCCCCGGTCCGGGAAGATCCCACATGCCATGGAGCGGCTGGGTCCGTGAGCCATGGCTGCTGAGCCTGCGTGTGCGGAGCCTGTGCTCCGCAATAGGAGAGGCCACAACAGTGAGAGGCCCACGTACCGCAAAAGAAAAAAAGAAAAAAACCTAGAGACAAGTTACAACGAGAACATGACGATCCAAAACCTATGGATGCAGAAAATCAGTTCTAAGAGGGAAGTTTATAGCAATACAAGCCTACCTCAATAAACAAGAAACATCTCAAATAATAAACAATCTAACCTTACACCTAAAGGAACTAGAGAAACAAGAACAAACAAAACCCAAAGTTAGCAGAAGGAAATAAATCATAAAGATGAGATCAGAAATAAATAGAAGCAAAGAAAACAATAGCAAAGATCAATAAAACTAAAAGTTGGTTCTTTGCGAAGATAAACAAAATTGATAAACCATTAGCCAGACTCATCAAGAAAAAGGAGGAGAGGACTCAAAGCAATAAAATTAGAAATGAAAAAGGAGAAGTTACAACAGACACTGCAGAAATGCAAAGCATCCTAAGAGACTACTACAAGCAACTCTATGCCAACAAAATGGACAACCTGGAAGAAATGGACAAATTCTTAGGTATAACCTTTCAAGACTGAACCAGGAAAAAGTAGAAAATATGAACAGACCCATCACAAGTAATGAAATTGAAACTGTGATTAAAAATCTTCCAACAAACAAAAGTCCAGGACCAGATGGCTTCACAGGTGAATTCTATCAAACATTTAGAGAAGAGCTAACACCTATCCTTCCCAAACTCTTCCAAAAAATTGCAGAGGAAGGAACACTCCCAACCTCATTTTATGAGGCCACCATCACCCTGATACCAAAACCAGACAAAGATACTATAAAAAAAGAAAATTACAGACCAATATTAGTGATGAACACAGATGCAAAAATCCTTGACAAAATACTAGCAAATAGAATGCAACAACACATTAAAAGGATCATACACCATGATCAAGTGGTGTTTATCTCAGGGATGCAAGGATTCTTCAATATAAGCAAATCAATCAATGTGATACACCATATTAAAATATTGAAGAATAAAAACCATATGATCATCTCAATAGATGCAGAAAAAGCTTTTGACAAAATTCAACACCTGTATATGATAAAAACTCTCCAGAAAGTGGGCATAGAGGGAAGCTACATCAACATAATGAAGGCCATATACAACAAACCCACAGCCAACGTCATTCTCAATGGTGAAAATCTGAAAGCATTTCCTGTAAGATCAGGAACAAGACAAGGATGTCCACTCTTGCCACTATTATTCAACATAGTTTTGGAAGTCCTAGCTACAGCAATCACAGAAGAAAAAGAAATAAAAGGAATACAAATTGGAAAAGAAGAAATAAAACTGTCACTGTTTGCAGATGACATTATGCTATACATAGAGAATCCTAAAGATGCCGCCAGAAAACTACTAGAGCTAATCAATGAATTGGGTAAAGTTGCAGGATAAAAAATCAATGCACAGAAATCTCTTGCATTCCTATACACTAATGATGAAAAATCTGAAAGAGAAATTAAGGAAACACTCCCATTTACCACTGCAACAAAAAGAATAAAATACCTAGGAATAAACCTACCTAGGGAGACGAAAGACCTGTATGCAGAAAACTATAAGACACTGATGAAAGAAATTAAAGATGATACCAACTGATGGAGAGATATACCATGTTCTTGGATTGGAAGAATCAATATTGTGAAAATGACTATACTACGCAAAGCAATATACAGATTCAATGCAATCCCTATCAAATTACCAATGGCATTTTTTACAGAACTAGAACAAACAATCTTAAAATTTGTATGGAGACAAAAAAGACCCTGAATAGCCAAAACAGTGTTGAAGGTAAAAAATGGAGCTGGAGGAATCAGGTTCCCTGACTTTAGACTATACCTCAAAGGTACAGTAATGAAGACAGTATGGTACTGGCAGAAAAACAGAAATATAGATCAGTGGAACAGGATAGAAAGCACAGAGATAAGTCCATGCACCTATGGTCAACTAGTCTATGACAAAGGAGGCAAGGATATACAATGGAGAGAAGACAGTCTCTTCAATAAATGGTGCTGGGAAACCTGGACAGCTACATGTAGAAGAATGAAATTAGAACACTCCCTAACAGCATACACAAAAATAAACTCTGTCACATTCTAAAGTTTTATCACCAAAGGAGGGAATTTTAAGAGTATCACAAGTTGTTATAGATGAGAATAAAATAACAATGTTTCTTTAGCAACACTTTAGTTGAAATAGAGTCACAAATTGCTGTGAAGTCTTACTAAACTTTAAGGAAAAAAAGTTACAAGATAATTTTTTAAAAAATATTTTTAAAAACAAAGTAAGGATTAGTGATATATTATACCCCACATTAAAAAAAATTAAATCAGAGTTTAAAATATTTTTTCTCCTTAATATGTTTCATTTTAAGTGTCTGACTTTCATGTGTGGGAAATAATTAGACATGAAAGACTGAGCAACTAGATGGTTCAGGCTTTCTTGCATCTGTGACTTGATTCCTGGAAGGAACATTGGAGCAGGTGTCAAACTACGGTCAGGGTGAGCAATTAAAATCAAGTAATCTTAGGGCATACTTGACTAAGAATTATAGTTTAGATCAATTCTTTCCTGTGGGCATTTTTTCCAAAAATGGGTATGAAGAAAGAAATGGAAAATGACCCAGAATGGAACTCTAAACTCTGGTGGTTCTGAGTTTAAGTTTACTATAAACCCTTACATCCCATGCTTATTAACTTTTAATAGACCTATTCTCATGTATATTTTATAAAGCAGAGTCTGACCTTGTGATAATCCAGCCACAGAAACAGATTAACTGTATCTCAAATAGACGCTTACCATGAAGAATATATCAGTTCTGCCCCCTTCTCTATTAAGGGGAAATACACTTAAGCTTTCATTATTTTACCTTTTTTGTGTGTCTCTAGTTTACTAAGCATTACGTTAATTTTACTTAATACTTTTATTGTGGTGAGGAGCACTGGAAATGGAAACATTTAAAATGACATTTGATTAAAAACCCCACAAAATTAGCAGATGGCTTAGGGAAGCAGCACTAAGGATGCTACTTGATCCTTAATTCAAGACCATACCTGATGCTGTATCTGGAAGAAGAGCTATGCCAGGAACAATGCTGTTGAGTTAAAGACTATGTTATTCATAAATATTTAGGAAAATAAGAAGCAAGTGTTCATGAGCATAGTATATGAAACCAAATGGATATTCCATAGGAGGAGGGGTCTGCACACATCTCTAAATCTGTAGTATTTATTCATGTAACATTTTAATAAACCTACGGAGAACAGAATTTTATAATGAATCCAGTCAAAACTTTATAGCTCTGTTGATTTATTCATCCTCTGTACAAATGGATGTTTTTATTTGTAATAGTCACTGAAATAAATAGTCATGTATTTATTTATTATTATTATTTTTTTGCGGTACGCGGGCCTCTCACTGCTGCGGCCTCTCCCGTTGCGGAGCACAGGCTCCGGACGCGCAGGCCCAGCGGCCATGGCTCACGGGCCCAGCCACTCTGCGGCATGTGGGATCTTCCCGGACCGGGGCACGAAACCGCGTCCCCTGCATCGACAGGCAGACTCTCAACCACCGCGCCACCAGGGAAACCCAATAGTTATGTATTTAAACTCCCTCACACCAAATATAGAATCCCTAAGTTTTTGTCTTTAAATATTTTCCCAACACTTACAATATTAAAAAGCTTAGTATAATTAATTGGTACCATGTATAACTGTGATAGCTGGCATCTAGTTACTTTTCCTGTTATTCTTTTTATTCTTTTACTATAACAATTCTGTGAAAATTTTTATGCTTCCTACTTAATACATGCTAATTTTTTTTTTTTTTCCAGTGAGGGAAAGAATGAGGGTTCAAAGCAATGTTAAATACAGGTGACAGTGTTTCCTAATTAATTAGTTAAAATTAATTAGTTTTATGAGAGCAGAAATAAATCACTTAAAAATTCATGAGCTCTTTTCACCTTTTTTTTTTTTTTTTTACGAAATGTAAACTTTCTGGAATAAGGATTCTCTCTAAACAAACATTTTTGTGTTACAACCCATGTAGTTAGCATATTGTTGCTAGATCTAAAAACCCATGTCCAGATGCCTAATTAGACTTCCAGAGACCCTGCAGGATGCTGAATGGTCAGGAAATAGGAAATCATCCACTACTGATATAGGTCCCAATTTGAGGACAGACCTGTGAGGGTATCTTAAGATGCAAGAGACTTGGCAGCTGGAGAGCAAGTGCCTTTTGTACCTGAGCATCGGTGCTCAGTGTCAGCCCTGTAGGCTCCCAACCTGTAACATGTCAGCCTCTTGTGTAAGTTAACAGAAAGAGAAAGAATCTAATTTAAACCATTTTCAAGTATACGCATTAAATGGCTAATAGTTTTGTTTTCAAAATCAAACATTTCCTTACTGAACTCCTTAGAAGAAATTTTGGGTAGTGGATCTCCCTAGGTACCGTTGGTTTCGGATTCTCTAATAAAGTCATCTTTCCTTCAATATTGCAAGTTTTAGATCTATGCTTTGGGTGGGAAATTAAATATTATCCAAATCAAATATATTATTAATAGTTCAGGAGAACGGACTCAGAAGAGAATCAACAGCAATCTTCATAAGAACCTGACCATTTACTGTTTGCCTGTGTATGAGATCACATGTCGAATACCAGATTTTAATGTCAGCATTCTGTGCTGGAAAGACCATTTAATGTTTATTTATGAGGCACTGGCCTGGAGTTCAAGCTCCAGGAGAACAGGCTGTGTGAACTTGGCCAAGTCATGGAACCTCTTTGAGTCTCAATTTCACCACAGGTAATAAGAGTACATAAGAGAATAATACTGCTTTCTAGCATTACACTATTATGAGACATATATGAGATTGTTTATGCAAGTTATTTGTGCATTGTAAAACTTGGGTTTGAATTCTGACTCTACCACTTTCTGGCATTGTAGTTTTGGATAAATTACCTAATCCAATAAAGCCTTATTTTCCACAACGTGAAATGAGGATAAGTATACAATGTTTGCAAATTGATTGTTACAGAGTAGGAGCTCAAAAAATGTTAGTTGCTGTTATCACTATTATTTTTACTAAATCTCTGTGAATGTATTTATTATAATCTATATAATGACATAAAATTTTGTTTAAGGTTATTTAAAGTCTATCCCAGTAGGTATGTATTTTTACTTGAAAACTTGGTACTGCACACTTTCCTGTAAATTAGAATAACTTTTAAGCTAAGTTTGTATGTAGAATGAGAAATTTTCTTCCTAAACAAATAATGTCCCTCTATAGGTATTGTTTTAGCTTTCTGATATAAGAGACTAAGAAGGAATGGAAGTCCAGGATCCTCTCATTGTTTATAGTTTACCATAATTAATAATTAAATTGTTTTGTTGGTGGATTTGGTATAAAACAAGAGGAGCTTATATGATTCTATAAGTGTAAGTTTTTATTATTTTTTTTTAATTTTGAGAGGAAAAAAAACCTTTGAAGGGCACTATGCCCTCTATGCTATGTGCCCTCTCTAGAGAACATATTTGAGATGCACCAGCGATTGCCTACCACTTACAATCCATTTAAAGAGTCAACCTCAAGCCTTTTCCCTGAGGTAATGGGATTAGCATTCTGTTGGGACTGCAATCTTTAAGGATACAAATTTGTTTCTAAATGTTCTAGCTAGTAATCCTATGCTCCTTGACAGGTTTTACACTGTAACTGACACTCTTGGAATGGAAAACACAGACCTCAGACCTCTTTTCCTCTGCTGGATTAGGAAATTCAAGGACTTTAACAGAAAGTATTCTGTCTTGACATACTTAAAATTAGTTTCTCCTCATCTTTTTTCTTTGATGTTGGTATTGAAGGAATGTGATGAGTAACCTGAATTTAAGAAGACAGTGACATATAGATGCTTTTCTAAGCCAGTCATGAAAAATTTTCCTTTTAATGTCCCTAATTTTTACTACTTTTAAAAGAAAAGTATGCTAAGAAATATTTTCAGTTTAAGTATATCACTTGATAATTTAAAATGTTCTGAGGCAGGTTGTTTGGTTGGAATTCATTACAAAAGGAATAAAAGTCAAGAACCATTCTATTCTTCTCTTTTCTATCCTCTTTCAACAAGCCAGCTGTTAATCCCTCGGATGATAATATAAGTATGTTGAGACATTATGATCCTTGGAAAATAAAAGAAGTTAAAATATTAGTAAACTTGTTTTATGACACATTCCTGATCATATTCTATAATTCTTTTTCCCTTTTATTTTAAATTATATCTTAATATGAATAATGAACATTTTAAATAAATATTATTACTTTTAGAAAATGTCTATAAATTTGAAATATCCCAAGTTTGTTTTCATGAAGCATACTTTTCTATAGCTAAGATTCCAATGGAATATAAAATATAAATTACAGTATCTTTTGAAGGTCACTATGAATTTAATGTAAAAACCACTCAGACTACACTGAATAATTTAGATTTAAAAAACAAAGTTTATTGTATAGTAAAACTTTACATCATACTAATTTTAATTTTTTCTTTTGAAACTGTTCTCAATTTTTTTCTAATGTTCTATTTATTTCCCTTACTTCTTGGATGTATTTTATTGACTCTACATTTACCTTGTCTTGATGGCATCTGGTCATGACTTTGAATATCAGTTGTGTCTGTGCTGTAGAAACCACGGAGTACAACCTGGGGAACACTGACTTCAGTATCAGAGCTGTGATTTACTACCTGCTCTCTGACTACCTAGTGTAAATTACTTAGCCTCTCTGAGCTTCGGTTTTCTCATCGTTAAATGGGGCTAGAGATACCTGTCTTAGCGTGGTGGTGAGGGTTACATGAGATTGAATCGTGTCTAACAATGTCTGGCATATGGAAAGTGCTCAGTAAATTTTGTTCCCTAGTTCGTGGTAAATGGAAATGGAAATGCAAATGGTTGGGTTTGGAGCTGAATACATGCTGACTTCAGCTGTGGCCTTGATTGTTTGATTGTTGGTCATTTCTTTGTTTGCTTTTTATTTAAAAGAAAAAAAAGTGAATGAAGCTATGTAATCTCCAATGTAGATACGGCCCTCAACCTAGGCTTAAAATATAAATATATGACTAAATCAACTGCATTTACAAATGAGGAGTTCATACCTCACAGAGTTATTTTAAAGACTCAATGATATATAACAATTCAAAGACTGTAGCACATGCTAAGCACTCAGTAATGGTAAATTATTAGTAATGTGAAGATGAGATCCTTGTGATAGAGCTTGGGTACTCCAAATTTAGCTAAGAGTCATACGTACAAAACATTTTCCAGGTACTCCAATTTAGGCTGATGTTTCTGTATTTCATGAAAAAAAAAACAAACTAATCTTTAAATGGTTATACTTAATATGTAAAGTAGCTAAATTTTGGACATATATTTCAGAATATATTCATATAAACAGCTGCCCCCTTTTGGATCTTTAATATGTAGTCTTTAAATTAAAGAGCCCCAAATTAGCAGATAGGAGTTTTTTGTTTTTAGAAAATTGTACTTGTGAGAAATAATTCTGAATATACCTTATCTTTTATTCAAATGTATACAGACTGTTCATGTGCGTATAACCTTTAGAAATCTCAGAACCTGGAAAGGATTGATTAGTCCCTCTTTCTGGGCTCTGGAATTATACTAGGTCAATATTAAACTAATCTAACAATATACATAAATTTCTTTCAATCTATTAGGTAAATATTTCTATCTGTAACCAGGGCTTAGATCTAGCTGGCATGCACTGGTGTGACTGTCATAGTTGTGTGGCTGGCATTCTTTCTTTTTTTAAAAAAAAATTTAATTAATTAATTTATTTTTGGCTGCACTGGGTCTTTGTTGCTGCGTGCAGGCTTTCTCTAGTTGCGGCGAGCAGAGGCTACTCTTCGTTGCGGTGTGCGGGCTTCTCATTGCAGTGGCTTGTCTTGTTGTGGAGCACGGGCTTTAGGCGCCCAAGCTTCAGTAGTTGTGGCTAGTGGGCTCAGTAGTTGTGGCTCACGGACTCTAGAGCACAGGCTCAGTAGTTGTGGCACACAGGCTTAGTTGCTCCGCGGCATGTGGGATCTTCCTGGACCAGGGCTCGAACCCGTGTTCCCTGCATTGGCAGGCAGATTCTTAATCACTGCGCCACCAGGGAAGCCCAGAGTAATATAATCTTATATATTCTTTCTTTGTCTTTTACTACAGGAAGGTTGAAGTCATTAGAGTGAGATAGTTTTTAGCAATTGGCTAGACCTTTCTGTTGAAGAACTGCAGTATCTGCTGGCTTGTGGCTTAATTTGTCACTGTACTGAACCTCAGTACTTTATACAAGGTGTGGTACGTCAGCATCAGCACTGAAATGTGTTCTTGGGCCACCGTTATTATGCTTTATTGACTTTTTCCGGGTATTTTTAGATACAGACTCATAACTACTTGTCTCTTCTTCTCCGTTACTCTCCTATTACCTGAAATTCCTCTGAATTGAAGATACCCTAGAAAGTCCTGATCATTAAGCTTGAGTGGTAGAGGTCTTTACAGGAGATTTGATAATACTAGAAATCAGATTCACATCATAAGGAGCATTTAAATCATCTTAGTCAGTCAACATTCTAACTGGTTATTTGACACCATCAAATACCTAGGTTGCCAAGAATGTGGCCCGTGTCTATTTTCCCTGTTATGTTGTCTGTATTACTGAATGGTATTCTTCTTCTGTTAATTAAGAATATTACAGTACATGTCAAATTAAGCATTTTTGCTTTGAAAAAGATGTGGGTGTGTGGTTAAAGGAGTCTCACAGATTTAGTAGGAACAGTGCTTTTAACAGATGTTAGATCTCTGACTCTGGCTTTTTGGGTATCTGAGCGTCTTAGGGTTGCACAGTAACTCAGAAGCCAACTCTCTTGATTTATAGTTCAGAATACAAACTTCACAGCAGTTAACTTACTAGCCCAGGGATGGATAAGTTTCAACTTCCATGTCAGCTCTGAGATTTGGGCTGTTGCAAGACATAGGTTTGATATTCTTCAATTAGATCAAGGTCACATAACTAGTTTGAAGTAGAGTCTGGACTAGAACCCAGTTCTTTTGGCTTCTAATCTTGTTTTCATTTCTCCTAGTCATTTTATTATAAACCTCATGAAAACCTTTATTTTGAATACATTTTTATAACCTTGTAATCCATCATGTAGGCATGAAAAGTTAAGATTCTGACATTTTTATTATATGCAAAGAAAGTGAAAATTATCTTGTTAAAAATATCATGCTTATTATTCAGTTTCAAAAATGCAGAAATAGGGCTTCCCTGGTGGCGCAGTGGTTGAGAGTCTTCCTGCTGATGCAGGGGACACGGATTCGTGCCCCAGTCCGGGAAGATCCCACATGCCGCGCAGCGGCTGGGCCCGTGAGCCATGGCCGCTGAGCCTGCGCGTCCAGAGCCTGTGCTCCGCAACGGGAGAGGCCACAACAGTGAGAGGCCCGCATACCGCAAAAAAAAAAATAAAAAAGGAAATGCAGAAATAATGTGAGAAAGAAAAATGTAGTTTCATATGCACATCTTTTTAAGCATGACTCTTCATTACTAAGCTCTTTTTTACAAAGTGTGCCATCAGCTTTTTAAAGGACACATTTCAACATGGATTAAATCTTTGGGAAATTAGCTTGAATTATTTATAAGTACAGGCATACCTCAAAGATACTGCAGATTCAGTTCCAGACCACCACAGTAAAGTGAATATCGCAATCAATGGAGTCACACCAATTTTTTTGTTTCCTAGTGCATACAAAAGATATGTTTATACTTTACTGCAGTCTGTTAAGTGTGCAATAGCATTATGTCTAAAAAATGTACATAATTTAAAAATACTATATTGCTAAAATATGCTAACCATCATCTGATTCGTCAGTGAGTTGTAATATTTTTGCAATAGTAAGTTAAAGATCACTGATCATAGATCATCATAACAAATATAATAATTAATAATGAAAAAGTTTGAGATATTGCAAGAATTATTGAAATGTGACACAGAGACATGAAGTAAGCAAATGCTGTTGGAAAAATGGTGCTGATAGACTTGCTGGATGCAGGGTTGCCACAGACTTTCAATTTGTAAAAAATTATTCGCTAATCACAGTAAAACAAGGTATGCCTATAATTGCCCAAACATGCACATATATGTGTGTGGAGTAGAAATATATTTATCAACAGCTAAGAGTAATTGTTTGTATTGTGATGTTATGAATAATTCAACTGTATTTCATACCATTTTTAAGCCCTGTGGATGTAGTTTGTGTTATTTCCCTGGATAACATTGCTGGCACACAGTAAATATCTAACAATAATAACTCTTTTCCCATACAGTATTTACTTTAACTAGAAAAAACTGCTGTGCTCATGTTGTACAATTTTTAAAGTTTGTTAAGATGCTAAATGAATTTCTTGGCATTCTGTTATGGTATTATCATTTTTTAATTAGAACTCTCTCTCTCTCTCCCTGTCATACACACTTCACCTTCCTCCAGCCATTTGCCTTTCCTGTGACATGCTCTATGTTTTCATCTTATCACCTTAGTAACCAGAGGTACCAGAGTCCTACATTCCATTGAAACCCAGGCTTTAAAGATGGTCTCAGGCTGTTCCCTCTACTTCTTTTGTGGTTCTCTGTAGCTTGAAAAATTGGGAAATGATCAAATTTAGCCACGATCACAACTTTCCAAACTTTTCTGTGTCCTGGCATTTGAGTTCTACTTTGTGTCTATCGCTGTGTTAATTATTTGGGGGATACACAGTAATTCCTTTCTAACAAGAATACTAAAATATTATTGGAGCTAGCATCCTCTCAATGCAGGCCCAGCACTAACCCATGCTCACACCTAGGACAAGGCCAAGCTAGTCTGGTGTATTTTCAGCGGCTTGCATGTTCTCTTTTTCCCAAATATTATCCCCATTTTCTTTTATTCTTATATACTGCCCTTTATTCTGTAAATAGATACCAGCTTCCTTGCAAGAACTGGTTGCAGCGATAAGTCATGGGAAGCTCATTCACATGAAAGTGTATAAACTGCACAGCTGGGCACATAATCAACTCTAGACAAACAGGAGACAGACCAGGTAAGGAACTAGGAACATAGGCTTTGAGTCAGTCCTGAGATTAAGCCTTTTCTCTGAGACATTATGTCACTGAACAAGTTAAAGTTACATAACTTCACTTAGACCACTGGTTCCTCATCTGTAAAATGAAAGTAATACTGTCTCATCAACTGTATTATTAGAAAGATTAAAAGAAAAGTCTATGAAAAAATTGAGCAACTTCATTTTTAGTCAATACCTGAAAATGTCAATTAGTGTGACAACAAAATAGCAATCAATGCATTGGACTATAGAAGAAGGAGAGAAGGTGAATAAAGGAGAAGCTGAGGACTCTAAAGGCAAATTTTGTAGGGATCATATCTTTTCCAGAAGTCCTATTTACCTGCTATTGGTTGGGGGAATGTAGAGGCCCCACTCGTTATATCCTGCCAGTGCCTACAGCTTTGCTTCCCATTATTTATAAACATTTTAGCTTGTTTTGCTTTGATGATATTATAAACAGGGATTCATCCTTGTCAAATTATTTATTAATTGAGGATTTCTACCCTCAAGGAGCTCTTGTGTAGAAATAATATGGACATACAAGAAATAAAGTACAAAAGCTTGTTTTATAAAGATCATCAGTGCTACAGGATATTGGGAGAGGGAATGAACGCATTGTCAGGATCAAACATCGTATGAATGAAAGCTCTACTTTTCTGTTTTGATGTGGCCATTTAAATAAAATGGCATAAAAGTATGTTAGACACCAGGATTCAATAAGCTTAATCCTGAAACAGCTACTGTAAAAATCATAATTTTGCCAGATCTTGTTTGCAAGATTTTGATTTCCTAGAAGAAATAAGTTTTTTGTTTTAAGTATTTGATTCATTTGCCATCAATACTTGAAAGGCAGCTAGAGGTTTGGCTTCTTCACATTCTGATGAGTGGAGCTCAGAACTACCAAGGTGGCATCCTACTCCTGTCCCCCAGAGACCCACGTTTTCTGGCAACAGATCCTACATTGAGCTATTTGTGATTGTCCAATAAGCTGTTATAATAGAATGGCCAAAATACAAACTTTGTTTTTATGTGTTTATGTGTTTGTGGGACCAAAACGCAGAGGTATTGGTATCTCCTACTTGTTTTAGTGACAATTCTGATTCCATGTAGAGGAGAATCAAAGGCATATATAATTAATTTAATTATTGAATGTGTTCGACCTTAAATGGTTCCCATTTTCATTTTTGAAAATTTTAGTCAAAGATGGACTTGAAATATGTTCTTTCATTTTACATTGAGTATTTGGTTAAATGAAAGATTTTATGAATATGTTGGAACTCTTCTGAGTTTAATCAGTTTATTGATTCACTAGGCATGATTTGGTGTTTTTCCTTTGTGATGATTTTTAAAAAGAGAAAAATCTCATTTTCTTTCTGCATTATTTGTATAATCTTTTCCCCTTCTTTTTGCAACATTTGGCTTGAACCTGAGTTTGATAAAGTTTGCTATAATATTGTAGTAGTTTACAGGTGGCTCACATATATTTATGATGTGAAAGTTGCGTATCTATTAATTTAACAAATATTTACTGATGTCCTGCTATGTCCTGAGCTAGCTATTGGAGGTATAATGGTGAACGAAATACACAAAAACCCCTGCTCACATAGAGCTTATAGTCAGAGATTAAACACTGTTACTAAAATACTGTAATGAAGCTAAGTATTTTGGAGTAGTAAAGGGAGGTGGGGGAGGCAAGGAGCACAGGGAGGTTGCAATTTAAAATGTGGAGGTCAGTGAAGACCTCACAGAGAAGGTGACAATTGAACAGAGACTGAAGGTGATCAAGAGAGGAAACCACTTGGCTACAAGGAGCGACAATATTCTAGGCAGAGGAAACAGCAAGTACGGAGACCCTGAAGTGGGAACGTGCTGTGTAAAGAACAGCAAGGGGCCAGTGTGGGGTAGGGGACTAAGAGGCTGGTTTTGTAGGGCCTTGCATGCCAGTGAAAGGACTCTTGCTTTTTTTACTCTGACCCAAATGAGAAGCTGCAGGAGGTGTTAGGCAGGGCAGTGACATGGACTACTTTAGCTTCAAAGGCTTGCTATGATTGCTGTGTATTGAGAACAGATTATAAGGTGGCAAGGGCAGAAGCAGGGAGATAAGTTAGGAGGCAATTACAATAACCCAGGCATGAGAAGATGGTATCTATCTACTTCCTGTGCATTTACTGCTGTGTGTATTGTATACAGACACTGGTGCAAGGGACCATTTGGGTTTATTATTCAGTCTGTTTTTTTTCCCCTGTGGTTCAAATCTCCCATAGAAGGGAAAGAGAGAAATCAATGACTTCACTTTTGTTTTTAGCCATTACTGGTAGTAATATGAATCTTGCATGTATATGGCATTTTACAGTTTTCAAGCCATTCTTATATGTATTGCCACATCTAGCCCTCACAATGGCCTGTTTAGTGGGTGACAGTTTCCAGGTTTATAAGACATGTCAGGGTCACACAGCTGGCCCCTTCTCTTCGGTGGTGTGCATATTGGCTTCAGTAAAAACATACAAACTAAGCAGTGACCAATAATCATCTCTTCCCGGAGAATGGGACTTGGGTGCACTTAAAGAAATTTACTCAGCTGTCAACTCATTAAAGAGTAATGAGCATTGTTGTGGTCTCTGTCTTTGGTGGTCGCTGGGTTGTCAAGCTAAAAAAACTTGATTGTTATTGGAATTGAATCTGTAAATTGTTCAAAGGGGATTCTTTATAAACAAGAGCATTCCTAATTTTTTCCTTTTAATTTCATCTTATCTCTTTATAGGATTCACACATCTAAAGATGGAATAGAAAAAAAGTGTACCAAAACTGGAAGAATCCCCCAAATGTTGAGGGAATTATAATACCAAAAGATATTTAATTTTTGCTGATGAGTAACACTAGGTGCAGTGTTTCCTTGTATATGTCAAAATATTTCAGCAAAGATGGTTTTCTTTTATGGAATTTAAATAATGAGGCTCGTGACATTTTACTTTTAACCTGCAAGATACATTGAATACAATTAACATATTCAAGTTAAGTCAAAGAAAGTAGCATAAATAACTTCTGTGTGATTTAATTTAAATTTATAATATATTATAAGTGTTTCAGAGAAGATGAGAGGTTGTAGAAATTCCTGTATATTGTAGTTGAGAAAGCAGAGTGTGTATTTTGTATTCAGAAATATATCATGTAACAGCTGTTGCAAAATTTGAATGAAAAAGAAAAATTGAATGGGCAAATATACGTTTGTAGTCAAAAGGAATAATATATATATCACTTGAATTGTGCTCTTGAATTGCCATTTGTCTAAGAGATTGAATTTTTGAATATAACAGCAGTAAATGCAAAAAAGGCAGATTAATATAGTGATGTTTGTGAAAAAAATTTAAGTGCTCGGGATAGGAATTTGAACTTGTGGTTCACACAATAGTATTCCATTACTTTCTAACAGATCTGATTATTGAACAGATTAATAGTTTATGTTGAAAAACCTACTTATTTGAATGAGCCCTCAATTATAATATTCCCCATTAAGGATGTATTTTTTTCACTTTTCAGTTGAAATAGCAATGTATGTAAAATGCAATTGATGTTCTGGCTTTCAACCTGACAAGCTTTTGCAATATGTAGAATATGTGGCAGGCCTGGTGGCTTCAAAGTGTTTTTTTTGAAGTTTTTGGTAGGGAATGTCTTCTGGGGCAGCTGAGGGGATTGGTGCATGGGGAACATTTGAGACAGTGGTTTATTGTTATTCTCTTTTCCTGTCCATTTTTTACGTGGACCACTCTTCGTGTCCTCCTGTATCCTTTTCCTTTCTCTTTTCTTGCTGATTTAATTCCTCCAGTTTATTATCAAGTGCCTGCTGTATGCCAGGCATTATTCTAGGGGCTAGAAATACACCTCCCTGCTCTCTGGAAACTTACTGTCTTGTGAGGAGGGTGAACAATGAACATCTTAAACAAGGGATAATGTTCACTATGAATAGACCAAGGCAGGGAGTAGTGACAGAGCAGTATGATATTGTACTGGGTGGGGAGGGAAGGCCACTCATCCCACAGGGAAGCTGAATCCTGAATGATAAGAAAGAGCAAGCTGTTTTTTCCTTCTTGTGCCCTTGTTGCCTTCACTCTAGCCCACAGACTCATAATAGCCTGGCTGCATTCACAGCTTTCCACGTACCTAGAGTTGAAGCCAATGGCACGCCATACCTCTTCTCCCTCTCCAGGGATATGTGGGAGATACAGATGGACTGTCCTTCCTTTATAGGCCTTCACTTTCTTACTCCCTATAAGAATTCACTAATTATTATGTATTTTGGAAGGTTTTCCTCCTCTTCCACCAGCCCCTTGCTTCATACCCCAGTACCACACAACATGTTGAATTTGCTTCTATAAATATTATAGGCCTTCTCACATTGCCTTGCAATAATTTGTCTTCCATTCCTTTCCAAAATGCCATCCCCATTTGCCCCATTAAAAGCCAGGTAAGCATCATTTCTTTCTTTTTTTTTTTTTTTTTAGTATTTCTTTCTTTATTTGGTTGCGCTGGGTCTTAGTTGTGGCAGTGGGCTCCTTAGCTGCAGAGCTCCTTAGTTGTGGCCAAACTCTTAGTTGCAGCATGCATGTGAGATCTAGTTCCCTGACCAGGGATTAAACCCGGGCCCCCTGCATTGGGAGCACGGGGTCTTAACCAATGTGTCACCAGGGAAGTCCCCAGGTAAGCATCATTTCTATTCATCTTTGTTTTTCCAGAGGCTAACACAGTGTCTGAAACAAGTAACTTTCAGAAAGTATTGTATTTTTAAACCAAATTAATAAATTGTTTAATCTTATACTGCTTGCCCTTATGATAACTTCAACACACATATATACTTCTCTCCTTTCTAATATCTAAGTGATTAAATGAAAACATAAAATGTAAGGGGTTAATTCAAGTAACTTAATGTATTCTTGTCAATTAAGTAAAATGTAAACGGTACCTTAGTAACTAGTTTACTCTCTTTTGCTATTTATATTTTTCTCAACCGAAGAGAGCAGGATGCTGAACCACATTTAGAGTTTATCAGAAGAAACATTAGAGACACATAGAAAACAGCATAATTATATA
This sequence comes from Pseudorca crassidens, assembly GCF_039906515.1. Classification (NCBI taxonomy): domain Eukaryota; kingdom Metazoa; phylum Chordata; class Mammalia; order Artiodactyla; family Delphinidae; genus Pseudorca; species Pseudorca crassidens. The sequence goes on from NC_090298.1 coordinate 83,420,384, forward strand.
TGCACTTTTAGACTGCAAAGTGAAATTAGACAAGTCGTTTGAAGGTCTGCGTGATTCATTATAATGCAATCGATTATGTGGCTTACCTTAAATTATAATGTAACGCTGAGAAAAATGCCATGACCTAAAGAAATATTTTATGTGGATGATGTCATCATGCATTTACAGGAATCAGTATAGATATTTATAACTTTTCATGGAAAAATTTTAAAACATTTTAAAGCAACATTTAAAAAGAAAATTACATTTTGAATATTTAGCTGCCTTGTTTGCCCACTTCGAAGATGGAAAGAAATTAATCACAGTGAGTTCATTCTTACAGTTATAAAACAGTTTGCAGTCTTTTTTCATTAGTTAAAAAAAAGTACATGAGTATCATCAGTTTACAGATTAGCAGTCATTGCCGTTAAACAACATGGCATTTTCCCACTACTTCTGGTAAAGTCTTTTTTATGTCTGTATGTGATTTCACCGTTTTTAGTCATACCAGTCTTAAAAGGCTGGCCATTATGTTCTTTGGACATGAATTACTCCCCCAAAGGGGGAAGAATAAACAACACAAATGCTTAAGTTTGTTTTTTGTGAAAATAGCTACATTTAAAGACCATTTTTATATTGTTCTTTCTAAAATGTCAATTACTAGATAGTAAAAAAGTTAAATTCAGCTGAATGTAATAGAGAAAAATATATGAATATGATTTAATAATTTCCTAACTTCTGTTTTCTTCATATGTGGCAGAGAAACTTACTTAAATTCCTAAGATTTGGGTTGAATAATAATTCTTATTATTTAAAAGAGAAACATAGCATCATTGTAATTGTACTCCCGAGGTAAATGTCTGGTTTTCTTTTGCTTTTATTTTATTGTGACTTCAAAGGGAATGGTTGTTTCATAATGAGTTTCTGTCCATGATCAGTAAATAATAAGAAGAAAATAGTGAGGAGAGGGCAGAATTGCAGCCTCTGCTTCCTATTCTAATCCATTAGTGATAACACATATATCATGAATGTCCTTAATTCTTGATTAAAAATCTTGATTAAGATGGAAGAGTTTCTGGTTTTTCACTGTTAAATATTCTTTAATATGGAAAGTTGACAGTGATGGATTGACTAGCATGTAATAAATACAGAATCAGAGGTCTGGAATAATCCTTGAAATATCACTTTTTATTGTGATATATATCATACATACAGATGCATAGAGCATAGACAGTTTAAAGAATAGCTACAAACTCCTATGGAACCACCACCCAGGTCAAGAAACAGAACATTGCTAGTATCCCCGAAGTCCTCTCCATGTGAAATTTCATTCACTTTCTATCAAAACTAGCTCCAGTTGTTTTTCAGTTTATACTCAAGGATTCCATGTAGAATCATTGTTTCCCCCCCCCCCAACACTTCCAGAGATTTATTATTGGAAAGAGTTAAACTCCATAGAAAGCCTGAAGAGGCAAGAGGTATTTCCATTCCTGGTTCTTTTGAAATGCATTTAGTGGCTGAAAGTAAAAGTGGATCAGTTAGATAATTGTGTCAGTTGATGCATTTGGTGGATAAGCTGCAGAGAGCATCCTTCTTTCCATCTTTAAAATGCAGAGGCTTAACATGAAAAGTTAAAGAGGTTTGAGTGGATGGGGTTGAGAAGAGAGTCTTGGATGGAGACCAATTATATCCATCTTTCATGATGATATCACAAATCCAGTAGAACTACAATCAGTAGTTGAAATAGCAGGGTAGAAGGCAGCTACTAGAAGGCAATTTTCAATTAATAAGACATCAGACAAATGATGTAACAGTAATATAATCAGGTTTTTCAGAAGGAAAAAATGTCCACTGCCATTCTTGACTAGATACTAGATTTTTAAATATACAGCTCAGTTGCTCTGCCCATAAAACATGTTGCTTTTCTTCATTTTGACAGATACTACATTGTGTTCAAACTTATTTCTTATTCCGCTTTCTTACATTGAGCCATTTGTTTGGTTTTCTTTTACTATATTTTGAATTATTAATCACTGAGCAGATACTTTATTACTGTAAAAGGAATTATAAACATCATCAAAACGGTGCTAGGGATGAAAGAGCAGATGGGTGCTGGGTTTTGCAGTTTGTTTTTTTAAAAATTATTCCCCTGGGAGAGCTGTTGGCAAAGTATACAGTCGGTAATTAGATTACGGGAACAGAAAGAAAAAAGGAAGGAGAAAAAGTAAATTAGCCACATGCAAGTCTATATATATTTTTCTAAAAAGAGAAAAAAAAACATTGCCTTTAAATATATGTATTTATTAAAATTATAGGGTAATAAGTACTTCTCCTGTAAGATTTAATATTATACCTCTTCTACTTCGTTGTTTGTTTTCATTCCCCTTGACCTCCTTGTTCACTTCTGTGGCTCTGTTGCAGATCTGTTTAATAATCATTGGTACCAGGATCAAGCTGTCATCAGCCAGAGGTGACAATTCACAAAGAGAGAATGTTTTGGCATTCCAAGACACAGAGGACATTAAATATGGTGTAAGACAAAACATGTCTTCTTTATTTTGACCTATAAAACATAGGTGCTATTGTGAAAAATATCGCTTCACAAAAATGTCTTCAGCCAGTAACTGTGGATGATATCCATCGTCAAGGTTTGCACTGTATTTTATTACTGTATTTTTTTTTTGCCTACTCCTCTTTACATTTTGAAAAGAAAACCAAGTGAATTCACTCTACTATATATCAATTTGAAACAACTTGTCTGGCTTCAGAGGCATCTCTGAGCGGAGTACTCCGTTTTCTAGTTAGGTTATATTCTTTAACATCTGAAAGGGTCATGGGTTTTGTCATCACTACCTGGGGTGAAGAACAAAAACTAATCAATATTCTTTCCTAGTTCTCTCCCTGGATGTCTTACAACCTCATCTGTTTGTTTCTTGTTTCTCCTTTACTTTTCCTGGGTGAGGTCTTCTGTAGTTAAATTCTCTCACATCGCATACACAATCCATTAGGATATCCTGTCTCTACCTTCAAAATATATCCAGGTTTCAACCACTTGTTATCTTGTTATCTCACCCACCCTGATTGGACCACCGGGATTACAGCAGAAAACAACAATATCATATAATTTCCTTGTCTAAGCAGGAAGGGTATAAACCCTTTCCCTTCCCTTCCCCCAGGTCCATTCTCAATAAAGAAGCCAAAGTGATCTTTTTAAAATAGAAACCCAATCACGCCATTCTTCCCAGACTCTGCAGTGACTCTCCATTTGACTCAGAGAACAAACCAAAGTCCCTACAGTGAGTGACCTACAAGTATCTACAATCCATTCTCCATTACCTGCCCGATCTGCTCCCCCTTCTTGGTTCAACCGCATTCGCCTCCTTGTAGCTGCTTAGCTCCAGCTCTTTTATCTACCTGGAGACGTCTACAGATACCCACTGTGCTCATTCCCTAACTACCTATGAGTCTTAGTCAAATGTCCCCCTTACAGGCTTGCAACTTACCCCACACCTCACCCAGCTGTCCATCTCTCCATTACTCTTCTTCCCTTTTTCTTTTTTCCATGATGATTATCACCTTTTAACATACTATGTTATTGACTTAGGTATGTTTATTGTCCATTTTCCTGCTGGAATATAAGCTTCATGAGGGCCAGGATCTTTATGTATTTTGCCAATGATATATTTTAAACCCCTATAAATTATTTATTGAACAAATGAATATTTATAAAATAAATGATTGGTGTACTCCCCACTTCTTATTACTTTTCTCCCTTCCAGAGTCTCACAGCCACCCTTGTCTGTAACTAGACAAATGAATCTACTTTCTTAGATGTAGCATCCTAAACCAAATACTAAAACTGAAACTTAAAAAGGAAGGTGAATCTCGAATATAAGTATCTTTTAACTATTTTAAGTGATCATAACAGCCTCGTTTCTGTCTGTCAGAAACATCCACAAACACTTCATCAACTCTTTCGGCTCCAAAAAGGAATTGCTAAAGGACAAGAGACATTTTTGATCTAGACATTTTGATCTAGATTTTTGTGCAACTGTAAGTGTAATTAATACAGATTTCCTTTAATTTATAGATGGGAGTGAGGAATGAGAATCTCCAGAATAAACGCAGAATAGTATAAGAAAATGATCATAATCCTCTTGTCTTAGTCCAGTTGGGCTGCTGTAACAGAATACCATTGATTGTATGGCTTATAAACAAATATGTGTTTCTCACAGTTCTGGAGGCAAGTAGTCCAAGATCAAGGTTCCAGTAGATTTGGTGAGAACCTACTTGTTGATTCATAGATGGCCATCTTCACATTCATCCTCACTTGGAGGAAGGAGTGAGGGAGCTCTCTAGTGCCTCCTTTATTAGAACACTAATCTCATTCATGAGGGCTCTGCTCTCAAGACCTAATTGTCTACCCGAGATCCCACCTCCGAATACCATCACATTGGGGATTAGGATTTAAACATATGAATTTTGGGGGGACATATACTTTCTGTCTATAGTACCTTTCTATTTCATAGATTTGGAAGTCAAACAGCAGGATTAAAGGATGAAAGTTTTTAGGAGAGAGTTTGACATTAAATAATAACCACAAAAATATGGAAAAAATTGGTTTATGGCAGTATTTTTAAGGAAACAACTCTACATATTATGGCATAGTTGAGAAGTGTTATTATTTGGGTCGATATATTAGAAGATTTTATGTGAACTTGCATGATAACATTTGAAGACAGTAAGGATTCTAAATGAAAGAGTAAAGATCTCATAAATTAATGAAAAAATATAGATCAACAGAAAATGTAGTGGACGTATACGTTGGTATCCATGGGGGTCTTGAACCAATCCCCCGTGGATTCTGGGGAATGACTGTATATTCTTTGTTTGTATTCAGAAGTGTTGATATTGATGGATAAATCAAAGTATAGAGAAAATAATTGTCTATTTTGCTGGAAATTTTTGACATAAAATTAAAATGTATTGACTTGGACATAGCGAATCTTTATAACAATGAAAACTTAAAAAGAAATTTCTGTATAAAAGTAGTTTAATACATTGGGTTCCACAGTCTTTGATCTTCCTGGGCAGCAGTAGTGCTATTTAATTTGGGATTGGGTTCAGCGGCATATAACAAAATATGTGAAATATCTTGAATAAGATAGAACTTAATTGCTATCACAAATGAAAGAATTTTGGAGATAAGGTGGTATGGCTTTTCCTTATATTCATCAAGGACCCAGACTCCTTCTGGCTCAGCATCCTTTTATCTTTACAGTATAACCCCTGTCCTTTTAGTCCAGTACAGCTGTTGAGCCTCCAGTCAGCATATGCCCCTTTTAACCAGCAAAAGTGAAGAAGGGGCAGAAATGGGGCACACAACCAAACTTTGCCACATGGCTTTACCCATCTGCAGTTGAGGCTAGGCCATGTTGTCCTTTAATTGAGCAGCATTATGACCAACTAAAAATTAGATTCTTGTGATGAAGGTGGTAGGGGGGAAGGGATATTATAAGGCTAGTGGTTTTTTTTACAGGAGCACATTTTCACTTAATAATTAAACTAGTTTAATTGTTGGAAAGTTAGAAGAAACATATTCTTTACTTGATTTTACCTTGTCCCTTTCAGTATAGGAATAGTGTCTGTCATTGAGCTGTTTTTTTTTTAAGACAATTTTGTCATTGTGAATAGTAAACAAACTAGGATAGAAATAAGAAATAACACACAATAAGCTTCATTAAAATTCAGTTATTTAGAGTGAAATTACCTAATTCTTTCGGGCAACTCATGCTAACAAATTGTACTCAGCATAATTACTGGGTTTATACGATCTCTTTTTCCCAGATTAAATGGTTTCAATTTGCACTTATTATGACAGTTGTCCTCTGCACTTGGAGTAATAACATACTGTTTATTTATATATTCTAGGGCCCAGAAGCAAGGCCTGCTTTTTCTACTCTCTCCACCTGCTCACCCTCAAACTCCTACAAACACACACACACACACACACACACACACACACACAGTGTTGTTTCTCCACGTTGTAGCATAAGGATCATTATTTCCTCTTTTCTTTTTTTTAATCAGAACTAAGTACTTATCAGAACATGCACAGTCCATGGTTCTTCTGTCCTTTGAAGACTGTGTCAGTTTTGTTGTGTGTACGTAAAAACTTAAAGCGCTTTAAAGGTTAAAAGAGAATTTTAATGCTTAAAGTAAGTTTAGAGAATGTTCTCAACCATTTCTCTTAATCTGCTTTTCATAACTTTACTAAGGAGTGTAAATGAACAGTTGCAAAAATATAGAGCATGTCCTAAAAGTATTTATAAATTTGCTCATAATCAGAAACTCACTAGGACTGTTTTTTTGAACTTGAAAATATAGATTTATTAATTTGTCTTGAAAAATAAGCAGAAATAATAGTATCTAACAAAATATTGACAAATAAGACAAGGAGAACTTGAACTGTCAGATATCTAAAGTTAAAATCTGACAATAAAAATGATAGTTAAGTCAATGAAAAAGAATAAACATCTGGAAAATATGCTTAAATTTATATAGGTACATAGCATGTGTCAAGACTGTCTAGATAAGATTTCATTCATTCACACCCCAAATTGGGTAATTATTTGTGAAAAATAAAACTTGACTCCTATTGCATGCAATACACAAAAAAATATTCCTGATGGATTAAAAAATTACTGACAAAAATTAAGTCATGATTCAACTAACCTCAGGGTGGGGGAAGGACTTAAAAATGGGAGAAAAACACAGAGGGTAAAATATTGATCATTTGATTTCACAAAATACAACCTAAATTTATGTATATGTATATTCACATATATGTAAATGCATTGAAAGGGACTAAAGAACACATGTAAATTTTTTAAAAGAAGTTACTTTATTTAAGTAAATGGGATTGATGTGGAGTGTTGTGTGATGTGGTCTGCCACAATTTACTCCCAAGTATTGCTATGTTATTTTAAGGCAACAACAACAATGTAATGATTTAATCATTATTTATTAAATCAAAACAATTACAAATGTGAGAAAAAGCAAACAATTAATGCACAGGCTTATTGAATGACTTTTATGAGTCAGACTCTGAGCCAGACATAATTTCTCCATTGGATATGCATAGTGATACTAGGTTTTAGGTGGTTCTAGTTTCTAGAACTGTGGTTTCTTATACTTGATATGTACAATTAGTGTGATGACTTGATTTTTTCTCTTTGCAAAGTTGCTGTTAAGTTAGGGTGCATCTCAAAATGAATGGTCCAAGCAAATGGGCATTCAAAAGCAATAAAATAAAAAATAAAAACCTAAACCTCACACCTTATACAAAAATTAACTCAAAATGTATCACAGAGTTAAATGTAAGACATAAAACTCGAAAACAGCGAAAAATGAGAAAATCTTCAGAACTAGGCAAAAAGTTCTTAGACTTGACATTAAAATCACAATCCATAAAAGGAAAAATTGATAAATTGGACCTCATCAAATCTAAAAACTTTGCTCCACGAAACTCCCTGTGAAGAAGATGTAAAGACATGCTACATACTGGAAGAAAATATCTGCAAACCACATTATCTGACGAGCTCTCAAATTCACAAAAGCTTACAAAATTGTGGTTAAAACAAGCAATCCAATTAGAGAATGGAAAAAGACATGAATGGACATTTCACTGAAAAGATAGATGGCAGATAAGCACATGAAAAGATGCTCAACATCACTACCCACTTGGGAAATGCAAATTAAAAGCACAATGAGAAAATACTACATACCTATCACACTGGCTAAAATTAAAAATTAGTGATAACGTCAAATATTGGTAGGGATGTGGAGAACTGGATCACTCTTACATTGCTAGTGGGAATGTAAAGTGGTGTAGTCACTTTGGGAAAGAGTAGGACATTTTCACAAAATTATCATGTGACCCTGTTAGTACATTCTTGAGCATTTATCCCAGAGAAATAGAAATTTATGTTCACACAAAAACCTGTACATGCTTACTCATAGCAGCATTATTTGTAGAAGCCTAAAACTGGAAACAATGTAAATGTCCTGCGAAAGGTGAATAGTTATACAAACTGTAGTACATCTATACTACGAAATAAGACTCAGCAGTACAAAAGAATGAACTATTGTTACATGAAACACCTTGGATGGATCCCAAGGGCATTATGCTAAGTGAAAAGCCAGTCTAGAAGATTACCTACTATAAGATCCTGCTTTTATAACATGCTTGAAATGACAAACTTATAAGAGAGGGAGAACATATTTCCTTGTTGTACTATTGTATTAGAGTTTTGCAAGATGTTACCATCAGGGGAAACTGGGTGAAGGGTATATAGGAACTCTGTATAAGTGAGTCTACAGTGATCTTAAAAAAAAAAGGAACAATAGCAAACAAACACCTAATGGTTTTTTCTCAACTAAGTGAAAAGGGACAAAAGACTCAACAGTGTGTTTAGGTAACTTGCCCAGAGTCCCACAGCCTATGAGTAGCAGAGCTTAGATTTGAACTCAGGTCTCTCTGACTTTCAGGCTTGTCTGTATTTGCACAGCACTTGCCATCTTCCTGGAAGGTCCCACTCAAGGTAAATGGCAGTAATTTTTACATGCAGGCTTTGGAAGCCACTTCTCCAGACTAGCAAAGAAAATTGAGATCCGATCTTAGGTTCTAGTCAAACTCTTCTCAACTGTGTTTTCCAAAAATATCTGGCAGTGCCTCTCATCATCACAAGACCACCTGGAGATTTTGATAAAATGCAGATTCTAATTCAGTCTTGGATGGGGCCCGAGACTGCCTGTTTCTAATAAGCTCCCAGGTGATACTAAAGCTGTGATCCGTGGACCACTCACTGAGCAGCAAGGATGAAAGGGACTTCTAACATAGCTGTTTGTAACTAAAAGAATGCCTTACAACAAACAGCATTTCAGATGTGGTTAGGATCCTGCACTCCAACAGCAAATGGAATGAGAGAGAAAGGGATCCATTGTTGGAGTGTAGCTTAAGCCTGGCAATCTCATCCATAAGTGAAGACAGTTGACAGGCATTTTGAGTGGAAAGAGAAAAACTAGAGTCAAAGTATAAAAAGTTAAAGTGGTGCTTTGCAGTCAGCTGCAATTATAACAGCTGTTTGTCGTGCATGTGATGTCTACTTTCTTCATTCATGTGTAAGAGAAATTACTGATAAGGTAGGAAGTTTATTGTGACCACAGCCTACACTGTCATCAGGCCTGACAGCTCCATTTCCATCCATTTAAGTATTTGGGGATTTGATTTGTCCTGTTATCTAAACTAATTAAGATCAGAACATCCACAGCTTCCATTTATTCAGGGGTATGCAGGTTTCCCTTTTGTATTTCTGAATAGAACAAAAACATTGTGCCAGAGAGGTTTAGATGCCCTTCTTTCAAAGTCATCCTTTAATTATTAATGCTTTTATCAGGCTTTATGAAAGGTGCCATGTTTCCTGAAGTAACTAAAGCTTGATATGGCTTTATATTATGATGGGAAATTAATAAATGAGTATGCGAACTGGGGAAATGAAGTGTGAAATTGTGTGGTATTTCACAATGTGAGCTTCTTTTGTGATCTGTATTTTATCGTGTTCTGGGTCACATTTTCTGGTGGGTTTGCTCATGGGTCAACAAGCCCTTAGGCTGTCATTGCTTCTGTAAAACATCAGGCATGAAAAGTGGAATGATGTACAGCTCTGCCATTGGCCAAGCTGCAAAGCTCTCATTTCACAGGGTGTTGTGCTGACTTGCTTCTTAGAACCAAGTTGTTGCTGTTTTTGTTTTTTTCTTCCCTTTGAATAGTCTCTGATGGTGGAACTAATGACACACAAATCTCTCCTTGAGAAGCTCACTTTCTCACTGGCCTCCTGCCTCCAGTCTTGCCCCCAGCCTCCTGCATTCAGCCTCCACATCACAGCCAGAATGATCTCCTACAATACACCTCTGATCCCATCAGCTACGGGATAAAGGCTAAATACCTTGGCATGGATTACAGGTCCTTTGTGCATTGGCTCCTGCCTTTCTCTTCAGCCTCATTCCTGCCCCTCCCCCTTCCAGTGTTCCTGGCTGTACTTGTAGTCCTTAGAACTCAACTTGCTTTCTCCTTCCTCAAGATTGACCTCTAAGCTGTTTCCTCTAGTTGGGATGCTTTCTCTCCATTGGCCACCTGGTGAACACCTGATATTTAGCTCAGATGTCACTTCTTCCATGAAGCTGCCTGTCTTAGTCAAAGCTGTTTGGTTTCAGGGCATAGGAACCCACTCAAATTATCGCAAATAAAAACATTTATATAAACGACAGAGCAGGCCACTCCATGGACATTCCCAAATAGGTCAGTAAATATAGCTAGGACTTTGGGGATAGAAGAGGACAGTCAGGAACCAGGGCTGCTCATGTGGTGATGCCTGGTTTCTATCACTTCTCTCTGTGTCTGCTCCATTCTTTTCATTTGAAAAGTGATGTTTTAGCTTCTCTACCCTTTTGTCATTTCAGCTTGTTCCTGGCTTTGCTTGGAGTTACCCTATGTCAGTTTGGCTCTGATTCTATGTGAATTTCAACTCAGCTATCTTCTCATTTTCCCAATTTCAAATTCCCAGGAAGAGAGATTTGGATTGGCACGGTTAAGTCAAGTGGCCAATTAGCTATGGCTGGGGAGTGGGGTCCCACCTTAACATGGGGCACATCTTTCAAGGGTGAAAGGTTGTGTTTGGTTTTGTTGCTCGGATTCCATCACTCAGAGGTAGACGATCCTTTTTCTCCCAAGTCCCACTTTACTGAGCTCCTAAACACAGTTTTACTTAACCTTCACTCAAAGTATATAAGGTTCTCAGATTTTAGGGCACAGCATCTCACTTCATATTAGGAAACCCTCCTCCAACTTCTAGGGTTGTTTTCCCTCTCAGGGTTTCCTTGCCAAATAAGAAGAGCAAGTTCACTTTTTGGAATGGGCATGCTCTCACTGGGCTTGTTATAAAATCTTTTTTTTTCCTTTTTGGTTGGTGCAAGGTGCTCAATTCTTTGTTTATTTGGGGGAAACTTGCAATAAAATTTAAAAGGAAATTGGATTTTTTACCCCTTGTGCTGTGAAAATTTATCTACTTGAGTGAGCTAAAGATAGTAAAATTACATTTAGGTTAATATCATTCAACTCTCTAAACTACTTCCTAAGACTATTCCAGTGAGAGTGCTTTAGATGATAAGGGGAAAATTTTTTCTAGGAAAACTTACTTAAGTGGAAATCCTAAAGAAACTCAAAGCTGAAATTGGTCAGAGAATTACAGAGTTTTTTTCTTTAAATACATACCACATCCTATAAATTCTCTCATGATGCCCTATTTTGAGAATTTATCTTAGAGAATACCAGTTCTGTAATAGGGAGAATAAGAATATGGTGAAGATTTTATTGATTATTACCAATGAAAAATACTATTTTTGAGGGACCTATTACAAATAGCCTGCATGATCCTCCTGACAGACCTCTTGCGTCATGCTGGGATTTGCAAAATATATAGAGTGATTTCCTGCCGGGGGTATCAAAAGAAAGCTATACCCGAAGAGAAGAAGAACTGGGTAAATTTTTTTGAATCATCATCTGTCTTTCTCTCTCCACATAACCTTCTTTTTTTCCCCCTCTTTTGTTTCTTTTAGCCAGGAGCCATAGAACTTGATTTTTCTTTATGTTTCCCATCTATAAGAGGAGGGTACTGAGATCTGTTATGCTTGCTTCTTATGACTATTTTGGGGGAATCATGTGAATGTACTTTATAAACTGTTGCGTTTTAGAAAGATGAGACACTTTTGGGGCCTCGTATGTACAGTGAAGGGAACAAAGATGCCAAACACATGGGTCCTGCCCTAAAGGGTTAACCCTTAGCTTGGGAGTCAGACAAATCCAGGCTCCTTTCTGGAACATTCTGAGTCAAAAGATTTGGAATAGGGCCTGCTACTATTTTAAGCACCCCCCGCCCCAGATTATTATTGGGCAAGTTTGGGAAATACTGACAAAAGATTTTACTCTCATTTTCTTCGTTCATGAAGTGAAATGGGAGATAAAGCAAAATGCCTAGCCAGTAGATCATGACAAGGTATGAATAAGGTACCCACGTGGTGCTTGGAACTCGATGGGTAATTAGTAAATGGTAGTTCTCCTTTCTTTCAATAAAATAAAGAAGAAATTGACCAGACCCCTAAGGGAAGTGCAAATAAAGTGTCCTGGTGATTCAGAGCAGTAGGAACAAGAGCTTTCGTTTGGAAAAGGGAGGAGAGGAGTCCCCTCTGCTGGCCTATCACTATGAGAAGTGGTGCATGTGGTGGGTTTAGTGGGCAGACTCTGGCATTTTATAGAACTTGGTCCTATAAAATGTGGTGTCAAATCCTGGCTTTTTCTTTTAATAGCTAAGTAACCTGGGACATGTCAGTTAACCATATATGCATCAGTTTTCTCATTTCGATAATAAGGATAATAATAAAACCTAACTGATAGGATGTTGTCCGGCAATAAAGCAATCATCCATCCACCCATCCATTCATTCAACAAATATTTCTGAGCACCTGCTCTCTGTTTGACATTGTTCTGGATGTTAGGGATATAGCAGTGAAAAAGGAAGAAGCAGAACATCACCACATGGTCCGTGCTCAAGAAATGAGAGCCATTATTATGCTGTAATAAAAAGTCTTCCAGTCCTGTTGTCTGATTTATATGTTATGACCATGGCAGAGATACACATTTCTAGAGCTTTAACTGTTTGCCTGCAGCCACAGAATCAAAATCATGGATCTTAGCTGGAAGGGACCCCAGGGCTCTTAGGAGATATCGTTGATGTTGCCCACTGTATATACATTTGGTAGCTGTTGATGCACAGTGAGTGTGTGCCACTGTTTACTTTTCTAGAAATGGTGATTGATTGATGAGTGTCTGATCCAAGCACATGCTTTTATTAAATCCCTCTTGTAAGCCAGGGCTTATGTTTTGAAGTACTAGGTGGTGGTTAGACTTGTAGTCATGGACCATGGAACATAACAAATTTAACAGGTCCACATTATGTGCATAGATATGTTTTGAAGGCAGGGCATTGATAATGAAGGTGAAGGTGAGGGGAGAAGTAAGGATATACCACCTTCATTATCATCAGGCAGGTAATTGAATTAGTCAGTCACAGTTGGCCAGCAACCAGTTAATTACTATCAAGACTAACATATAAGTAGATTATTGCACTGACCATTTTGTTCCTAGTCTATAGCTTATTTGTTTTGCCAAGGACCCTTTTTGTACAGATGGCACTGGCAATATGTCAAAGGATTTTGACAAAGTACCAAAAAGCCAGTTACTCTTGTTGAACTGTTGTGATAACAGAAATAGTCAAGAAAACCAGGCCTAGTAATAACTAGCAGCAGGAACCTTAAGACGGTAGGAAGAGAGAGGCCATTATTACGTTTTAGAGGCATTTTTCTTGAGCACAAATGTGTGATGTCTTCACCAACTCCCAAAGCTGAGAATTAGCACTGTATACCTTTGTGAATATTAGTGCTATTTGTGTAGTTCATTGATGGTGTAGATGCTACACTAAAGACATTTAGCACTTTTATGCATAATAATTCTTTTTGGTTCTATTTTCAATCATTTAGTTTCAGAAACAGTTTTCTTCACCTTAAAATAGTTTTGGTTTTGAATAGAAATTTGAACACATTTTTATCAAATGAAAGTCATTAATGAACATATTGTTTTCCAGAAAAAAAAATATTGGATTCAGAGTAGACATATATAAATTGGCTTCTAGTTAACAAGTCCTTTGTCAATTGTCTGCATATTCTATGTTTATCAGCTATCATAACTTATATTTGGATATACGTTGATTTGTTTTTAACATTTTTAGATGGTTAGGTAATTATCCAGGTTTACCTTACTATCACTCAACTAATAGAAGAGTTTTCTGCCTTCTGGGAATAAACATATTGCATGGAAAATGAGCAAAGTTGTGCAAAACAAATAGTGGGTTTTTTTTGTAATTGTGCAAGGTGGGACACCCCTGACATTTCATGTTCCTTTTAGGCCATATGAAGCTTCTGCTCTTGCCAAGGAGATGGTTGTAGAGGCCGTATGCATCCTTGAACATACTGTGGTCTGGACTAAGGAGGGGTCAGGGAGAACTGAAGTGCACTTACCGTGTGCTCAGGAGGCCTTCTCTTGTCATATTGCTCTGTTTCATTCGCAGCCACTAACGTTGAGAGATTTTAGTGTTTCATTGTTGGAAGGGGATGGGGGTGGGGGCAGAGGACTGTTACTGGAACACTATCCGGCTATATCTCGTTTCCCTTATACATCAAAACCCCGCCTATGCCCTCATGGTAGCCTCTGAGCCTTTTATTCTCATCCAGATACCACATTTAGAAACAAGATACAGAATCCTAGATGAGTGCAAATGAAATGGTTCTTCAGTACATACACCCTGTGTTGTAGACCGGTGTAGATGTAGTTGGCACAAGAAAATGAAGACCCAGGGAAGGAAGATCAGGGAGGGAGAGGTACCTGGGAATAGTAGTTATACTTTGGTCCCAAATGACCTTGAGGAGATCCTGTTGGTTTGGGCATCTGGTCACTAGAATGGATCATTATGCATCAAATTTAAGATGGTGGTCAGACTTCTGCAAAACCCTGGAATGCTCTGCCTGTTGCAGAGTGATCAAAACTCCTAGACCATCGTTTTTTAAATTGATCTTCACCCAACCTGCAATAGAAAATACATATTCCAGGGCCTTCACCAAAGTTACTGAATTGGAATCTAAATGTGTCCACTAAATGTGGACCCTGGAATCTGCATTTTAAGGTCTGGATGATTCTAGAATTTGAACAACATTGTGTTATGGGGTTGCAGGAATTAAACTCAGATTTCGGAAGACCCAAAGTGACCTAAACCCCGAAGACTTTCTCCTGGAAACAGCTTCCTGATTTTGCCTCTGACCTGACCCATCTAGACCTGAGCAGATAGGCTTCAGTAAGAACAATGACCTGGAGAGCAGAGGTTCTTAACCGGAAGAACTTTAAAATCATACGTTCCTTGTACCGTTCCCATCAGTTTTTGACTGAGTAGGTCTGGACTCAAGCATTGATATAAGATCTATAGTCAGAGGATTCTTGGGCTAAGCAAGCTTTTGATTTTGCTTACCTAGTCTAATTTTGCTTCAAAAACAGCCTCCAAGATATTCCTATCTCCTAGTTTGCTTTTTGACCTTTTAAAAGTGCTGGAGTAGCTCAGCGGGTGAACACAGACCAGATTTTGACACTGCAAGATTGATGCTAGAGTATATTGGTCTTTTTAGAGCAGTTTCTCTCCTTATGATTGATCCTCAAGGGAGTAAGTTTTTAAAAGTAAAATATGCAGAGCTCTTTCATGCTTGTTGTCTTCCTTTGTCCTCCCAGAATCCCTTTGAGGTAAAGAGGACAAGAATAGGTTTTGTTGTTCTCCTTTAAATGCTTGTAATCAGAGTGAGTGGTGGAAAATTCTGTGGCAGAGCAAGCTTGGACATGATACATAGACTTGAATTAGCTTGCTTCAAGAGCAAATTCAAGAATGTTTCTTGACCACTAGTGAATCCACAGTTATAGGATACTCAGGTCTACTGCTATTACTAAATCTAAAGGAATTTGAAAAATCTATCTCTTTCTTCCTCTCAATTAAATTATACTTTCATCTGAATACAGTCTAATTGTATTCTACGTAACAGGGGCTACTCTTCATTGCGGTGCATGGGCTTCTCATTGTGGTGGCTTCTCTGGTTGTGGAGCACGGGCTCTAGGCACACGGGCTTCAATAGTTGTGGCGCACGGGCTTAGTTGCTCCAAGGCATGTGGGATCTTCCTGGACTAGGGATCGAACCCATGTCCCCTGCATTGGCAGGTGGATTCTTAACCACTGTGCCACCAGGGAAGTCCCCCCCACTGCAATTCTGAACAAATGGTTAAAGCACACATATTTAAAATCCTTAAATATTCTTACAATTTCAATGGAACTAGATAAGGAAAAAAATTGAAAGTGTATGGAAATGTTTTGCCAAAGAGTAAGTGCTTTTTGTTTGTTTATGCCTCATTAATTGAAAGCATTGTTTTATTGTGAAAAATCCAGTTACACCTTTATACTTAGGTTGACGAAATTAAGTAGAAACTAGCCCTTTTCCATTGAAGGAGACAGTGTATATGCCAAGGTCAGGGAGCAGTGGAGGTTTAGTGATATTTTAGTTATGAAAACTGCCTTGAAATACCAACAACAAAAATAAGTGATGCTGCGTTTTACCACTGTCTTACTATTTAGAGTTAAATGTTTAGTTATTTTCCTAAGAGACAGAAGTATTGAATACATTATTTTAAACTTTATTGATTGTTAAAAAGTGTTTATTCCTGCTTTCTGCTTTCTTTTGGCATATGACATAGAAAGAAGGAAAAGTGCCAAATTGTGGATGTTTTGGCTGCCTTTCAGTTGAATTTTAAAAATTCTACCTCATCTAGTACTATTTTTGTCCTATAAGTACTGTTTGAGTCCTTAAACACAGTGTCACACCTAGAAATATTGAAGCTGAGTCATAAATTTCAGGTTGAATAGTCTGAAAATGGCTATCAGATAATGTAACTATAATAAAAAATGAAAAACTATCCATTGATTCCACAGTACAAACTTCAGAGAGTAAGAGTCAACATCATCTTATTCACTTGTACAGATGGACAGAGTCCAGAAGAGCAAGCAGTGATTCTGATGTTTTGCGTATCCTGGGTGCTTGTCAGAACACGGGGTGGGAAAGGGACTCGTTGCAGGAGAGGTTTCTACCTTTCATGAAAACAGCCTTGGTGAAAGTCTGTGAGGCACCAGTCCCTCACTGCTCCCAGTATAGATCCTCTGCCAACACACTGCCCTTAGTCGCCCCTTACCTGGAGTTCCTGCCGCAAGATCAAATACAAATCTCAGCTGCTTCATGGAGCCTTTAGCAATCATCCTAATCCTCAGGGATCTTCCCTTCTCTCAACGTGTGTTGCTTATTATTTCTGACACACAGCATTCAGTGTATACTTCCCTGGTTATTAGTTTTCCCTTTAAGTATGTTATTCATGGATGGTTCAGTGGTGTATTTCTTGTCTCTCATCCAGAAGGCCAACAAAATGCTTTTCTTAGAAAGACGTCAACGAAAGTCTTAGAAAGACTCCTTAGAAAGGAGTCAACGAAACACTGGACTGATAGGCAGGAGACATGTTACCCCTGGTTCTGCTCTGAATTTGGAGAAGGAACTTTGAGCAGAGCATTTAACCTACCTTTGTTTCTTTCCTCAGCTATTAAATGAGGAAATTGGGCTAGATAATCTGCAATAATCCACTTTAAAATTGTATTTCTGGGACTTCAGGTTCAATGTGGCAGATTGGGTACATGATTTTGTCTCTTTGACCTCCTCTAAAAAGGATGTTAAAAGAATTTTAAAAGTTATAAACTTGCAAATATAAAGGAGAGATTCCACAGCGAGTAAGAGATTAATATATCTTCGGAAAGCGGAAAGTAGAGGACTGATAACAGACTTAGTACAGCAGGAGCTGTTTCATATAAGTGCCCTAGAGAGGAAAGACCCATGAGAATCAAGCTGTTCGGCTTCAAAAACCACATGAAAGCTTCAAGCCTTGGTGATACCAGTGCCATGGAAAGTAGGGATGCTGTGTGGCGCTAAAATCGGGGGATAATGTGGGAGTCTCCTCTGGCCCCCTCTCCCTGCCCTGCTCCCTGAACTTTAGCAGCATACTTCACCCTTTCAGAATATGGGTGACTCTTCTCTAGAGAATTGAAAACCCCCAGGTGGATGGGGGACTTAGGGAAATGTCTAACTTGAAAGAGAGAATTTTAAAAAAAAAGAAAGAAAAAAAGGAACTCAGCTGGAACAAACAGTGTAGAAAGGAAGAGAAAATAGAAAAGGTTGAAACTAGAAAAAGTTCTTTAAAAAAACCCCAGATTATTGAAGAAAAGAAATTATCAAAGAAATATTTAAGCATATTTATCAACATAGTAGTTCATAAGTCTTTAGATTAAAATGATGTAGCAAGTTGAATGAGCAGTGCTCAGGAGAATGAATGAGAAAAGACTCATATTAGGGAACATCAGTAAAAATTCAGAACAGAAAGCTAAAGAGAAATATTTTAAAGCTTCCAGACTGGGGAGGTATTGAGAGAGATTAGTAATAAAGTCTGAAAAATCAGAATGGTACCTGAATTCTCAACAACAGGATTATAAGAAAGAAGATAGAGGAGTAATACCTTTTAAATTCTTAGAAGTGATTTTCATCTTGTAAATCTATATTCAGCCAAACACAATGAAGGATGATGCTAAAATAAAGATATTCCACACGTGGTTCAGGAACCATGCTCTAGTTCCTGAACTCCATAAAAATAAAAAGATATACAAGAAAGTTAACAATCATAAGACAGTTACTTGGTTCAGTGGAAAACAGTGTTTATATAGCTTTAACAATTTAAATATTGATTTTACTAAAAATTGTGGCATGTCTTTTGGAAAGCTGGTGGGATTGGAAGGGGGGCTGTAAGAGACTTAGTCCTCATCTTCGAAAGTAGGAAGCCAATAGATAATGAATAGATCTGTGAATTGGTCAATGAGAACATCAACATTTGGAAAAATGAAGGTAAATACCAGAATAGTCTGCTAAAAGAGTGCCAAAGTGTTATATGTGATGAGTAGGACTTGTGGTAGTTGGGCAAAGACTGCTGTTTTCATTGTAGGATCTTAGCACTATTTGACATTTAACTATGTGTACATACTACAGTACTTTGATTTAAAAATTCTTTTTAAAAAGTTTATTTTCTTTTTCTAAAACTTTATGTATATCCAAATTTGGTATGTGTAGTTCTTCTTAAACTTTACTGTGAGACCCTGGAGAACTGTGTGATGTATTTCTTTGCATTCCTTGCTCCCATGCATTTGCTTAATATTTATTGAGTATGTCATGTTGGAACAGGTAGGATGATGCTCCACTCTCACTGGATTTAAAGAAAAAAAGAAAAAGGAGCTTTTTTTTCTAAGTGGAGATGAATATGAGGCTTTCACAAACATAATGCCTTGGGTAGGTGTAGGCATGGGAGTGTATATTGAAATACACAACCTTTTTTCTCTGTAACTCGTATAAACTTCATAACCCTCCATCCCGCTGAGTAGCTGGGAAGTAATTAAATTTGCTCATTAGAGTTATCTAGTTCTTCTGCTTTAACATTGTCTTTCATGTACATCTTTGGACAGTTTCTAAATTCAAGTCCCTGTGAGGGGGACTGTTCCTTCTTTTGCCTTCTGCCTTCCTCAGGGAGTGTTTGGATTCAGGCTGATGGAAGTAGTCTCTCTCTGAACATCACCAGTCACTGAGTAGAAGACACACGGGTAACATAGAAAGAAACAGGAAAACTGAGTGTGGTGAACTAGCAATGGCTTTTGAAACGTCAGCTTGGATTGACACAATTCACTTCTGTCCCCCTTTTATTGGTTAAAAGAAGTCACATGGCCATTGAGTGCACAGTACTCCTGTGCCACCCAGCTGCGGGCAGCTGAGGTGTGTCTCTGTTACAGCAGATACGGTGCCCTACACAAATCATATGCTTGGGAAATTTTGATAGGAAGAATAGAGAAAAAAGAAATGTACGGGTACAAAGAAAAGCAGGAGTAACCATTGACTACCATTAAGTCTCAGATTCAAATAAATTAATTTGTGGGGAAAATGTGAGGGGACAGGAAACTCAAAATATCGGGTTTCATTTGGGGGAAAGCAAAAAGCAGAATAATGTACTGATTGGATTGGTGTGGAGCAATAGGAATGTAGGATTGAGAGAAACTGAAACTGTATGTGTGGGGAGAATTGTAATCAGATGCCCTCTCCAATTAGTTTAGGAAATACTGTTTTATGTGCATAAAAGTGTGATTGCTTCTCCTTAGAATTTTTCTATAATTTTATTAATGTTGACTTTCTCATTAGGAGAAAAATTCAGGTTTCAGAAGTGAGTAAAATGCTTAGGTTGTGTGCATATGTATTTTGATTATGTATTGGAACACACTGCATAATTAAACTAAAATATTTTAATGATATCTCATTTGCTGTATACCTTGGAGGATAATTGTAACTCAATAATGAATTTCCCCTCTAGTGTGTTGTGTTTTTACATAACAAAGGCTGCCTTAATGAACCTTTATCTCATTATAATGTAATACTGATAGTGATTTAAATATCAAAATGAAAGGGAAATTTTATCACAGTTTTATTCTTTTTGGCAAATTAATACTGCTTAATCCATTTATTTTTCTGATTTGAAAATTAGCATTTGGTTAAGATAAAACTTACTGATAAAAGATGTTGACCTCTTTGGTAGCAAGAAAATTTTTGATATTTTATAAAAAGAGAAGGAGATAATTACAAAGTTTCAGGAGGAAGAAATAAAGTAGGCCATCTTAAAATGTTAATTCAGCTAAATCAGAATGAAATGGTTAATAGTATTTTTTTAAATATCTTAAAACAAATCTGTGGCCTACTTAGAACAAAGACAGCATATGTTAGTGCTATATTATTATTTATAGAGGAAGAAGTTTTACCTTATTTTTTTAACCTTAACCTAATTGATCAAATAATTTAAAGCATATTTTTCTATTATGTTTGAATAACTCCACTCATATTTAACAATATCATTCTTTCATCTCTGCCATTCAACTTATCTTTTCTTTAATCATTGATGAAGAAATCATGAAATAGAATACAATTTCCACCATGCCAAAAGAGCAGTAATCAGTACAGTATTTTGCTAGATGTAAGCCAGGGTGACCAATCTAGAAGCTGCCTTCCCAGTTGGTATCCATCCCTGAATCAACGAAGCAGTCATCTGCCGGCCACTATGATAGTGGAAATCACCAGCCGGTCAAGCATGGGCCATTAATTTTGAATGCACTGATAGAGACATAAATTTCCCTGAAAATCATATTGAAAGATAAAATGGCCAGCTTCTTTTAAGGATATTCTGATATAACTCGGGGGTGTTATAGGAACCACTGATTATTTTATAGTTTTATTTTGTTAAAGGAATTTTAAAAGGTTTGATGTTGACCTTGATGTATTTTTAAGTAACAATAATCACTACTAAATCTACACCTTTTGTACTTTTATGAATAGTATATTTAAAGACTTAAGGTCGTATTTTTCTGTTTGGTTTCTATTTTTACCAAATCTTTAGGAATATGTCATTTCAAAAGAGGTAACAGTCTTTTGGTGGAATTACTGGACTGAAAGTACATTGTTTGCTTTATCACTAGAATTTTACACATTGCCATGAGTTATTTGTATAATGATCCAGGTTTTGGTATCTGCATGACTTCTTCACTGTTTGAGAGATTTAGTCTTAGGATAATAGAAATTCATCATAAGGGGAAGCAAAACTTTTAAAAAGTAAAATTAATGCATATATACTGACTTTAAAAATTCCATTTCAAAAACTAAAAAAAATGATTTTCAAAAGAATCATCTTCCAATAAGATAATTCACATAATTCCTCTATTTAGGAATAAATATTAAATTCAGTAGAATCAAGTAAAGAGTAGTAAAACTGATTACTCATTTAACAGTTAGTATTTGTGTAGTACTTAGTAGTCATAGAGCACATTTCATCTTTAAAATGCTTTAGCAACAGTAAGGTACATTTCTTGTCAATACTCCTATAAAGAGATAGGCAAGTATTACTAATAAGAATCCGTTTGTCTTATTTAAATCCCAAGCACCTAGTTGGGTCTACCATTTTATATTTGTTTGTTCTAAGAAAATGTCTAACTGCTTTTGGAATATGAATGTGTGTTATTTACCTCCACTGCTAATTTCTTTGGGCTGTTGGTTCTACAAACCTGCCTCTATATAGTTTCCTTAAGTCATGCAACACAAACTTGAGCCATGACATAAAATACCTGTCAGTGCTGGTACCCAGTAAATATTTTGTAATAATCTTGACGTAACAGTGGTAATTCCCTTGAAACATAAATTGTTATTCCTGATTAGTGGCACGTATTTCAAATAATATAGGTTAAGATTTTAGTTCTATTTTTGCAGAATGACAGAATTACTGTTTTTTTGTTTTTTATTATATGTTTTTAACATCTTTATTGGAGTGTAATTGCTTTACATTGTTGTGTTAGTTTCTGCTGTATAACAGAGTGAATCAGCTATATATATACGTATATCCCCATATCCCCTTCCTCTTGCATCTCCCTCCTACCGTCCCTATCCCACCCCTCTAGGTGGTCATAAAGCACCAAACTGGTCTCCCTGTGCTATGCAGTTGCTTCCCACTAGCTATCAGTTTTATATTTGGTTTTGTATATATGTCCATGCCACTCTCTCACTTTGTCCCAGCTTACCCTTCCCCCCCACCCTGTGTCCTCAATTCCATTCTTTATGGCTGTGTCTTTATTCCTGTCCTGCCCCTAGGTTCTTCAGAAACATTTTTCTTTTTCTTTTCAGATTCCATATATATGTGTTAGCATACGGTATTTGTCTTTCTCTTTCTGACTTACTTCACTCTGTATGACAGACTCTAGGTCCATTCACCTCACTACAAATGACTCAATTTCGTTCCTTTTTAGGGTGGAGTAATGTTCCATTGTATATATGTGCCACATCTTCTTTATCCATTCATCTGTCGATGGACACTTAGGTTGTTTCCATGACCTGGCTATTGTAAATAGTGCTGCAATGAACATTGTGGTACATGACTCTTTTTGAATTATGGTTTTCTCAGGGTATATGCTCAGTAGTGGGATTGCTGGGTCATGTGGGAGTTCTATTTTTAGCTTTTTAAGGAACCTCCAAACTGTTCTCCATAGTGGCTGTATCAATTTACATTCCCACCAACAGTGCAAGAGGCTTCCCTTTTCTCCACACCCTCTCCAGCATTTATTGTTTGTAGACTTTTTGATGATGGCCATTCTGACCAGTGTGAGGTGATACCTCATTGTAGTTCTGATTTGCATTTCTCTAATGATGAATGATGTTGAGGATCCTTTCTTGTGTTTGTTGACAATTTTTATATATTCTTTGGAGAAATGTATATTTAGGTCTTCTGCCCATTTTTGGATTGGGTTGTTTGTTTTTTTGATATTGAGCTGCATGAGCTGCTTGTATATTTTGGAGATTAATCCTTTGTCAGTTGCTTCATTTGCAAATATTTTCTCCCATTCTGAGGGTTGTCGTTTCATCTTGTTTATAGTTTTCTTTGCTGTGCAAATGCTTTTCAGTTTCATTAGGTCTCATCTGTTTATTTTTGTTTTTATTTCCCTTTCTCTAGGAGGTCGGTCAAAAAGGATCTTGCTGTGATTTATGTCATAGAGGGTTCTGCCTATGTTTTCTTCTAAGAGTTTGATTGTGTCTGGCCTTACATTTAGGTCTTTAATACATTTTGAGTTTATTTTTGTGTATGGTGTTAGGGAGTGTTCTAATTTCATTCTTTTACATGGAGCTGTCCAGTTTTCCCAGCACCACTTATTGAAGAGACTGTCTTTTCTCCATTGTATGTCCTTGCCTCCTTTGACATAGATTAGTTGACCATAGGTGGTGAGGGTTTATCTCTGGGCTTTCTGTCCTGTTCCGTTGATCTATATTTCTGTTTTTGTGCCAGTATCATACTGTCTTGATTACTGTAGCTTTGTAGCATAGTCTAAAGTCCGGGAGCCTGATTCCTCCAGCTCTGTTTTGCATTCTCAAGGTTGCTTTGGTTATTAGGGGTCTTTTGTGTTTCCATACATATTGTGAAATTTTTTGTTCTAGTTCTGTGAAAAATGCCATTTGGTAGTTTGATAGGGATTGCGTTGAATCTGTAGATTGCTTTGGGTAGTATAGGCATTTTCACAATGTGGATTCTTCTAATCCAAGAACATGGTATAGCTCTTCATCTGTTGGTATCATCTTTAATTTCTTTCATCAGTGTCTTATAGTTTTCTGCATACAGGTCTTTTGTCTCCTTAGGTAGGTTTGTTCCTAGGTATTTTATTCTTTTTGTTGCAATGGTAAATGGGAGTGTTTATTTAATTTCTCTTTCAGATTTTTCATCATTAGTGTATAGGAATGCAAGAGATTTCTGTGCATTAATTTTGTGTCCCACTACTCTACCAAATTCATTGATTATTTCTAGTAGTTTTCTGGTGGCATCTTTAGAATTCTCTACGTATAGTATCATGTCATCTGCAAACAGTGACAGTTTTACTTCTTTTCCGATTTGGATTCCTTTTTTTTCTTTTTCTTCTTGATTGCTGTGGCTAAAAGTTTCAAAACTATGTTGAATAATAGTGGTGAGAGTGGGCAACCTTGTCTTGTTCCTGATCTTAGTGGAAATGGTTTCAGTTTTTCACCATTGAGAATGATGTTGGCTGTGGGTTTGTCATATATGGTCTTTATTATGTTGAGGTAAGTTCCCTCTATGCCTACTTTCTGGAGGGATTTTATCATAAATGGGTGTTGAATTTTGTCAAAAGCTTTTTCTACATCTATTGAGGTTATCATATGGTTTTTATCCTTCAATTTGTTAATATGGTGTATCACATTGATTGATTTGTGTATATTGAAGAATCCTTGCATTCCTTGGATAAACTCCACTTGATCATGGTGTATGATCCGTTTAATGCGCTGTTGGGTTCTGTTGCTAGTATTCTGTTGAGGACTTTTGAATCTATGTTCATCAGTGATATTGGCCTGTAGTTTTCTTTTTCTGTGATGTCTTTGTCTGGTTTTGGTATCAGGGTGATGGTGGTCTCGTAGAATGAGTTTGGGAGTGTTCCTCTCTCTGCTATATTTTGGAAGAGTTTGAGAAGGATGGGTGTTAGCTCTTCTCTAAATGTTGATAGAAGTCGCCTGTGAAGCCATCTAGTCCTGGGATTTTGTTTGTTGGAAGATTTTTAATCACAGTTTCAATTTCAGTGCTTGTGATTGGTCTGTTTATATTTTCTATTTCTTCCTGGTTCAGTCTTGGAAGGTTGTGCTTTTATAAGAATTTGTCCATTTTTTTCCAGGTTGTCCATTTTGTTGGCATATAGTTGCTTGTAGTAATCTCTCATTATCCTTTGTATCATGTATAGAATTACTATTTTTGCTCTTACTTTTAATGTTAGGAAGAGTGTTTAAGTTTGTGGGTTTCAATGCTTTTTTCCCCCTAACTCTTCAATGATAATTGTTATTAAAAATTCAACTTTTTTTAATGATAAAACTCAAGGTTAGGTCATTATAACTTCAGTAATGGAGATAGAAGGTGAGCAAGATCTACTGGGCATGCTTGGGCCTCACTCCCTTGGAGTGATGCAACAGGGACGGCATCCAGTGTGTTCTTTCACACCCAGAGGAGCATGGCCCTCATCTTTTTTTCAGCTCTTATTTCATTTCCATGGTGTAGTGCACATCACTGTGGGAAACCTTGTAAAGAAGATTAAAAACTGGGGAAGGGAAAGCCAGTCTGTAAGCACCTTGTTAAAATAAACCACTTCTTCCTAAGCTCAAGACAGCAAGAAACAGTTTAATAACTATGAAATAAATTCACCACCTGTTTGTGCAGCAGTATCAAAGACTTCTAGCAAACATAAGAATGCTTTGATCCTTTTGAGTCAGAAGAAAATTATGAAGCTCTGAATTAATAGTTCATGGGGAGTTTGGGGACATTGATCAAAGAAAACTGTTATTATTATAGATGAGAAGTTAAAATATTTGAATATAAGCTACTCAGTACATCGTACTTCTTTCAGTGCTAAATTGCATATTTAAAAATTCAAATAGTCTTGTTATGATTAAGCTGTATTTTATTATAGCTTGTATACCCCAAAATAAAAAACATTAAAATGTTTTTAAGCAACTGTGTTTCTTTTGTTAATGGCTTTCAAATTATATAGTTGAGATGGATTGAGGGGGCAGTGTATAGTGTATATTTTATAGAAGCCCTCTAGGTTACTGTAAACTCAGTTGAACAGAATTATATAAATGAGAGAATGTTTTAACATTCTTTCACGATCTTTAGGAAAATTTCCCATAAGTTTTTCAATTATACAATAACATTATATGATTGTAGATTCCACTTTAAGTACTATAATTATACAGCTGAGAGGCTTAAAGACAAGGATACCAAAACTTTTATTATAGCAAGGGGTATGTTTATGGGCATTTTACTGTAAGTATTTGAACATTTGAAATGGAAAACATAAGAATCACTTGAAAATTTGATTCTGCTATGGGAGAAAATGCTTCTATGTGAACAACACACGACAGCAAAAGATAAAGTTCAGTGTAATTTTGAAGTGAAAATCTAGACATTTCCTGTAGATTTTACTTATCAAGAAAGAGGATATTTATTTTGTAACTGCATGTTCTGGATCTGAGCCACGTTCATGTGTAGTTAATAACTCCTGCCTCTGAAGTCATAGGGAGGCATTTAACAAAATATGTATTGAAATGCTTTGGGAATAACTCTGCCTAAGGATGTGGAAGTATAAACAGGAAAAAAAAATCCCTACAAAAGAGGACATCTCATTAAAAAGTATGTTGATTAGTTGCAAGAAAGACAGAAGGTAAGGCAGATCCCCGCCTTCTGACCACATCCATCCAAGCCCAGTGCCTGGCACTGAATATTTGCTCTTAAATGTGTCACCCTACCATCCTTCATTCAATAACAACTTCCTCTTGAAAATAGCAGAAAATAATAATGCACAGACCCACAAAGGAAGCATTACAAAGGTAATGGAAAGATCTTTCAGTACTTATATCAGCCAGTGATTCATGCTTTATTAAAAAAACAAACAAACAGACTTTTGAAATTTAGTCAAGTCTTGGATATTAGTTTCAAACCAGTTCCTCAAAAACTTCACTGAAGAGGAAGAAGAGAGTTTATTAATTTTTGAATTGGCATATTATGGAGATAGCCTATAAGTTCAGGCCCTCATCTCTAACTTACTCCGTAAGTTAGGACAGAAATCCCCACCTTGCTAAATGACTGCAGGACCAGGCTCATGGCCTGCGCCCCCAACTCAACAAGAATATTTAAAGGAGAAGGCAGCTATAGCTGCAGAAGTGTTTTGTGCTCTACTTATGAAACTGAATTCTTTGTCACGTTTATAAATTTAAAAAAAGATACTGGTAGGCAAATGAGTCACATGCAAAGGAGCCATTCTACCTCTCTGACATCATCAGTAACAGTTAATGCTCTCCTGTGCAGTACACTAGTCTCTTGAGAACTTCCAGTGCATCCTTGGTACAAAAGGATGTGTGCTGATTGGAACACAGGGATCTGTTTTATCTTACATTGAAGTATGCTAGCACTGAATTTAGATTCATGTGTTATGAAGTAACATTTGAATTAGTCAAAGTTGAGAAACTTAATTAAGAATAATGTCTCTTGTTTTTTCCCCCACAGAAATATTTACAGGACTGAACAATTTGATGACTAATGGACATATTTAAAGGCCATCTGGTACGGATCATGGCAACCAAAAAAATAAATAAGTAAAATTTGTTACCGTTGGCAAGTTCTTATTGCAGTAGAATCATATGCTGAATGGTACCCCTGAGGTTGTTTAACCTTATATATTCTAATAGGTACCTAGCCAATTTTGACTTACAAGGGAAGAATACTTCAAATTGACTACCTGTTAGAAGAGATGAATCCCAAACAAACCCACGTGCAGAAAATGCCATTCAATTTCGTGTGCCTTGCTAAAAGAGAGACTTAAAAAACAAAGAAAGGAAGAAAAGGAAAGAAGAGAAAAGGAAAGAAAAGAAGTAGCAACTTAGTATATCTGAGTGTGGGAAACGCTATGCTATGTGTAGGGTGAAGTTTACCTTCTTACATAAAGAAAGGGTGCACCTCTGGGGTCACAACACAAATGACTTTAGGGTATAGCTAGTAATGTTAATGAGAAAAACTGGCCAGATGTAAAAAACGACAACAAAACAAATGGACAGATAAAACTGCACCTCAGTGTTGAGTGTCAGTTAAAACAAATACCCTTGGCCTCAGGATCTGGGAATACATAGGGAGCAGAGGGAACTAATTGTTCCCATGTGGAGATATGGGTCCAGTGATGCCAGATTTTTTACAACTCTTCAAGAGACACTTTTTATGTGAAATCTTTTCATTTTGAAATGTTTACTCAATTCAAATTCAAGGGAAGAGTTAGGAAAAATTCTTGCAAGCCAAACAAAATCTACTTTGGGGACTAGATTTAGACCCTTGTCATAGATCTTCAATTTGTTCTTTCTGAGTTAGCTAAATGAGTTATGTTTGTAAGGTTGTAGAGGAAGTGTTAATGCTTCCTAATATATGAATGAAAAAAGAGACTAGGTTACATTTATTGCTGAGCAGGTGAGGGCTTTAACTGTGACATCAGATTGCCTGTGTTTATATTTTGGCTGTGTTCTGTGGGCAAGTTACCAATACTCTGTGTGTCCAGTTTTCACTTCAGTAAAGTGGGAATGATAATGGTACAAATTTCATAGAGTTGCTGTAAGGATTCAGATGAGCTAATCTATATATAGTGCTTATTAGTACAGTGCCTGACATATAGTAATTGCTCGATAACATTGGCTGTTGTTACTTCACAATAAAATGATATTCAGAGGATTTGCTTTTTGTTGAACTTGAAGAAAACATCCCCTAAGAATGTAGAGAGTTTGTTTTATGTTGAAGAATATGCGTTGAGAGGATAGATTCTGGAGGCTGCAAGCCAGGATTTAAATCCCTACTCTACTGTTGTGTAACCAGAGCAAGTTAATTAATTTTCCTAAGCTTTAGATCTGTTATCTATAAAATGGGAATAATAACTGGTACTTAAAAGTCATAAGAATTCAGTGAGATAATAACGCATAAGGTCAACATCTGGCGTATAAGTCGATAAATGTTACTTGCTGTTATGAATATTCTTTTCCCATTCTTTAGAAGTTCCATATTTGCGAGCACTTTTTATTCATTTATTTATTTATTTTCCATGTGGAATCTTTTTTAAATTTTATTCATTTTTTTGGTTGCGTTGGGTCTTTGTTGCTGCGCGTGGGCTTTCTCTAGTTGTGGCGAGCAGGGGCTACTCTTCATTGCAGTGCGTGGGCTTCTCATTGCGGTGGTTTCTCTTGTTGCAGAGCACAGGCTCTAGGTGCGTGGGCTTCAGTAGTTGCAGCACGTGGGATCAGTAGTTGTGGCAAGCAGGCTCTAGAGCGCAGGCTCAGTAGTTGTGGCGCACGGGCTTAGTTGCTCCGTGGCATGTGGGATCTTCCCGGACCAGGGCTCGAACCCGTGTCCCCTGCCTTGGCAGGCGGATTCTCAACCATTGTGCCACCAGGGAAGTCCCTGCAAGCACTTTTAAAAATCAGTCTATAGAGAATTCCCTGGTGGCGCAGCCTGCCACTGCAGGGGACACAGGTTCGAGCCCTGGTCTGGGAAGATCCCACATGCCACGGAACAACTAAGCCTGTGCACCACAACTACTGAGCCTGTGCTCTAGAGCCCACGAGCCACAACTACTGAAGCCCTCATGCAGCAACGAAAACCCGACGCAGCCAAAAAAATAATATAAATAAATTTATAAAAAAACCAAAAAAATCCATTTATATCTCATTATATGTATTTAAAGGAATTATATCACCTAAAAAATTGAAGTATAATTGATTTACAATGATTTAGGTGTAATTATATCATTTTATTTAAATTAAGCTTTATCTTAATGAACCATATTACAACAGTGGTTTTCAACAAGGGCGATTTTTGATTTGACCTTCTAGAAGATATTTGGCAATGTCTGGAGACATTTTTGGTTGTCACACTGCAGGGAGTGCAACTGGAATCTAGTGGGTAGAGTCCACAGATGCTGTTAAACATCTTGTAAGGAACAAGACAGTCCTCTGCAACAGAGAATTATTCAGCTCAAAATGTTGCTAGTGCTGAGTTTGAGGAACTCTGCATTACAGCTATAACTACCATAAAATTTAGTTTGTAAAGTTCTTGCCAAGGAAAAGAAGGAGAGTTAGTTATATTTCAAAACACAACCTAAACTCAGATAGAAATTAACATAAATTGAAATCTGTGGAATCACATTCAGTATTTTAAATATAAATATGTATGTGTATAAATATCCCTGTTTTCTTCTGGCTACAAAAGTAATATAAGCTTGTGAAAGTTAAAAGACTGCAAAAGCATATAAATGGACAGTGAACATCCCCCCATCTTTTTTTTTTTAACCTATTCCCATTGAAGACCATTGGAAATCTAATTGAGTTATATTACTTCAGAATTTTAAATACATGTGTATACTGTTCTATAATTTGATTTTTTAAAGTTAATGCCTTTCTTTTCTCTTCCTGAAAAATTCAGTCCTAGAGCTGTTATGTGGGGCAGAGCAAGGTAGGCGTTCAGGACGGGTGGCCTGGCATGGGATGTCATGGCCCAAGCAGGGTGAGGAGGGCATCCATGTGTGTAGGCAGCCCAGTGTAAGGTGTCCGCAAAGGCCAAGTGGAATGAAAAACACAAAAAGCAAGGCCTGGTAGAGGGTTTTTAGCCCAGATGAGAGGGGGCACAGAAAGCAAGGAAGTGCTCAAAGGATGATGGGACATGTCAAAAGGACACAAAAGCTAGCTTAAAGGAGTCACAACTGAGATAATTTGAGCATCAAAGTAAGTGAAGTAAATAAAGTTAGTAACAGATTAAAACCCACTGAATAAAATAAGAAACTTTGCGACCATTATGAAATAATAAATAAATGAATAAAATGAAAGTTTGATGAGAAATGGAATATTTATAAGTCAATAAATAACCTCTCCACCAAAAAATATTAATTAAAAAGGGAAAAATGGTAACTTTACTGTGGAAAAGCCTGGAAGATGTCACCTTAATTAAATGATCAAAGTTAACATCATCAGTAGTGGGACAAATCAAAATTGCAAGCCACCTAATAAGATGCTGTGGTAGCCAGCTTCTCATCTCCTAGCATTCATGCCCTGGGGTAGACTTCATCCATGCTGAGTTTGGCCAACTTGTGTAATGGATAGCATATTATAGAAGTGATGGTATGTGACTTCTGATGCTTAGTCCCAAAAAATATTGCTTACTTTCGGAGAAGCCAGCTGCCGTGTTGTAAAGACACTCAAGAAGCCCTAGAGAGAGGGCCACATAGTGAGGAGATGTTGTTTTTGCCAACAGCCAGCACTAACTTGCCAGCCTTGTGAGTGAGCCATCATGCAAGCAAATTCTCCAGCCCCAGTCAAGCCTTCAGATGACTGCAGCCATTGCCAGCATCTTGCTTGAAATCTCATGAGAGAATCACCCAGCTAAGCTACTTCTTTACCCGATGCACAGAAACTATGCAAGAGAATGTTTATTGTTTTCAACTATTAAGTTTTGGAGTAATTTGTATGCAGCTATGGGCAACTAATATAGATGCAGTGAAAAGAACACAGCGTCACTTCTGTGATATTCCTGGCAGAGATGCACAACCTGAATCTAGTCCTAATAAGCAGAAAACAAACACTAATTGAGAGGCATTCTGCAAAATAACTGGCCTGCAATCTTCAATAGAGTCAAGGGCATAAAATTTAAAGACAGAAACTGTCCTGGAGTGAAGGAGACTAAGTAGAGACTTGACAACTTTACATGCAATTGTCCATTCTGAACTTGATTCTTTTGCCATAAGGGATACTATTGGTACAGCTGGCAAAGTTTGGAGACTGAGGATTAGATGATAGTAATGTGTCAATGTGAATATTTTTATTACCCACAGGATTCAGACAAAACTAAAGGCTTTTGTTCTGAAAGCTCACATAGCAAGCCAAAGCAAAAGTTCAAACAAATATCATGTAGTTATATAGTAGATATACTTTAGGAATTACACACTAAAGAATTCAGGGGTAATGAGACATCAGGTCAGCAATTGGTTACTCTCAAATGGTTAAAGAAAAAAAGTTTTTTGTACTGTATTTGCAACATTTCTACAAGTTTGAGATTGTTTAAACATTTTTTAAAATTATGTAAAAAGAAAACAATGTGTCATGGAATATGACCTCGCCTATAAAAATAGATCCGCCTGTCCTGTCCTTTTTTTTTTTTTTTTTTCTTTTTGCAGTACGCGGGCCTCTCACTGTTGTGGCCTCTCCCGTTGCGGAGCGCAGGCTCAGCGGCCATGGCTCACGGGCCCAGCCGCTCTGCGGCATGTGGGATCTTCCCTGACCGGGGCACGAACCTGTGTCCCCTGCATCGGCAGGCGGACTCTTCAACCACTGTGCCACCAGGGAAGCCCCACCTGTCCTTTTTTAAGGGATGTATGGTACCACCCCCCAAATTTTACCAATCTCTTATTGATGGCATTTAAATTGATTCCAGTTCCTTGCTATTATAAACATCCAGTTATCTGTTATTATAAACAATGTTAGTGAATATCCTCATAAACATGTTTGTGCCCTTGTTCTATTTTTGCCCAAGAATAAATTCCTAGAGTTGAATTTCTAAGCGAATGGATATGCATCCTTTAATCAGTTTAATCATAAGTCATTGTAGGAAGCCACATAAAATCTCCTTGAAAGAAAATGAAATCAATAATTTGGTCATTATTTTCATTTGTTTTTTCCCCCACTAGAAAGTAATCTCTATGAGTGGAAACTTTATCTGTCTTGATTATCACCATTCCCAACATTAAGATAGTCCTAGGCATTCAGTAAATATTTGTTGCAGCAACAGTAATAGCAAACATTTATTATGTGTCTGGTGTTGTTCTAAGGATATGAATTCATTTATTCCTTCTAACAAGCCTATGAGATAGGTGGTAGGATTATTTCCATTTTGCAGATGAGGAAGTTGAGGCAAAGAGAGGCTAAGTACTTGCCCAGTTTCACAGGGCTAGTCAGCGGTGGAGCCAGGAGTCCAGGAAGTTTTTCTTCAGTTTACAAGCTGTCAGCCTCAATGTTATAATGGTTCTTTCTTGTTGATAAATGAATCAGTAAGTGAATGGCCAATATATTTATTTGATTCTTTGATCAATTACAAATGTAAACTATCTTTTTGGGTTTTTTTCTTTTTTCAAATAAAAATGGAAAAGAATGGACTGCTCACTTTGTAAAAGCCAAATGAGTTTTATGGTCCTCCTTACTAGGCTCCTGGAATTAATATTTGTACAGGTATAAACTATACATCATTCTTACTAAGAATTTATTTATAATGTGTAAACAGAATATTTGCTTTGTATGACAAATAAAATAGTAAATCTGGGTCTGCAGCTTGAGTCTAGGAGGCAGAACCTTTATTACTCGTTTTTCAAACATCCTCTGCTCCCCATTTGGGCTCCTGTGCCCTGCACTTGGAATACACACTCTCCGTCTCTCACAGCGGAAACCCAACCACACTCAGGCTCTTGCTCAGAACCACCTCTTCCAGTGAAGACTGCTTTACCTTTCTCTTTTTTCTTACCCTCCTCTTGAAGATTGAAATGATCTTTCCTTCCTCAAAATTCCCTGAGTCCCTTTTATAGTACTCTCATGGGAATAGTACATTCTAAACTTACCTTATATTACTTGTGAGAAGATGAGGATCTCCCTTAATAGACTACATTCTCTTTTACTTTTATTCATTTTATAAAATTCCAAAATATATTATAATATTTTGTACAAAATATGAAATTAAGTGTGTTTTTTTGAATTATCTCAAGGAAATCTATGTTGAATTTTTTTATCCTAAACAAGAATACTAAGATTTGAATAATATATATATATATATACACACACACACATACATACACACACACATATATTCCACAATTATCAGTCATTGTAAAATAACAAATGAAATGATTAGACATGATTTTTTTCATATGATGATTTGTATTTTGTCTTTAGTTTACAAGGCATCAAGAACCAAAAAGCATAATTAGCTTTCATTTCTGTAAGACCTTTTGTTCTGTTCATGGCTGCAAGTAGCAACTTTGCTTTTACCCACAATTTCAGTTCCCTTTTCTTTTAGTGGGCGGTTCAGGGACATCAAAGGTAATAAAATCAATCAGAGGGATAAGTGGAATTTTTTTCAAAGACTAGTACTTAAGGATGTGTTCCTTTTAGAGAATTTTAATACTAAATTTGTTTTCAAGTGTTTGTGTAATAGCAAATCTCCCTGCCAACTAGAAGAAGGACTGTCCTTGAATCCTGTTCTGCATGAAATAATAAAATATAATCCCTTCTTCATATATATTTAAAGAAAAAGAAGAACTTCAGGGAATGTTAAGCCTTGTCATTTTACAGGATTATATTTTGTTGTAAACAAAAGCAATAGCATAGCCTTCAGACCAGTTGTTTCTCTTCCCCCATAAGTTCTTTCTTTTACCCACAGGATTCAGACAAAACTAAAGGCTTTTGTTCTGAAAGCTCACATAGCAAGCCAAAGAGAAAGTTCAAACAAGTATCATCAGTCTTTTAAAAATGTCATTGCTTGTGTAAATTAACTGTGGTTCTTGGTTGCTGGTGAGCCTCAAGCACCCTTGGATAGGTTGGATATTCAAGCATGTTTTATTTATATTTGGTGTAAGGTATGTTTCTTCTAGAAAGCAATGACCATGAACTCCTCTGACTTAAAGTTTAGGTCATGCTTTTTTGTTTGTTTTAGCTTAGTGTTTGTTTGATTTTTTGTTTGTTTTGCTTTGTTTAGATTAGCTTCAGTATCTTGTGATTTCCAGAGGATGATTTAGAGGCTAACTTATTATTGTAGAGCACTTCTAATGATCTTACTGATTTTTGCTTCTAACTGTTATTCATCTAGCCAATGGATTTATTTGTGATTCACCAAATCATGTTTATAATTACTGATTAAAATAGAACTTTAAGACATCTTTTCCTTTGAATGTATTTTTATATTGTGAATGATACATTTTAAAATAATACCTTGCTAAAATGTACATACTTGATACATAGTCTGAAATATATTCAGAACAAGAGTAAAGTCTAAACACAAATATTTTAAAATTTAGCCTAGTTGAGTCCTCTTGACAAAAT
Source organism: Pseudorca crassidens (assembly GCF_039906515.1). Lineage (NCBI taxonomy): Eukaryota > Metazoa > Chordata > Mammalia > Artiodactyla > Delphinidae > Pseudorca > Pseudorca crassidens. The sequence goes on from NC_090298.1 coordinate 83,455,424, forward strand.
GTTGAGATGTTGCATTAGTTCCGTATGGCCTGTCATTTATATTAATGTAAAGGTTTTGATCATATCCTTTGTATATAAAATTCATGTGGGAGCCAGCTGAGATTCTCCTTACTGCTTCTAATTGTATTGCATTGTAAGTCTCCAAACCTTATTCAGGAAAGAATATCTTTTGGGAGGCATGCCTTGTAAGTAAGGAATTATTACTTTGTATATTAGATGCAGGATTTTTTAGTAGGTGCTTACATTTCATATATTGTGTTAGCTATGGATTTTTGATTTGTTTTAAAGCAATTCTGAGAACTTCAGCAATTACTTCTGTGGTGATCATTCTTGGCAGAGGGTATCTTTCTTCTTGGATCTATAGCTCTGTGATGCATATATGTAAACATGCCTTTGTTCTCAAAGTCTTTTTCTATCTGATTACTGTTGTATCCAAGTGCTTTGTCTGTGCCTTAGTTTCTTTTTTTCCTTTTCTTGTGCCTTAGCCTATCATTTGTGTGAGTATCTTTGTTTACATTCAGCAGAGGTATTAAGTGCATTTTTGATAATAGAAGGGAGTGACATAGGAAGTAAGGAGAAGAAATCCGGAGCCTGGGGTGGTTGTGAGGTAAAAGGGGGAAAGAAGTAGAAGAGAAAAGGAGAGAATGGGTGTGAGGGAGGAGGAAAGAGGAAAAGGCAGAACAGGGGCTATGGGGTTTTTTGAAATCTTGGGGGCTGATCTTGGGGGAGGGAGATCAACAGACCAGCATTTTCACCAGGCTTGGGCTCAAGCTTGTGAAACTACTAATGTATTGAAGAACCTCAGCTGGGATTTGCTGAGCACAAATGCTGTAACGTGTTAGTCATCCATTATCTGCTTCTATTTTTGCAGGTTCTGAATGATGACTGACGCGGGTTTGTGTGATATCCCTCACAGTCCCTGTCATCCCCGAGTGATAAGGAACACTCACGTCTAGCCCCAGCACCAGGGCAGAAAGCAGCTCTGAAGGGAGGAGAGCTTCCGCTTGCGGACCTGACAAAAGTACCGCCTTCCCACGGGGTTCTGCCTGCGGCTCTTGATCCAGACACCTCGCAGCTCTCGCAGGCAGATGGTGTGTGGCCGTCGCCGGACGCCCGCCGCTCCCCGGCCATGAAGTAGCGGCTGCTGGCGGCGCCGCTGCCCGACCGCCGGCCCCAGCCCAGCGCTGCGCTGCCGGGTCCTCCCGGCGGGGCCGGAGCGGCGTGGCCATGGCTGGCTTTCGTAGCCTGCTAGTTCTCCTCCTTGTTTTTCAAAGCAGCTGTTTGGGTTTCAGAAGCCCACTTTCTGTCTTTAAGAGGTGGGTGTTTGTTTTTGTTTTTAAACAGGCGAAATGTTTGGATGGTTTCTGTGCATGCTCCTGAAAAATGTAATCACTTATGAACCGGAGTGTTGGAGAAATATACATGGTTGATTAACTTTGCTGAAATCACTTGGAATTTTAGCACAATAACTTCTTGTAAAAGTCCCCCTTGCAGAAAAAGCCCACTGTTTTGTAGCCAAGCTGCACTGGCTTTCAAAACTCCACTTAGAAGTTGTGATTTCCAATACTAATCACTCCCTCTTGGGGAGATATTTCAGAAACTACAGTATAGTCGTTTAGACTTGAATGCCTTCTTGTTTATAACAGCCCGAAGAATAAAATATAAAGGTAGGTAACTGGTGGGGAGAAGCAGATCATGGACTGTAATAGCTCACGAGAAAACATTGAGCTGTATACACACTCCTCATAATTACTATGTTAAATATTTATGCACCTGTACATTTGTAATTCACATCACAGTCTTCCCCCCACCCCCATAAAACTCCACCTCCTAGCAACATTACTGTTGGTTTTTTGTTGCTGACTAGTAATACTGGACATTCATAAAATAATCACTTACTGGCTTGTAGTTAATATTTCTGCCATTAGAGGATTGACAGGCCTGTGATAATTATAATTTATTTATACTGTACTTTCATTAACTAGAAACAAATGTATATTTGACAAATTTTTATTGAATTAAGTTTTAAATGTAGGTTGCTTTGATTATATTTTGCTCTCAAGTTGGGTATATATTGCTCTTGAACTACACAATGCAGTTCTGAGAATATTATAGAATGTTATGTGGTTATTACATCTTTTCATTAGGTCTAAATCAACAATCTTTAAAGTCATAGAATTCCTTTTTTTTTTTCCCTTTCTCACGTCCAGATGAGCATAAGATACCATTATGTTCAAGGATATTGAAATTGTCTTCTTTTTTCAGGTTTAAAGAAACTACCAGATCATTTTCTAATGAATGTCTTGGTACCACCAGACCAGTAATTCCTGTTGATTCATCAGATTTTGCATTGGATATTCGCATGCCTGGGGTTACTCCCAAACAGGTGAGAGGAATTCTTATTTCATTATTCACATGTTCTGTATACATTCTATAATTAAAGCAAAGAAACTGCATTTACAGCAGTAGTAACGTGTTTGAAAAGTAGGCATTTGCTTTCAAGACTCCTCAAATAGGGCTAGAATAATTGAATATTATAAAGAGGAGTACGTTTTTTAAGGTAAATCTTTCAGTTAAATTTCTTTCTAAAAAGTTTACCCATATTATTTGTGTTTTGAAATGTAACCTTGAAAATTTGTTTTGAAATTCTCAGTGAAGTAATAGCCTTCGAAATGCAGCATGTAAGTGTATATTAAAATATGAAAAATTATTCTAATAAAGGGAAATGATATTGAGCAGCTGCATCTAAGAGATTAGGTTGTTTAAATACCCTTCTATCGCAGCCACAAGTTGAGAAATAAAAGCATGTGTTTACTGCCAAGAATTCGAAAAATAAAACATTCCACACTTTTAAAAGTTTAAAAAAAACTGTTCATGCAGGTGGTTGATTGTGAGTTTTCTTTAGAGTGATTTGCTTGTCATGAGAGATATATTTTGAAGTAGTAGCAGAATTCATACCACCGTGACTTACACAGCATTTTGAGTAGAACTGGGTTGTTGCTGGGGCTTTCCCTATTTTAGGTATACACGAGAAGCTCAAACCCACCGCTGTCATGTGAGCAAGGTGTTTCATTAAGCATAAAAAGGCCAGAATTAATTATGCTTTTCAGCCAGGCAGTGCAGGGATTTATGTGCGTCATTAAAAGATAGTCTTCCTCTTTTGAAGCGCTGCAGAGACAGGGGAAGACCTGGGTGTTGTAGAGCTGCAGTGGCTGATGACTCATTGTTGCAGATAACATTCTATTTTTCTTTTCTTTCTTCTATTTTAAAGTACTGAGAAAATAAAGGTATTCTACGTATTGGGGAGAATTCTTTTGAAATTGACATTCGGAAGCTCTAAGAAAATACACGTGGTCTTTTTGAAGGACTAAGGATTGGCATGCATTTATTTGAATACAATACCCGTGTATGGTCTAAGTGTCTATAAATAACTACTGTTGTCAAATTGGCCCTCACCTCCTCACCCCTGCCCATCCACAAATGACCAGGCAAATTACTCTTCTGTGTGTTTAGTTATTAGTGTCCTGGCCTTTAATTTTATAAGGTCTTTATTTAGTACTTAGTAAAAAGAGATATAATGAGATTGGGAATAAGAGAGAACAGTGATAGTTGCTCACTTATGAAATGTGATTCTTCTTTCTCTTCTCACTTTTAAAAGTGATTTTTCCTGTATATTTGTTTAAAGTGGCATTATGTTACTTTTTAAAAATATTCATGGGACTTCCCTGGTGGTGCAGGGGGCCTGGGCTTGATCCCTGGTCAGGGAACTAGATCCCACATGCATGCCACAACTAAGAGTTTGCATGCCACAACTAAGGAGCCCACCTGTTGCAAGTAAGACCCGGCACAACCAAATAAATAAATATTTAAAAAAAAAATTCACTAATTAGTCTTTTTTTTTAATTTTTGTCTGTGTTGGGTCTTCATTTCTGTGAGAGGGCTTTCTCTAGTTATGGCAAGTGGGAGCCATTCTTCATCGCGGTGCACGGGCCTCTCACTATCGCGGTCTCTCCCGTTGCGGAGCACAGGCTCTAGACGTGCAGGCTCAGTAGTTGTGGCTCACGGGCCTAGCCGCTCCGCGGCACGTGGGATCTTCCCAGACCAGAGCTCGAACCTGTGTCCCCTGCATTAGCAGGTAGACTCTCAACCACTGCACCACGGGGGAAGCCCAAACTAATTAGTCTTTAAGCACTCTTCTCCTACAAAAATATCATTATTTTCTCAAATAATAGTTTGTTGTAGTTTGTTATTATTGTGTTTCTTCTTCTCATTATTTTACAGTAAAAACATTTAAATTATTTAATAATAATAATAGGTAACTGTTGGGGTGAACATTCTCAGAAAGAGTCCTAAAGGAATTGATTATAAAAGAATAAAAAGGAACTCTATTTTCGTAAAGTAAAATGTGTTAACTCATTTTTTTGTAATTAGCAAAATAACTCTGTGGAAAAAAGAACATATATTAACAAGTAAATTACAGCTTGTTATTTTGCACTAGCTGCATTCAGCTTTGCCTCGTGCAGTGGACATTTGCTGGTTGCCTTCCCAGAATACAGTTCCTCGTTGCTGCTTCTCTGAAACCATGTGGTTCCTGGAGCTGTCTACCCAGGATCCAGAGGTGGAGTACATAGAGTAGGATTAGGAAATCACTGCATTCCACTTCTGCTTCCACAGTGACTGGTTGAGAAGAAGGTGTGTGACCTAGACCAGTCCGATCAGATCTTTTGCTGGGAACGCATGTTTTTGTTGCATGTGAGCAAAGGGCATGTAGTCCTAGGGTCTGCTGAGTTCACGAGAGGAGCCATGTCTAGAACAAAACTAATACCATAGACAGCAATGCAAAGACTGAAAGAACAGAGGTTCTTGCTGACATTGCTACTTAGGCAGTTTTCCTTTATGTTAGCCTTTCTTGTTTCAACCAGACTAAGTTGGGTTTTCTCTGACTTGTAACAAGCTGCCTAACTGGGTAAGAGATTCCCTTGTTCTGTCTGGTCAGCTCAGAACTGGTTGTTGAATGTTTCTTCCACTTTCTATTGACCACATGCCACGAGTATTTACTGACTTGATCCGGCTGACATATAGGTCATATACCTAATAAACCTTCATGAGAAGTGGTAATTATACTCCTGTTGAGTGTACCCAGGAAGAGATGGATACAGAAACCCCAGAAACCCTTTCCTCCTAAACTCTGTGTTCTTAGTGAGGAAGATCCAGAACTGTGATAGTGTGAATACTTTTGGTGGAGAAAGTATTCTTTTCTTAAAATGCAGATGAAACTAAGTTTAATACAGATCCTTAAGAGAAAAGGAGCTAAGAAGGCAAAGAAAGAAAGAACAACTATTAGAGGACAAAAATAAACGATGGAAGGGAATAAGAACAGTTGGCCAAAAAACATGGAGAAACTGATAAAGAACAACAAAAAAAAAAAAGGAAGAAGAAATCAAGAATAACTATAATATGAAGACCAGAACATTTAAAAAATCATATAAGAAAATATCATATAAGGAAAGCATAGAAATAAGGAAGGGCCTTGAGAAGTTAAAATGTATTTTTTTTGATGGCAGAAGATCAAGAAGAGCAACAAAGGTTAAGGGAAGAAGGAACTGAGGACCCAGACCTTGAGTTGTTAATTGAAGCAGACCAAGTTAGTTAAAGAGATATATTCACTCAACAGATTTTTTTTTCATAAAGTAAATCTTAAGTTTTGGCAATAATGAATGATGCATCAGTGAATCTGATTTAAGTGTTTTCCTTGGGGAACTTGAGTTTGTTAGGTAGGCTTGGATAGCGAAACAAGCAGATGTAGAGTAGAGGTGGAAAGAACCTTAGCTATAATTCAGATAGTACAACTAACTAATTTTGTTGATGGAATACAGATCTAGATTGGTGTCTTACCAAAGAATATCCAATCATGTCAGACCTCTGAGACGCAGTCCATTCAGCCATACCATAGACTTCAAAGCAGCCTTTTAAAAAATTGCTCCCATTAAACCAGCTTCGGAGAGTCTAGGGAAAGTAGTTTATTATCTATTGCAATGTCAATTTTATATTCAAAGTGAGCTCACTCTTTGTCTTCTGACTTGAAATTTCAAAAAATAATTTCCATCCTCTTTAATAAATTTCTTGTTAATCGGTGTTTTTCGGGCTTTGGGAAGATTAGGGAGAAGAGTAAGCAGCTTTTAAGTAGCCTAGAATAGAGGTAAAGTAAGTAGAATCTGGTGTCTGATGGCACTGGCTTCAAATCCAGAGCCTTGAAGTGGTGATATTTTGAGACTCTTTCTTTTAACACTTTTTCTTCCTCATTTGATTTTCTTTCTAACCAAGGGCCCCTGTGGGTTTTTGCTGTCACCAGCTGTCATCTCAACAAACAAAATAATTTGATAAGCTGCCAGCTCATGGTCATTGTAAGGTGCTATCATCAATTTGATGTGTTAACTATCCCATGGGGGGTTGATTATAAAATAAAATAAATAAGACATAATTACAGTGAGTTGACATAAAGTATATTGTCTCAATATCAGCCAAATCTAGTGGGCTAGAATGTAGGTTTTGGAACCAGGCTGACAGCATTTTTGTCCCAGCTCTTGTAGTGTCAACTCAGGAATTTTCTTAACTAGCTGGTCCTGCTCCTTTATCTGTAGACAGAATAATAATAGTACGTACCGGGCTTCCCTGGTGGCGCCGTGGTTGAGAGTCCGCCTGCCGATGCAGGGGATGCGGGTTCATGCCCCGGTCCGGGAGGATCCCGCGTGCCGCGGAGCGGCTGGGCCCGTGAGCCACGGCCGCTGAGCCTATGCGTCCGGAGCCTGTGCTCCGCAACGGGAGAGGCCACAGCGGTGAGAGGCCCGTGTGCCTCAAAAAATAAAACATAAAAAATAAAAAATAATAGTACGTACCCAGGGTTCTTGTGAGGACTGAGCAAGGTAATACCAGTGGCATTGTTCAGTTGCCCTGTATGGGCTAAGTTCTTACAAAATATGAATTCATTGTTATTTTGTGTGTTGAGGGAAATGTGAAAGAACCTTAAGATGAGAAGGAAATTGCCAGCCCTTTACTTCCAGTAATTACTTCATGGAGAAGGTAAGACATCATAATAAGGAGAGGAAAGGTGGCCAATGAAGAAGAATAGGAAGTATGAACTGGGGTAAAAGAAACCTGGGGAAAGTAAGCAAGGAAGTAAATCTTTCAGTGTGCTTATTCTTAAGTAATTTCCATTAAAAATAGCCCTTACGATCAGAGAATGAACACTGAGGATGGATGTGTGTTCTTCTCAAAGTTCTTATATATCTTTTATGCCTAGAAAAGAAGTTATCAAAAGGAATTTCATAAGTATGATACCTTAATTTTTTTCTATATTTATTTGAAATCAGCCTAGATTTCCTCACTTTGCTGAGAACTTTGTACATTGACCTTATTAAAAAATTACTCTTACTCTTAAGCCCTTTCAAATCCTGTGTTTACATAGCATTTTATTTAATTGTTATTTGTGCCACATAGGTCCTCTGCAGTCTTGGTTTAAGGATTCACAAATGTAAACTAATTTGTAAAAAATACAATTTTACAAAAATTAAATATTTTCTCCTGAACCTAATAACTTGAAACCATGTAATAATTGAATTTCTTTCCATTAGGATGTGTTAGGCTGCCATTTTCTTCCCTTATTTTGGGAGTGATTTGAGAACTATGAAGGAATACACTGTTTCCTTTCTGAACCTCTTGCAAATTATGGTCTCATTCTTTATCTTTTGAAGAGTCACAGATCATGCTTTAAAATCAGAAAGTGGTCTTCCTCTGTGTTCCTAAGCACAAATGTCTATCACCAGGAATGAAAGAAAATAGAACAATTCTGAGTTTAAAGATCAGACAACCCAGAGCAACAAGTTGAAAAACTTGAAATTAGAGCCTTAAGTTGTCACTTGTTTTAAAATAATGGTGAAAGAATGTAGTTGTTGAAATAAAACCAGAATGAACAAAATACTCCCTACAAAATTTTCTCAAGAGCTTCCCTCGATGTTTCCCTTTGCTTTTTTCTCCCCAATGAAGAACCATTAGAAAATGTTTACTAATATATTTTAACTTTTTCATTTTCTAACAGAAGAAGGGAGAAAGTCTGCTTACCTCCACAAGGCATGTACAACCACATAATGAGAACCCAGCTTTCACAGTCTTTTCTTACTGCACTAGTTTAAGAAATCAGTTTTAAAACATCAAGCTATTATCATAGCATCACTTATAAACACCATTTCCTCAGGATATATGCTTATCAAAGAGGTAATACACAAGGTAAATGCAGAATTGTGGTGGTGCTTTCATTTATGTTCAGAATGCTGATTAAACCTTTTCATGTAAAGTCACTTAGTTATACAGAAGTTTGCCTTATGGCTGATTTGGGGGATACATGGGCTTTCTGTAGTTGTGGCAAGCGGGGTCTACTCTTTGCTGCGGTGTGTGGGCTTCTCACTGCGGTGGCCTCTTCTGTTGTGGAGCACGGGCTCCAGGCACGTGGGCCTCAGCAGTTGCGGCACGCAGGCTCAGCAGTTGTGGCTCGCGGGCTCTATAGAGCACAAGCTCAGTAGTTGTGGCGCACAGGCTTAGTTGCTCTGCAGCATGTGGGATCTTCCCGGACCAAGGATTGAACCCTTGTCCCCTGCACTGGCAGGCAGACTCCCAACCACTGTGCCACCAGGGAAGTCCCAAATCTATATATTTTTAATTCAATCATTATGGGGAAAAAAAAAAGTGTCCCTAGTTAGTGTTTAAAATTCAGGACAAAATTAGAAAGGAGCCCAGAAAAGTGAGGCTTTACTGGAATAATTTTCAGTTCTTCGGGGTTTGCAATTTACTTGTCTCTGCTCTAGTTATTAGTATGTAATAATATTTGCATTTTTTAAAAATAAAAACTCTTTTTTCTTTTGGACACAAAAATTAAAGGAAGGGAGACACCCCACACTTCCATTTCTCCATTTCTCCTCACAGGCCAGCTTGACTTTCTGCTTAAGCCTCATTGCACAAAAGGAGAAAATTAACCTCAGCCGTCTGGGCACCAGCCGTAGGTTATCTGTTATACTCATTGTAGAGAATGGATCCGAGCTCTTCCTAAAGCAGCTGGGTGATTGCTGGGAAATGCCAGTCCCCACCTGACTCCAGAGCTTGAACTTGCAACCCCCCATGGATTCCCTGACCACCTCTGTGTGATTAGCAATCAGTTCCTTCTTACCTTCTCTAGTCCTCTGGCCTGTCTGCCCCTACACCTCTTCTGATCCAATCTGTACACTTGAACAAACATGGCTAATGGGATTTGACTGTGAGAAGCCGTCTGGAAAATATTAAGAATTGTGAGGCCAAGAGTGTGAAAGACAGGAGTGGTGGCTCCAGTAGCAAGTCCTACACCAGTGCGTTTCTGTTGCAGGAAAAAATAGACTATGAGTGAAAACTGGTTCCATTAAGTCGTTGTCTTAAAATGAACATGACTTATGGCTTTTAGTGTTTCTTTTTCCTCTGTTCTTATTTTTTTTCCCTTTCTGAAAAAATAGAAGGAGGATGGTGATCTTGTTATTGAAGAAGGGAAATCAAGAAATATCCAAATTCTGGACTAGTATTTGCTTTTTATTTAGGAAGACTTAGGCAAAGTGTATAAAATTCCAAGATTTGGAAAAAGAGCAACAAAGGAGATTAAAATGCTATACCCTTTCCCCTCCCCAAACTGAGGACGTAATATTATCTATTTTACCAATGGAGAAGCTAATAGCAAAGAGAATTTTGTGATTATTAGAAAGGACGGTTACCAGGCCCTTTTTTGTTTACTTAGCTGCGTCACATTAAATTGTTTTTTCCACTTTCTCTTTTGAATGTTCAGGATTGGTATCATTTAGGATGCTACATGTCAAATTCTTAAGTTGTATTTATTTGTATAATTCACCCCTTGTTTTAACAGCAAGGCTCAACTAGACAAATAAATAGAATACAAAAATGTTAAATGGATCTTGTAAATGGCAAATTAAAGTTTCATGTAGCTCATTGCTAATTGTTAAGTTTAAATTATGATGCTTCACCTTTATTTTTACTAAAACCTATTTAATGTCCACTTAGGGAACATATGGTTGAACTATTAACAACGTTTGCCACTGTGAGAATAATCTAAACGTGTCATATATCTGAGTTCAGAGCTGCAAATATACATTGACCATTTTTTCCTTTCTTTATTAAAAAGGAGAAATAAAAAGGAGACTTTTATTTTCAATTAATGTTTGATATTTTTGAATTAACATGATACCTAAAGAGGATATTAGAAAAAGTAACTACAGTGTAAGAGACCCCCTTATGATCACCTGTTTTCTCAATAAGATTTAGAGTCCTTTTTGTTTTCTTTTTTTCTGGTAAATTTTTTAAAGGAGAAAACATTTATGCAGTGCTCATTATGTCATGCTACTGTATTAGGCACTTTACAAGCACTGGCTCATTAATTCTCATAAAAACTTTGTGTTCAAGGTACTATCATTCCAATTTTTTTGTATGAGAAATTGAAACTAAGGGAGATTAAATAAGCTATAAATCCATAGCCAAATAGCCAGTAAATTGAAGAACAAGGATTTAAATACAGATTTATTTGAATCTGAGATGCATGCTTATTTCATAATTCTGTGCTGCCAATCTATTAATGGCCTATGTGTTTCCCAGAAAATGTTACTATTATAGACACTTTTTTTATTACACATATATTATAAAATAAAAGCTTCCTTTAGTTAAAAAGACAAAATATAAATTACTGGCTCCATCCTAAATTGTTCAATAACTTTTTTTTTTTTTTTTGCGGTACGCTGGCCTCTCACTGTTGTGGCCTCTCCCGTTGTGGAGCACAGGCTCCGGACGCGCAGGCTCAGCGGCCATGGCTCACGGGCCCAGTCGCTCCGCGGCATGTGGGATCCTCCCAGACCAGGGCACGAACCCGTGTCCCCTGCATCGGCAGGCGGACTCCCAACCACTGCACCACCAGGGAAGCTCCCAAGAGTTCTCATTTGAAATATTGTATTTCATACTTCTCCATCTCGGTAAATGACAATTCCTGTGTTATAGTTTCTCTAGGCCAAATAGACTGGCGTCTTTCTTGTCTCTTCTTTCTCACACCCCATAAACGATATGCCAGAAAATCTTATTGGTTCTACCTTCCAAATATATCCAGAATCCAGCCCTTTGTCACCACACCCATCTTTCCCACTCTGGCCCATGCACCATCATCTTTTCTGGATTATTACAATAGCTCTCCCAACTGATCCGCCTTGCACTCTTATATCCCTAGAGTCTGTGCTCTATACTGCAGCCACAGGGATTCTGTTAAAACAGAAATCAGATCACATCACCCTTCTATGAATACCCTTTAAGAACTTTTCATACCCCTCACGTTTAAAACCAAAGACTTTATAGCGACCTCCAAAGTTCTTCATTTTTCCTGCAATCTTTTTCTACTCCTTTGTCTCTCATCCCTTATTCCTGTTATAAGTCATTATGGGGAAAAGACAAATCAGAATTCTAGTTCTGCAACTTGCTGGCTGCAAGATCTTAGGCAAGATATTTAACCCTTAATGAGCTTCAGTTTCCTCATCTGTAAAATGGGGATAATAATAGTTCTTACCTGATAGGATTGTAGTTAAGGGAGTTAATATGTGTAAAGCCCAATACCACTCAGGAAATAATTAGTTATTATTATTTTTGCCCTAAAGTACATTACAATGGATGAGTTAAGGCATGTTATCAAGTAACTAATGCAAGGCACCAAGGTATTATAAATACCTTAGAATAGTTGAAATAAAGAATTAGAAAGGATCAAGTTGAGCATGAAGAGGGTGATTGCAACAATACTTTGGTCAGGACCACAATCATAATTTTCTAAAGCACATTATACAAGCAGATTAGACTCTGCATTTCTCTCTTTCTTCATTAGGAAAATCTTTGTGGAGGCAGTAGGATTTGAAGAATGTAGTTCATGGATAGAGAGAGAGATTTGGAAACAAACATTTCGAATCCCTATAAAGGGGCTTCCCTGGTGGTCCAATGGTTAAGACTTTGCCTTCCAAAGCAGGGGGTGTGGGTTTGATCCGTGGTCGGGAGCTGAGATCCCACATGCCTCGCAGCCAAAAAAACAACATAAAATAGAAGCAATATAGAATCCCTATAAAGGGCACCATTCTAGAAATAGTGCTGTAAACAGATGACATAATCAGAACCTCAACTTTTATCATTTTGTCTTTAAAAGAATCTAGTAGGTACAGTTTACTAAGAGAACAGTTATATACCTTTAGGCACCAAAACCATCACTGTGAAACATGTAAAACAAAAATTTAGGGTGAAGTTGGTTATAATACAATTATAGAGGGATATTTGGTATATCAAATAGACTCCAAAAAGGAAATGTGTAAAGAACTTGAATATTTCAGTCAACAGAATAATTTAATATTTTTAACATACAGTAAATGTAATTTAATATATATGTAGACATAAAATTTTACATTTTAGAAAGAGAATATACATTTTTGAATGTATATAAAATATTTTTTAAAAATCACTTAGCTAGACATTAATAAACTTCAGTTTACTACAATAATTTGAGTTTTATAGCTCTTACCCTCTGATGATAATCCAATAAAACTAGAAATAGACTATTAAGAGATGCCATGGAAAACTTTCTACTTAGAAATTAAGGACCATTCTTCTATACAACCCATGAAACAAGGAGAAAAGTAAAAACTGAAATTATAAATTATCTAGAGAGTAACGGCAAGGCAAATACTTTATAACAAAACCCATGAGACCCAGCTAAAGCAGTACTCAGAGAAAAACTGATAGCCTTAAATTCTTGTATAATGAAAAAGTAGAATGAAAGTAAAATTACATAGATAATTCAACTTAAAAATGAGGACGATAGGGCTTCCCTGGTGGCTCAGCGGTTGAGAGTCTGCCTGCCGATGCAGGGGACACAGGTTCGTGCCCTGGTCCGGGAAGATACCACATGCCACAGAAGGGCTGGGCCCGTGAGCCATGGCCGCTGAGCCTGCGCGTCCGGAGCCTGTGCTCCGCAACGGGAGAGGCCACAACAGTGAGAGGCCCACGTACTGCAAAAAAAAAAAAAAAAAAATGAGGAAGATAGCAATCAAATCAGTGAAAAGGAAGAATTAATAAAGATAAAAGCTGAAATTTATAAAATAGGTCAAATAATAATAAAAACGAAATAAATCATTTCTTTGAATATCCATTAAAATGGGTAAGCTCATGGCAAGCCTAACTAAAGATTAAAAAGTGAAAAAATTATGCATTATTATTAGAAAGTATAAAGAAAACATTTTAGATACTATTATGTGCACCTCTGTTGGTAAATTTTTTTTAAAATAAATTTATTTATTTATTCATTTTTGGCTGCATTGGGTCTTTGTTGCTGTGTGCGGGCTTTCTCTAGTTGCAGTGAGCAGGGGCTACTCTTCGTTGCGGGGCATGGGCATCTCATTGCGGTGGTTCTCTTGTTGTGTAGCCCGGGCTCTAGGTGTGCAGGCTTCAGTAGTTGTGGCTCATGGGCTTAGTTGCTATGCGGCATGTGGGATCTTCCCGGACCAGTGATCGAACCTGTGTCCCCTGCATTGGCAGGTGGATTCTTAACCACTGCGCCACCAGGGAAGTCCCATCTGTTGGTAACTTTCATAATCTTGAGGAAATGGTGATTTTCTAGAAAATAATTAGCTATCCAAATTGACCTAAAAAGGTCTTCAAAAAACTGAACAGGCCACTAACTATAGAAGAAACTAGAAAGGTAAAAGGATTACATACACACACACACACACACACACACATACACACACACAAACTTTTAAAGATAAGAGTTGTTTAACTAAGAGTAGACTGAGAATGAGTAAAAAAACATATATGACAGAAAAAAGGCTAATATGCCAAATATAAAAAGAGGTCGCACAGACTACTGAGAAGACAAGCAACCTAAAAGAAAAGCAAATGAAGGGGGCTTCTCTGGTGGCGCAGTGGTTGAGAGTCCGCCTGCCGATGCAGGGGACGCGAGTTTGTGCCCCGGTCCGGGAGGATCCCGCATGCTGCGGAGCGGCTGGCTCCGTGAGCCATGGCCGCTGAGCCTGCGCGTCCGGAGCCTGTGCTCCACAACGGGAGAGGCCACAGCAGTGAGAGGCCCGCGTACCACAAAAAAAAAAAAAAAGAAAAATGCAAATGAAGGATATTAATGTTAAATTAACAGAATGGAAAAATGTTCAACCCTGTTAATAATCATAAAAATTAAAACTAAAGAAAAAATATATTTTTTTAACCCATTAACACGGCAAAAAAAGTTAAAAAGAGCTATAATAGAGCTTTTAAGGATGAAAAGACATGGGCAGGCTCATACATTGTTGTTGGAGGATACATTGCCACAAGCTTTTTAATAAAGTTATCTGGAATTTTAAAGTAAAAATATTCATTTCTTTAAAATTATGGGAAATCATTCTATAAAATATTATGCAATGAGTGAAAAACTAAGATAGGTCTGTGTACCTTGCCTTAGAAGTATTGTTGTGTATTAAGTGAGAGAAGCAAACTGCAGTCATGTGCAGAGTGTGACCCCGTCTTAATAAAAATAAATAATAACAAAATTTCTATATATGTGTGTCTGTTTGGATATACATTTTTGTACAAACATGGAGGAAGTTGGAAAGAGGCACTTTAAGCTGTAAATGCTGGTTCCCTTGGAGAGGCAGCAATGAAGGAGGATGACAACAGACTTTTAGTATATATCCAAGTTGTTTTATCATTAAAAAAAAATTATCTATTATTTTATAATTGTTAAAAATTAACAAAGAAAGAAACAAGATCACTAACAAAAAGAATACCAACAAAAAGGATCTTCTACCTTCCTAATATAAACCCCTAATGTTCTAGAAATCTCTAGAGGGGTTTTCCACACAATGCCTCTAATTGATAAATTTTTAATTCCTATTTCTCTGCTTTGCAACAGTGCTATTAGGAGAGCCTGGTTAATGAAAGAATTTAGGAAATTTTGTACACATTTAGAAACAAATAAAGCCAGATTTGTAGGGGGGTCATTCGTCTATTATAGTCGGTCTGAAGGTATTTGTGGAAGGCAACCATGCATATCCTTCCACACTGGCAACAAAAGTGATTCTCTTTGCACTTATTAGCCACCAGAAAAATCCTCTTTGTTTCACTTATTTCTGGATTTATGTAGTCTGAATTAATATTTCAATAACCCTATTTAAGAGGAGCATTTGGAGCCACTCCACATGAATGTTGCAATCTTTAAGCAAAAGTGCAGAACACACTCTTTCCAGGCACCGATTGCCTTTCACAGATAATGTAATCTACTCAATCTTGTATAAAGGGACAAATCTGATGTACACACTAAAGGCATGGCTCTGTCTTAGCATGCAGAAGTCACCCCATCCAACAAACCTTAGAGCATTTTTGAAGAGGAAAGTATATAAATATAGGGAGTACATTGCAGCTATACACCGTGTCATCCTCCCACCTCAGCTAATCCAGTATTAAATGAAAACATTTACCATGGCAACATCGATTTATAAAGGGCAAATGATGTTTCTGCGAGATTAGAATATTTCCTTTCATAGATCTCAGAGGTGCGCACAGTTAACACTTTAACACCCTTATTTAGTAATTTTATATAAGACTGAAAAAGCTAATGCTTTGTAATAGATTATTTTTAAATGTTTTAATTTGGAAACAGAATCCAAAACAGAACAATAAACTCTTAACAGAAGCGATATCAAATTAAATACAGGCAGAAAAATACCACTAAAATATTTCAGTCTTCACTATTTGTGGAAATAAAAAATTTTCATTTTGTGGTAAGCTGTACTGAACTATGGTTAAATCATTTGCTTCCAGCTGAGTGATCATTTTGCTGTGAAGATGCAGATTCTCTGTTTACTATTTCTACAATTGATGTTTTTAGTTATAATATTTAGCTTTCCTATTTTGGACATGTTAAAATGTTAACTTCACCTCCTTAATGTATTTTTCATAAACGCTAAGGTAGTATTCACAGATATTTTACTGTTGTGGTTTCATCTACTTGCCTCAGACTTTGTATTTATTTATTTATTTATTTATTTATGGCTGCCTTGGGTCTCTGTTGCTGCGCAGGGGGCTTTCTCTAGTTGCGGAGAGTGGGGGCTACTCTTCTTGGCGGTGCACGGGCAGCTCATTGCGGTGGCTTCTCGTTGCAGAGCACAGGCTCTAGGCGCGCGGACTTCAGTAGTTGTGGCACGTGGGCTCAGTAGTTGTGGCTCGTGGGCTCTAGAGCACAGGCTCAATAGTTGTGGTGCACAGGCTTAGTTGCTCCATGGCATGTGGGATATTTCCGGACCGGGGATCAAACCCATGTCCCCTGCATTGGCAGGCGGATTCTTAACCACTGTGCCACCAGGGAAGACCCTTGCCTCAGACTTTGAAGGTAGACACAGTAGATGTAAGAAAGAAGATAGATTGGTAGTCTGGGTAAATGCAGGTATTAAAGAGATGACTGTAGTGAGGTCAAACAAGTTTAGAAGTTAACAAATAGTCTCTGTATGGTTTTTCCGCAGTCATAACTGCTCCATAATACAAAATGGAGAAAACTGTGCTCAAGGGTGAGGAAATTAAGTTCCTGCCCTGAATAGCTCAGAGTTGAGAGGAAAAAATTTATCTTGCTCAACGTGAATTCTTTGACTCTGCCAGAGGTATATACTGTTCAATCTTCTGCCTAGAGTTTATTTAATCAGCACAGTAAGCTTGGGTCTAGAAGCCCACAGCTCTTAGGCATAAGGAGACTTTAGTCCTTCAATCAATTGTGACAGGAGTCAGTTGAAATAAATAAGGTATTTCATACAGTTACTGCCCACAATATTCCCTTTTCACTTTGGTTTGTGATGACCTGAAAACCTTCTACAATAGCCAAAGAGATTTGAAGTGCCACTGAAGCAAATAAAAGCCAAATCTAGCATTCTTTTAATGCTTCCAAGTCTGCTGCTATTGGAAGACTCCAAGTTTATTGTAAGACTGTATGTCATTTATTTCCCCACATTCCTTCTTTCCACAACATGTATTCCCCAAGATAAAAAAATGTCAGTTGTCCAAAAAAAGGCTGACAAATATATGAGTCCAAGATCGTTTCCTTGCATTTTTAAAATAAAACCTCTAAAACCTATTTATGGTGGCTAAGAACTTTATAGAGAATAGAGATTTGCAAACCTGTGAATCACTATGTTATGAAGGAGGACATTAAATTAAGAGCGGTCTTAAAAAAAAAAAAGAATGATCTCGAATCTTTATTGTAGTCAGTTCAGGAACTCATTGACTGAGAATGAATTTTTTCTTCTAAGTATATTCAGACCTACTAGTGAAATCCAAAAATATTATTGCATGTATATTAGTACTAGTACAGTTAATTCAGGGACATATAAAAATTTTATAGTAATTTTGCTCAAATATTGAAATATAAACAAGATTGAAATGATTTTTCCAACTCTTCATTTTCTAAATATCAGTCTGCCAGACCATTTTATAAAATGGTTTTAAACATAATAAAATGTTATATAAAATAATCTTATGTCACCGTTGTAACACCAGTGTACACCAGTCACCATAACATACCTAACCTATTGTGTAATGCAGTGAATAAGATAGCCTTGTTAGCCAGCCATTATTTACAGTATTACTTTTGTGGGCCTGGGGTGAAGCCTGAATTCCATCTGAGTATTAATCATTACAGGAACAAATCTCCATTTCATGCCTCTTCATTGAAACATCATCTCCACTTCTGTCATTCTTGAGATATACTGTCAAGTTCCTTAAGAGGAAAGACTCGTCTGTTTTGTTCATTATTCTGTTCCCTGGGCCTAAAAACAGTGCTGTGTCCAATAAAGATTAATTGAATAAATTCTTTTTAGAAGGGACGGGTATTATCCTCATATCAAGAATACTTCTGGGACTTCCCTGGTGGTGCAGTGGTTAAGACCCACTCCTCCCAATGCAGGGAGCCTGAGTTTGATCCCTGGTCAGGGAACTAGATCCCACATGCCTGATGCAACTAAGAGTTTGCATGCCACAACTAAGGAGCCCACCTGCTGCAACTAAGACGCGGAGCAACTAAATAAATAAATTTTTTTTTAAAAAATGAATGTTTCCTGTCCCTCGTCAATAGTCCCAAGCGTGCGCGTGCCCTCACACACACAATGCACACATATACGCCAGTGACTGTAGTATTTTTGTGTCTCCACATTGATCACAACTTAGGAGTCCGCTGCTGCTGTGCTCTTCATACAGAATAAATATTCTGAAGTTCAATGTTTTTATTTTAACTGCTACCTAACTTTTTCCTCTTGCATGATATTTTCATTTCTATTGGCATATTTAAGATATAATTTACTTAAAAATAAAAATTCACGAATTTTTAGTATACAATTTGATGAATGCTGGCAAATAATATGCAGTTGTGTAACTGCCACCAAGACATGATAAAGAACATTTCCATCACCCCAAAACGTTCCCTCGTGCCCCTTCGTTCTCCCTACTCCCATGCTTTTCCCCGTCCCTTATCCCCTGGCAACTGCTGGTCTTTCCGTCACTAGTTTAGCCTTTTATAGATTCACATATAGATGTAATCACAACAGTGGATAGTCTTTGGTGTCTGGCTTCTTTCACTTAACATGCTGCCTTTGAAATTCATCCATGACATTGTGTTTATCAGTAGTTTGTTCATTTTTATTGCAAGTCTTAGCTGTGGGAGAGTCTGGACTCTAACTCAGGCAAGACTGGCTCCAGACCCTGTGCTTTGAAACCGTTATGTGATGCTGTTTTTCATTCCGTATAATTTTCTTAATCATCTCTGATAATGCTGTTCTCCAACTCAGAAATCTACAGCAACTCCTTATTCTGACCAAATACATTTCCTAGTCCATATTCTGGTTTCTAAATTCTCTGCCCTATGGTCCCCATCTGTGCCACTTTACTTTTTATTCCCTGCATTGCTTTTTTCTGAATTCCCCATTTTCTACCACACTTAGCCTGTTTATTATTCCTACAGGTAGATACCTTTGAACCCCCTGATGTTATTCTTTCTGCTTATTATAATTTCTTTACCCTGCATCTTCACCTATTGAAATCATACCCCATTAAGTTACAGAATCTGTGTTCCTTTCCCCATGAACCTAACTGATTTCCTCAGAGTGATCTGATCTAGTGCCATAATAATTTACACCACTCTTATAAACCTATTGTATTGTCACTTACAGTGATTCATTCTCATGTTTTAAATCTCTCCTGCTAAAGCGTCTCTGAAACCAGTGACTGCATCTTATTCATCTTTGTGCATATTTTTGTCAGTTTATGCTCATGCTGAGCAAACAAACATCATAATCTATATTTAAAAGAAGCCAGCTCGTACCTGTCCTTCAGACAAGATATTGTTTTCACAATATTTTATATCATGTCTTGCACATGGAAGGTACCCAGTGAATACTTGTTGATTAATAGATCTTCCTGGAGTCTATGCCTAGCTATTTCTTCTGCTTTTGGGGACATGTGGGAAAGCAAGTTGGGTGATGACCCATATGATATAATAAAGGTTATCTGTCTAGTTAAGGCTGTATTCCAGTTCCTTACCTAATAAATATTTGTTAAGAATTGGTTGTGTTCTTTGGTCAAGGCACAGAGCACACTGGCAAATATGGATTGATTAAATAGCTCATCTCCTTGCTTAAAATGGTTGGAACTGCATTGGATTGTTTTACCTCCCTAATGGTCTGTATTCTAGGTATCTTCTAGGTATCGATCTAAAAATTCTTTTTATTTCTTCCTTTGAGATGTCTTCCAGATTTGTGCCTTTTCCACTCTGTCCCGGTGACACTGGTTTTCTTCATTCCCTGTGCGGCCTCTTCTTCCTGTCCAGAGTTTTTGCCCTTGCCTGTCCTTGCTGTGCTTGCTCTTCCCTCCCTGTGTGCCCTGGGTAATGCCTTCCCAGCTTTCAAATGTCAACCTAAGCATCATTCTCTCAGAGAACCTATCCCTGACCATCTCGCATTCCCACATCTTTCCTACTCCACTCCCCACTCCCACCTTTCAGAGAGCTGTCATAGCTCTCATAGCACCTCATGCCTCTTTTCCAGAATATCTTTCACAACTGCGATTTTACATTTGCTTATGTCATTACTCCATTCATACCTTTATTTCCTCATCAGACTGCAGACTGTGTGAGAGCAGGAAACACACCTGTCTTTGCTCACCATTGTGTCCTCCCTGTCTAGTCCAGGGTCAGCTAATAGTAGACTCAGTATACATTTGTGGGATAGATAGACTATGGGACATATGGCTGGGTAAATGTGTGGATTTCCACTGCTACTCTCCTGTTATAGACTTAACGCAATTTGATAGCAGCATCTTCTGGTTTGGTTCCACACTCCATTGCCTTCCCCCTCCCATTGTATCCTCATTGCTCATCCTCAGTTCCAGCAAAGTGTTCTTCCTAAAAGACTGCACTCATAGTTTCATGCGCCACATCTCAGTCACTCACAGTGACCAACATCACATATAAACAGATCAAATCAAAGTACCCCTCATTACCCAAGCTCTTTTATTATCTGGCTTAATTCAAATTTATCCAACTTCCTTTCTTAGAACTACCTAAAATGTTACCTTTGTGCCTGTTTGTCCATTCACCTCCTTATCTCTCCTTCTACCACACTTACTCCCATTTCTGGGTCTTGTTCAGACTAATTTTTCAGCTCAGGTCTTCTTATTACCTTTGTTTGTCTGAAGTCTTCCCCTTTGTAGAGACTCAGCTTCTCTGTTCAGGGCCTCTCAGATGCTAAGAGAAGCCTCGGTCACTTCCTTTTGTTTTTAAGCTTCCATTTGATCATTTTTTTAAAAAATTAAGAAATGCCAAAGCAGGAATATAAAAGCAGGTATGCATACTACATGCTGGCTGTCCTCCGTTGGCCTCTCCTAATGTACTTTCCACTCCAGCCTACTCCAGGCTCCAGGAGACTGACCTTTATGGGTGCCATCAATAGGCTCTCTTGCTCTCTGGCTTCTAGTTGACTTTAGTCAGTGGGAGGAACTGGCAGAAGGCTGGAAAGCAGCAGAATGAAATCAGGTTATTTATTTCCTTGGTTTCTTCTCTGTTGAGCAGCAAGTTGACAGTGATTTGGGTTCTCTCCCTATGTCATAGCTCCTGTCATCTATGGCTGTAAAATTTCTGGGTTTCATAACTCTTTCTCTTCTTGACTCATATCTTTGAATGGTAACAGCTTGCTACTTTATAAATCCCTAGGGTGTTTCAACATGCCTTACATGCTTCTCTTAACCTAACCAACAGCTATGTCCTTGGTTCTTTGGTTAAATGCTCCTCAATTGCCACCTTTGTTTGTACCTTCTATTTCCTAAGGGAATCTTGACATATTTTAAATATTAAACCCAGCAAATTAATGCTTACGTTTTAGAAATGATGCAGTGCCATATATGTTGTCATTCACAATAAAATTACAGGATTTGTAAAATATTTTAAGTCTGTGCATTACAAGTGGTGAAATCTGGACACAAGTTAAAAGGTGTAAGATGTGTCGTCTTTTTTCAGTCCTGTCTGTATTTCTCACTTTCTGCTTAAACTTGTTAGGAGAAAAGACGCTCTGAATATTAGGCCCAGCCAAGTGGCCCTCTTCCCCTGAATCCTGACAGGTCCTATCTGGAACCAGGTCATCCATTTGGATCTCTCCCTTCTCTGAACTCCTATCACTCTCCCAGCCCTTAACGCAAAGCTTAACTCTTCACTGTTTCCTAGTGGTAGGCTTTGTTTCCGTTATCAGATTCTAAAGTTTCTGAAGGAAGAGGACTTTTCCTATCTAATCTTATGTCCCAGGAGCAAAATATATATAGAATCAATGTATATTTGTTGTTCAGTTTGTTGGCTGTTACATTAATTGGTTGGTAGGTTGGTATCAAAGATTCTTGGGAACAAACTATTTTTTTAGTTTTAAACATTTTAATGGAAGACTTCTAATATACACAAAATTGAAGAGCTTGTATAATGAGCCCCCATGTACCCATCAATGATTATCAACATTCATGTTTTATCTATATTCCTCTACTTGATTCCTCCCCAACACACACACACTGAATTATTTTGAGGTGTCTACTAAACATCATTTCATAGTACTTTGTTATATATTTTCAAAAGGTAAGTACTTTATTTTTAAATATAACCACAATCACCATTATTACCATTATTTCATCAACTATCTAACAGTGTCAAATTTCTCTGATTGTTATATTTTAAAATGCTGGTTCATTTGCATCAGGATCCAGATGTAGTCCACATGGTAAATCTTACTGATATGTCTCTTTTAAGAATCTTGATCCCTAACACCATACACAAAAATAAACTCAAAATGGATTAGAGAACTAAATGTAAGACTGGACACTATAAAACTCTTAGAGGAAAACATAGGAAGAACACGCTTTGACATAAATCACAGCAAGATCTTTTTTGATCCACCTCCTAGAGTAATGGAAATAAAAACAAAAATAAATGAGACCTAATGAAACGTAAAAGCTTTTGCAAAGCAAAGGAAACTACAAACAAGATGAAAAGATAGCCCTCAGAATGGGAGAAAATATTTGCAAATGAATCAATGGACAAAGGATTAATCTCCAAAATATATAAACAGCTCATACAGGTCAATATTAAAGAAACAAACAACACAGTCCAAAAATGGGCAGAAGACCTAAATACACATTTCTTCAAAGAAGACATACAGATGGCCAAGAAGCACATGAAAAGCGGCTCAGCATCCCTAATTATTAGAGAAATGCAAATCAAAATTACAATGAGGTATCACTTCATACCAGTTAGAATGGGCATCATCAGAAAATCTACAAACAATAAATACTGGAGAGGGTGTGGAGAAAAGGGAACCCTCTTGCACTGTTGGTGGGAATGTAAATTGATACAGCCACTATGGAGAACAGTTTGGAGGTTCCTTAAAAAACTAAAAATAGAATTACCATATGACCCAGCAATCCCACTACTGGGCATATACCCAGAGAAAACCATAATTCAAAAAGACACATACACCCCAACGTTCATTGCAACTCTATTTACAATAGCCAGGTCATGGAAGCAACCTAAATGTCCATTGACAGACGAATGGATAAAGATGTGGTACATATATACAATGGAATATTACTCAGCCATAAAAAGGAATGAAATTGAGTCATTTGTTGAGACATGGATGGATCTAGAGACTGTCATACAGAGTGAAGTAAGTCAGAAAGAGAAAAACAAATATCGTATATTAACGCATAAATGTAGAACTTAGAAAAATGGTACAGACGAACCGGTTTGCAGGGCAGAAATTGAGACACAGATGTAGAGAACAAACGTATGGACACCAAGGGGCGAAAGTGACGGGTGGGTGGTGGTGGTATGATGAATTGGGAGATTAGGATTGACATATATACACTAATATGTGTAAAATGGCTAACTAATAAGAACCTGCTGTTTAAAAAAATAAATAAAATTCAAAAATACACAAAAAAAATAATCTTGAGATTCCCTTTGTCTCGTTTTTTTCCTTTGTGATATTTGTCCTAAAGAGTTTTCTGCATTCTAGGATTTGCTGATTGCATCATTAGAATATCATTTAACATGTCCCTCTGACCTTTGTTTGCCTGTAGTGGAACATCTACAGGCTTGATCAGATTAGGTTAGGGTTTTTGGCAAGAATATTTCAAAGGTGATGTTATATAGTACCAACAGGAAACATCTAATGTGTGATTATCTTTCTTCTTATGATGTTAATCTTATTACATTAGGAATTGTGAGATTGATTAATCCATTATAAAGTTTCCTATCAACTCTTCATCTATTGGTGTAAGCAGCCATGGATATTTATCATTGTCTAGTTTCATTAGAAGTTGTATATCCTGGGTATTCTAATTCTGTCATTCCTCCTGAATTTGTCAGTGGAAATATTTCTATAAAAAGAAGGATTCCCCCATAAACTATTTGATCACTCTTAAGTTCAGTTTATATTGTTTGTACAGTTTATATTCTATAAACTGCTGGATATAAAAGGTTGAGTTTTCCTTTAACACCAACTAAGGGCCACTGACTATACAAACCTAATTATATAATGATGATCATTTAGGATTATTTAGTTTTATTGTACTTATCGTGCTGCATGTTTGTGTGTGTGTGTGTGTGTGTGTGTGTGTGTGTGTGAGAGAGAGTCTGAGAAAATTTAAGAAAATAAAGCTGATTTTAATTGTAAAGCATTGAATTTACTTTTTCATTTAGTGTTAGGAAGTTTCCAAGCTGACTTAAAGAAGGATACACTGAAGTGCTGTGTTTTATGTTTATAATGTAAAATGAACTGATGACAAGTAAAAACATATTTGGAAAATGAACATTTGCAGTTTCTACAGCTATTTGGTTCATTATAATAATAGCTCCATTAACTTTATGACAAGTATTCACCCTTGGGAGTTTCGGTACAAAGAGAAGTCAACCTTTGTAGCATCATTCCTTTTCTTGAATTATTAATATTGTCTTTTATTGGAAGTTGGAAAATTACAGTGGGATAAATTTGGTTTGATAGCCTTTCAGAAAAGCATATATAAAATCCTTAAAGGAAAAAATGACTCAGTGCTCTGGAGCTATTTTTGTAGGAATAGGTCTTTTATGAAAGGTTCTTAGTCATGTAGCATAACAAAATTCAGTGAACTAATTCAACCAACATTCACTGCATACCCAGTGCTAATGCCACCTGGTCTTTGGGAATACAAACAAGAATAAGTCAGGGTTTCAGCCCTTAAAACATAGTCCAATAGCAGGAGACAGACTAGCGAACAAGGAGCTTTGTTGTAATTGCCTAATGTTGAAACAGAGATGTTTATGAAGTGAAAAGGAAAAGCAAAGAACATTCCAAAGAATATTTTTATATTTGATCTTATAGTTCCTGTTAGAAGTTCAAGTCAAAGGATGCAAATCTGTTGTAATGTTTTCTTTGTGAGTTGGAAGTCTAAGGAAAATGAATAGATAATGGAATTGCTGTGAGGGAGGTGGACAGAAGCAGAATGACTTCCCCCTTGATCGTTATATTTAAATATATGACTTCATCCTTAAACGTAAGTATCCTAGGCCTGTTATACCTGTTATTTTGAAGAAAAAAGTTTGGTTTTTAGAAGGCACAGTTGCCTTTATTTAATTTAGAATTGAATTGGCTTTCTATGTCTTATTTCCCTCAAGATTGTCAGGCTTGCTGAACTGGGAATTGGCATTTTATCCATTCTTGATCCCTATGTCTAAGTGTATTGTAGCATCTAATTAAGAGATGCAGCAGAAAATGTCTAACTGAAAATACAGAATTGACATAGTTATTTTATTAGAGAGGAAGACAAGGTTCCAAAAATTCTGAACACTGAAGATTAATACATGGAGATGGACCAAGTTACCCAAAGATTATCGACCTCTGGTTAAATTTAGAATTATGAAGTTTCTATTTTTGCTTTCAGAAATGTGCTTGTCAGGACATATTGTTTGCCTACCCCACATACATCTCCTCCCTTTCTTTCTTGCTAACAGAACCCCACTTTTGATCCAGCGTTGGCCTTCCCTTGCCCAGAAAATGTCCCTTGCTAGTGATTGGCTTAGAGATGGGCATGTGACACAGTTCTGGCCATTTATATGTGAAGGGAATTCTGTTGGAGGTGAAGTGCTTCTGGGAAAGTTTTGCTTTTGAAAAGGAACTTAAGGAAGAGACTCTCCCACTGCTGGCCTTTAGGAATTGCTTTGTGAGAATATGATACTGGAAGCTGCTGCAACCATCTTGTGATCATGAAGAAAGAATTCTGCAGATAAAAGGCAATATATTGAATATGACAAGGCTGGAAGATGGAAAGAACCTAGGTCCTCGATGATGTTGTTGAATTTCTGGATGAAATAACCATTCTTGCATCTGTCCTACTTCTGGACTTCTCATTACGTGAAAGCCCCATCTCTGTTAGCTTAAGCCATTTTGAGTTGGTCTTCTGTAATTTGCAGATTTATTCTTAGTGATGATTAACATTTTCTTAGGCCTCCTGCATTATGACTGAGATGGCATATATTTGATTTACTGTGGTCTTTGTGATATGTCCTGATGACTGTATGCTCAATCCACTCTGAGGAAAAAAGGGTTTCCTCCTAACTATGCATTTCCATATTGTTTTCTTAAAAATCTTTGTACCAATTTTAAGTGCCACCAGCAATAAAATAAAAAATTAATCATCTTTCAGATCGAAAATTCTGCTAATAGGTGCCAGGAGTACATAAAAATATTTGAGCTTTACAAGATTATTTGCATATTTTACATCTTTTCTTCTACAGGAAACCTATCAGTCAGTGGTATACTTTGCTAATGCCAGTTATCCATGCATAACAAAAAGTAAAAATACAAGTAATTCATTAATTTATAAATTGTTCTTTGCTTACGTATGTAGCAGCGTCACAATTCACACACTATTCTTCAAGTATGCAAAGAAAATAGGATTTTAATTTTTAAAACCGATCTAACTTAACCTTCTTGAACCCCTGACCCTCTGGGTAGCAAGGGGAGAAAGCCTTAAAAGTATGTATTGAAGGAATCCCACTCTCTTTGGGTTCAAGACAATCAGCTCAGCTTTTGATTAAGCTGTTTCCCCACCTCCTCCCTTTTTTATTCATCAGGATAATATCTGGGTGTACACAAAGGGGTGATCTATGAATGGCCTTGGACAGTGGAAGAGATCCCAAACGAATGGGGCCTATGGGCTTTGTTCCCTTTATTGGTGTCAACTCTGGCACCTCATCTGTGACTATGAAATTAATTTCCCCTTGGCCAGAGACTTTCATTAATTTCCACCTCCTTCCTTTAAGGGTATTCCACTATGTCATGTCTTCTCCCTTTCTTAGCTAGCATTAGCCCTGCCTCCTTTCTTGGGGCCATGATAACAGAATGGCTGTTAGGGAACCAAGTGCGATTTATTTGGAAGAGGAGTGTGAATACAACAGTTTAATATTTTCAAAATATTAGTCTCCTTACAAATATGTAACGCCTGAAAGCCGGAAGCCTTGCCCAGAACTTGTAGCATTTATACAGTTATGCTAAAGTCTGTTGGATTGTTACTAAAAGTTGCTTATTTTAATATTGTAATATTTGCTCTTTTCTAACTCTATGTGAAAAGTATGTACTTTTATAGTACATCACCTCATTAGTTCTTAATACATTGTAAGAAATTAAATCAGTTTGTGCTAAAAGGGTACCTCAGGCATTCAGATTCTTGGGTTTGTGTTGACACCACTAGTCTATAGAACACGAGTAGTTTCCTAGACTGGAAATCGGCAGGCCGTAACAGAGATTCACTGCGTGGTGGCAGTATACTCTGTTGGAGCTTATATAATACCAGTATTTCTTCAAATACTTTTTCTTTATATTGTTTTATTTTGAATGTTTGGAATTTTTAAAACTGACTTATTGGCCCATCTTTTTTCATCAGCCTTCTAAATCCGTGTTTTTTCTGTTGGTGTTCTTCTTTCCTATTTCCCAAGTCACCCTATGCTCTGTGACCATCACTGAAGGAGCTGGTGGGGGAAGTCTGTGGTGACTCTGCTGTATACTGTTGCTGCAGGCATTCCTTTACTGGGAGGCAGTGTAGAGGTCAGCTCTAGAGGGACTGTGAGTAACTCGGATAGTGAGTGTGTCTGGAGCTATGAGAAGGCTTGGGTCGTGAGGCCAGAGTCTCCACAGTCACAGTCCTTATAGGAGGAGCGGCAGGGAAGAACTGGGCTCCTTAAATAAATCAGGAATATTAACACACAAGAAAGTCGACGCCCAGTTGTTAGTGTTCACAGTGCCATCCCCAGTAGAACACTGTTAACATATGGATTTTGATTAGTGACATTGTCAGCTGCTCGCTCCTTGAAACATTCTCTTCTTTAGGCTTCTATGATGTAACACTTTTGTGGTTTTTTCCTGTAAACTCCCTGGCTGCTCTCTCTTTGGCTGACTACTTCACAACTCTGGCCTTTCTCTTTTCTGTTTTACTCTCTACTCTCACAAAGCAGCCTCTTCCATACCCACTGCCCAACTTTCATGTCACATGAATTTATATCTCTTGGCCAACCTTGCCTTCAAACTCTGTTTGACCCAGCTGCTCATTTGATATTTACATGTAGGTTTTTCAAAGGCTTCTTAAACTTAATATGTCCAATGACAAATTCATCATCTTCAAATCTGGTCCTCTTGTGTTTTATGTCTCAATGAATTCTACCACAAATATATTCAGCTATGCAAACCAGAAATCTAGGAATCATCCTCGGCACTGCTGCCTTACCTTCTATTCAAATCCACTCCCAAGTCATGTCTATTTTATCTTTTAAATGTCTCCAGAATCTGTCCTCTTTGCTCCTTCTCTACCACCATCACTCATTTTCAAGCTACTATCATCACTTTTCTGAACAACTACGTGACTTTTTATTGGCCTTGTCTAATTAATTCTAGCCTCCATGTCAGTTTCCTACAAAAAGTTTTCATTGGCTTTCTGTTGTTCTCAAGAAAAACAAAATAAAACAACCAAAGTCCTTAACATGGACTATAAATGAAGTCCTTCATTGTGTGCCACATCTACTTTGCCAGTCTAATTTAAAACCTGTTCCCCCTTTCTGTATGTACTGGTCTTTTTCTCAATCACACCCAGCTCTCTCCAATTACAGGGCCTTTGAAAATGCTATTTCCTATGCCTAAAACAATTGCCAACTCCCTTCACTGAAGGTCATTTCCTTTGAATTACTGGCTCTTGTGGTAACCTGTATTTCTCCCATGTATCATTTAAAACAGAAAACATTTAATACTTACTTGTGTGATTATTTGTTATGCTAGTAGCCTCTAACTCTGTGAGGACTGAGACCATGTGTACTTCTGCTCACAGTTTTATGAGTTTAGCACAGTGTCTGGTTCCTGGGAGTTGCTTAACATATATGTTTCTTGGATGCATGAGTAGATGGATGGAAGAATGGATTTCTACATAGGCATTAAAAGAGATTTAAAGGTAGGCAAGTATTAATGGGATAACTATGGCAAGATATATGACAACAGGCCCAGAAAGAACAGAAATTGTGTATACCACTTTGGTATCGGATGGTTCATTTTAAACTTTAAGAGAATAGAATACAACTCAATCAGTAAATGAGCTGACAGACCCATTCAAGTCTAGAGCTTCTCTTCCACAATGCTGTTTTGTCCCCAAATCAAATGTAGCCAGTTAGCAAGAAATATGATGTTTGGAGGTAGTGATTGTGGAGGCTTTTTTGTTCGACAGCATCTCCAGACAGGTTGGATAGAGTCAGTTTCCCATCATCTGTGCTAAAGGAGAGAAACATGGGTGGAGCAGTTAATGTTAGCAAAAGGTTCAGAAAATTGACTGCTTTCATATTAAGGGAAACTTATGAAAAACATAAAGCACTGGCTTAAGCTTGGGGAAGATAAGTGGTGTAGGTCAACAGCAACCCCTGTTCAGAACGGTAGTTTCCCCTCTCGTAACTCCCCCTATAACCAGGAAGCCAATGAAAAGCCTGCGATTGTCACCACCTGTTGTGCATAGGCGATTAATTATAGACCATTATTAATATGCTCCTTTTTGTTTCCTCTTAAATGAAAGTGTGTGAGAGCTCTAAGTCAGGTATTCCCTCACCACAATATTTTTTCCTTCATCATTTGCTTGCACAGATTTGTAATTCCCAAAGAAAAGCTCTTGCCAGGAAAGTAGCTTTCATTTGAACTACTTGGCATTGAGAATCTTGTCATTATCAGCCCAGTGTGATTATAGTTTAAAAATGCAAATGGGATTCTGGGATGAATTAACTGAAGGATAAAATTCATATGAAAAAGTGATGCTGTATAAAACCCTAATTAGGTGGCATCTATAATACAGGTTTCAGTTCAGCCTTTCTTAAACTGTGAGTTTATTGCCAGCAAAAGAGGAAGGTACATGCAAAATTCAACAAATATTTATAGAGCTTTCAGTATGTGCCAGATATTGTTCTAAACGCTTAGGATGCTAGCAGACATTATTACTACAAGATAACTTTGTAGGTTGGGATAAACATCCGAAAAGTTGGTGAGGATGGAGAGTAGTTTAATGGTAAGGAACAGAGTAGAGCATTTTGGAAAACACCCTCTTTTTTAGTCGGTTGGGAATGTTTTAACATAAGACCTAATTATTCTGCCAGAGCCTAATAAATAGGCAACATATCTTTTATTTATATGGTAAGAGAAAGACAATAGGAAAAGGAAAATTAGAACAGACTACATCCAAAAGTGACAGTTTAAGGAAGTTTATCTGTAATTAAGTGTCTTTAAATTCTGGTGTAAGAGAAGTAGATTTTTTTTTTTTTTTTGCGGTACGCGGGCCTCTCACTGTTGTGGCCTCTCTCGTTGCGGAGCACAGGCTCCGACGCGCAGGCTCAGCGGCCATGGCTCACGGGCCCAGCCGCTCCGTGGCATGTGGGACCTTCCCGGACCGGGGCACGAACCCGTGTCCCCTGCATCGGCAGGCAGACTCTCAACCACTGCGCCACCAGGGAAGCCCGAGAGGTAGATTTTTTAAACCTGAATTTTTCACTGCAAAAAATCGTGCATGCTTTGGTGTAGTTTTCTTTTGCCCTAGCTTCCTTTTATTCTAGGAAAATGTTGAAAGTACAAACACCACTGAATGAGTATAAACTTACTATGCACGTATTAAAATTACTTTGGGAAACAGCAATTTGATTCTATTATCTATCTGGATCAGTTAAAAGAAAACTTTGAAAAGTAATTTTCCAAATGCTTCCTTCCTCCAATAACCAAAATTCTTGTCAAAGAGACTTGATCACTTTCTGTACTTTTCTCTTGTTGGTCTAGCAGTACTACTGTCAGTCCCTGAGGTTTCATCTACTTCTTTGCAGAATTCAAGTTATTTGAACCCTAAGTGGTACTGTGTGAAAATGTAGGGCTTGATGGCTCCTTTGTGGTTTGTCTAGATCAGATTTAAACTGTATGGTCTGGGTTAGGAGAAAGGTTACTACCTACTTTTTGGGTAACAAAGGCACAAAGTCACTATAGCCACCATGAGATGGTTGCCCTGCTTTGGCTATTTAACAAAGGATGACTGAGAAAAGTTACCAGAGACCTAATACACAGTATAACATTTCTATGGGTTGTGGCTTATTTACAGAGAGCAACCAACTTGCAAATAGCCACAGATATAAGCAAAAGGGCCATATTCAGCTAAAACTGGGTTATGTTGTCTGTTCCTACATCTGTTTGTGTCACCACATTGTATAGTCTCCTTAAGAAAGGTAGTCCAGGTCTTCCCTGGTGGCGCAGTGGTTGAGCGTCCGCCTGCCAATGCCGGGGACACGGGTTCGTGCCCCGGTCCGGGAAGATCCCACATGCCGCGGAGCGGCTGGGCCCGTGAGCCATGGCCGCTGAGCCTGCGCGTCCAGAGCCTGTGCTCCACAACGGGAGAGGCCATGGCAGTGAGAGACCGACGTGCCTCCAAAAAAAAACGAAAGGTGCTCAATACTAGAATCTGAATGGTACCTCTGGTTTCCCAAAACAAAAACTACTGATTTTATGTGAACAGTTTTCATGTGTAATAGTATATAGATGGTTTTGTCTGTCCCATATTAATTTAAATAAGGAGTCAATTTTATTAACTACTTGTTCCGTAGAATCCACTGCATCTCTGTCTCACAAATGACTAAATCAAAATAAAGAACACTTTTTTCTTAAATAATGTAAGCAAAGTATTACTGAACACTATTGTCTACATGAGAACTCAGTTTAAAATGGGTGATAATAGAATATAATAGGAATTCTTTAGTAATAAGTGAGTTTTTTTTCATTTTTACCACACTATCTTCTTTTGTCAGGAAAATGTGCTTTTCTTGGATAGTTTCCAGTAAGCAGCAGTAAAGAGGCATCAGCAATATCATATCCCTCTTAATTCAGATTTGGCTGATGTGCTGTAAGAGATAGCAAGGAGAGACATGGCTATGTAGATGCACATTATTTCTCCCTTTTTGTACATCTGAGCCTTATGTTAGCAGTTTGAATCTGCAGTATTTTACAGACAGTCGCCTGGCACCAAGCTCAGATACGGTGTTCTTCCCACAGAGAGAAAAAGAAGATTCATGATGATGATATATGGAAAATTGTGAAAGGTTGCACTGGCAGTTTAGGTTGAATTACAGAAGCATCCTTTCTAGGGCAGTGTGTTGAAATGAAGAACCTATTGTAATGGGCAATTAGGTGCTGTATTTGTGTCTTCAGAATGTTAGAGAGTGTTAGAGAGAAATATTGATCTGAATTATGTGTACGTTTTCAAATTGCTTTACCTTGCAGAAACAAAATGATGACCAAATTAAATAGCTGTGGCTCTAGTCTGGTTCACTGCAGTTTGTCAACAATCTGTCATGAAATGTTCTCATGTGCCCTTGAAAATTTAGAGGACTTGGACTAAAACTTCTTGTTAAATTTTATGCCTTTGATTCCTTTATTTATCCCATTAATCAAATAAACAATTAAAATTGTGTCTAAGAACTGACATTTTCTTTTCAAATATTAGATTTGAAAAACAACCTTTTAATAGCTATCTTTCTATAGTGGAAAGAGAACTGCTTTAGTGAACTGGGTTCAAATCCCATTTCATCAGTTTTGAGAATTTTTTTTTTTAATCACAAGTTACTTACCTTCTTGAACTTCAGTTTTTCCATCTTTAAAGTAGTGTCTATAATACCTACCTGGTGATGTTACCATGATAAATAATTATGATGGGAAGGTTCTAGAGTGACGTTAGAATGTGCGGTAAATGTTCTTCCTTTTACAGGGTATCATATGCTAAGTACTGATCGTATGTTTAAATCAGTTGAATATTTTTGGATTGTTGAATGATAGAGGTTGTGGGATCATATTTACCTAATCAGGATATTGTTAAATAGTGTTCTTGGTGTTCATCCTGAAGAAAAGAAAAACACAGTCGGTTATTTATATCAGTGATGTAATGATTTTATTACTTTGAGAGATGTATTGTTCCAATTTTCTTAATGTTGTTGCCTCACAAGGGTTTGCTTTAAAAAAAAGTTTCTCATCGAAGAGTTGGTTGTAGTTAACTATGTGATTACATGTTAGTGTAGTCTTAAATTCTTAAACTGACTGCTGCTTACAGTATGGAATTAAAAGTGCTGTCCAAAAAAAAAAAAAAAAAAAGTGCTGTCCATTCTTGGTGACTTGCTATAGAAATTAACCTTTACTGATAAAACAGTATTTTGTAATCACCTAAATAATCTTTTTTCTCCCCATGCTGTTATGAACTTATAATAGTTTGGCAAAGGCATTGTCTACTCCATTCTTGAACAAATTACATATCTTATAAAAAAAAGTTATTCATTTACTTATGAAGAGTCTTAAATTTTATTTAAAGTATAGGACTTAGTCTCATAGTTAAAAAAACAGGGTATGAAGGTTGAAAGACTCGCCAGAATCACAGTTTAACTGGATTAAAACTTAATGGTAAGAAAGTGGCAAGAAAGATACGTAATTATTTCTAATCATCTGGAAGGCATAAACTTGACTTTTTTTTTTTAACATCTTTATTGGAGTATAATTGCTTTACCATGTTGTGGTAGTTTCTGCTGTACAACAAAGTGAATCAGCTCTATGTATACATATATCCCCTCCCTCTTGAGCTTCCCTCCCACCCTCCCTATCCCACTCCTCTAGGTCGTCACAGAGCATCGAGTTGATCTCCCTGTGCTATGCAGCAGCTTCCCACTAGCTATCTGTTTTACATTTGGTAGTGTATATGTCAACGCTACTCTCTCACTTCGTCCCAGCTTCCCCTTCCCCCTTTGTGTCCTCAAGTCCGTTCTCTATGTCTGCTTAGAGAAGTCTGCGTCTTTATTCCTGCCCAGCCACTAGGTTCATCAGTACTGTTTTTTTTAGATTCCATATATGTGTGTTAGCATATGGTATTTGTTTTTCTCTTTCTGACTTACTTCACTCTGTATGACAGACTCGAGGTCCACCACCTCATTACAAATAACTCAATTTCGTTTCTCTTTATGGCTGAGTAATATTCCATTGTATATATGTGCCTCGTCTTCTTTATCCACTCATCTGTTGATGGACACATAGGTTGCTTCCATGTCCTGGCTATAGTAAATAGTGCTGCAATGAACATTGTGGTACATGACTCTTTTTGAATTATGGTTTTCTCAGGGTATATGCCCAGTAGTGGGATTGCTGGGTCATATGGTAGTTCTATTTTTAGTTTTTTAAGGAACCTCCATACTGTTCTCCATAGTGGCTGTATCAGTTTACATTCCTACCACAGTGCAAGAGGGTTCCCTTTTCTCCACACCCTCTCCAGCATTTATTGTTTGTAGATGTTTTGATGATGGCCATTCTGACCAGTGTGAGGTGATACCTCATTGTGGATTTGATTTGCATTTCTCTGATGATTAATGATGTTGAGCATCTTTTCGTGTGTTTGTTGGCAGTCTGTATATCTTCTTTGGAGAAATGTATATTTAAGTCTTCTGCCCATTTTTGGATTGGTTGTTTGTTTTCTTGATATTGAGCTGCATGAGCTGCTCGTATATTTTGGGGATTAATCCTTTGTCAGTTGCTTCGTTTGCAAGTATTTTCTCCCATTCTGAGGGTTATCTTTTCATCTTGTTTATGGTTTCCTTTGCTGTGCAAAAGCTTTTCAGTTTCATTAGGTCCCATTTGTTTATTTTTTAAACCTGAAGATTTTTAATCCTAGTTCTGACACTAACTACTTGGCCTTAGGTGGATAAGTAACCTTTCTGTGAAAGTTTGCATTTCTATAAAACAGTTGCAGTGCCTTTTCGACCTACTCACAGCATAATTGTGAGAAGAAAATGAAGTAACACAAAAGTGTGCTTACTTCTACTCAGCCCGCCTAAGGGAGGCAGACCTTGGAGATGTGGCTTTTCCCATCGAACCATGTAAATGACCTTAGGAACATATCTTCTTTCCAAGGAACTTGAGCTTTCAACTTAATTCTAGAAATCAAACTATGGTACCAGAATACTTGAGAACAAAGTCACTGATACCTTTTATAGTTGCAGAGAAAGAATAAATTACTTTTTGCTATTCTTTGTTCTATTGCACTGTGGTCTTCAGAGCTTTCAGCTGAAGGCTAATTATTGATCTGATACACACTGCATTTTTTGATGTGCTCATTTTTTAAAAAGAAGAGTTTTACCTTCTTTTTTTCTAACAGAATTATTCTTTATCTTGAAAATGGAGCATAAGTAAAATCCTAAATCAGAGTATGATGGTGCATGGTAGACCACTGATGCAATGTCTAATATAGACTCTCCGAAAAATAATTTTGTAGGATACTCTTTATTCTGTGGAGCATCTATGTCATCTCTTCTCTTTTTTTTTAAACTGGCTTTAACAGAATAGGACAGAAACATTTGAAATCTGAACACATTCTTATCATTAGAGAAGTAATAAGCCAAGAAATATAAATCTATAGAAGAAAGACATTCCCAAGTTGTTCTGCCATTTAAAATTATGCAGCTGATGATAAGAGCAAGAATTATTTAAAAAAAAAAGAATTATAATACGATTCTGATCAATTCTGAGTATAAAAAGTAGTTTTCTTTATTCTGTGTATGTAACCATTATTGTGCTTAGGTTTTTTTTAATCAAAAGAACAAACTTGCTGAATTTGGCATACCTATTTATGCCCATAACTTCTCTATTCCAAAAATAACTTGAGGTGGCTTATAATAAAATCAAAGATAAAATAAAACCCAAAAATTATAAGTACAAATTTAAAAGAACTTGTTTGGTTTGCATTTCATTGCAACCTTTGGCTCCTTTGGATCATTTCTTGTTCTAAATATATGCTTAACTACGTTAAATTTTACTTTTGTTTCATATTTGCTTCTAAGTCATTAATTGTTCATATTGCTTTGAGTGAACTGTGATGCATTAGGCAGACTGTCTGTGTTCAGATCCCAGCTCCTACACTTGTTAGTGTAGGTGGTCACTAGTTAAAGTGGGAAGGACAGATTTTTTTCAATAAAAACTATTGCAAATAAGGAAGGAGCTCCAGCATGAACT
Source organism: Pseudorca crassidens (assembly GCF_039906515.1). NCBI lineage: Eukaryota > Metazoa > Chordata > Mammalia > Artiodactyla > Delphinidae > Pseudorca > Pseudorca crassidens. Next base: position 83,491,639 of record NC_090298.1, read on the forward strand.
GAATTCAACTTTGCTGGAAAAAAAAGCAGGAGACCTTATTTTAAAGGCTGAGCTATGCTAAGGGAAAGGCACTGAGGGGGATTGGAGGAGTTAGTCCATGTGACTAGGCCATCTGGGTTTGTTGATTGGCTCTTATCCAGAGGAAAAACAAACTTCTATCTTTATGACAGGAGGCAGTGATGTAAGTTAGAGCAGGACATCCATTGGCTGAGAACTATCTCCTTGATGTGAGAAGACAGTTCTGGATAGAAGATTTAGAACTCAAAGAGGCAGAGAAAAGATTTACAATTGCCAGCTTTCTAAAGTAACTGCACTAAGATGGGTTCAGAAGCCTATCTGCCTATTACCAGGTTTTGGCCAGAATGAATAGTAAAACTGCTTAATCTTGGTTTGCCTCAGTTTCCTCATCTATAAAATGGGGATAATAATAGTACCTGTGTCATAGGAATGTGTTTTAAGTGTTAAAGGAGTTAATACATGTAAAGCACTTAGAACAGTGCTTACACATAGTAAGCTCTCAACAAATGCTAATTTTTACTCTTACTGTCTTTAAAGGAGTTAATAATAGTATCTGTGGATACTGTTGGGTCTTTATTGGATTGTTTTTGTTATTAAATGATACAATACATATATAACATTGAGAACCATGGCTGGCTCATAATAAGAATTCAATAACTGTTGGCTAGAAGTAGTATTAGTAGCAGCAGCAGCTATAGTCTGCCACTAAATATCTTTCAGTCCTGAATTACTCATAGCTCAGGATGTTCAACTAGAAGGGAATCTTGAATTTCTTATTTCTATTAGAACAGAGTAGGTCTGTTTTATAACGTTAGTAATTCAGAGGTTGGAAAAATATTTATGAGCAATCTTATACATGATGGTAAGATCTTTAAGCAGTATTTTGCCAATATATTTCCAAACCCAATATATTGGGTTTTGGATACAGAGGTCACATCTCCAGCATTTATGTGGCTTAACCTTCTTGCTGTGCAACCTTCAACATTTCCCAGCCTGTTTCCTCCTTATCAAAATGAGTGAATCTAAATAATTATAAAGCCTTTTAAGAAATGAAACGATTTGTTCCAGTAGAAGAAATGGTATATATAAAAGTAGTAATAAAGACTGAATCATATTTCTTTAATTTTTTAAATTTTAAGATACTTCTTTGATGTGTATTTGAATCTCCTTGCTTCCCAGCCAACACAGAAATGAAAAAAAGAAGTACAAATTTCACAATTTTTCGTGCTGACCAGTAGGTTTAGAGAAACCCAGATTATCTCTATCCATGTTTGTGGAATCTCTTGATTCCACCACTGTGCAGTAATAATCCATGAAGTATGAATTATTAAATGAGTTCAGTCTCTATTTGTATTGGGTATATTATAAATCATAGCACATCTTCATTACATATGGATTTCCATTAAGGAAGTGGAATACATAGATCGACAGATGCCCATTCTCCTTAATTTGCAATTTTTATCACTAAAAATTGATGCTAGTGTATTTGCTAGTAGATGCTAGTGTATTTGATAGTAGATGCTAGTGCATTTGATAGTAGAAAATGGCAATTTAGATAAGAGACTAATAACTGGAAAAGAAAGAATAATGAGTTAATGTTGATTTCTTCAATGCACTACATAAAAATTTTAAAGTAAGGGGAAACAGGGACTTCCCTGGGGGTCCAGTGGTTAAGACTTCGCTTTCCAGTGCAGGGGGTGTGGGTTCGGTCCATGGTCAGGGAGCTAAGTTCCTACATGCCTCAGGGCTCAGGGCCAGAAAACCAAAATATAAAACAGGAACAATATTGTAACAAATTCAATAAAGACTTTAAAAAAAAATGGTCCACGTAAAAAAAAAATCTTTAAAAAATAATAAAGGGAGAACAACCAAACATAATATATTTCAAAACCAACTTTTATTCATTGTATCTTTTTTTAAATTAATTTATTTTTTTGGCTGCGTTACATCTTCATTGCTGCGCGCGGGCTTTCTCTAGTCGTGGCGAGCGGGGGCCACCCTTCATTGCGGTGCGCTGGCTTCTCATTGCGGTGCCTTATCTTGTTGCGGAGCATGGGCTCTAGGCGCGCGGGCTTCAGTAGTTATGGCACATGGGCTCAGTAGTTGTGGCTCACTACCTCTAGAGCACAGGGTCAGTAGTTGTGGCACATGGGCTTAGTTGCTCCGTGCCATGTGAGATCTTCCCAGACCAGGGATAGAACCCATGTTCCCTGCATTGGCAGGCAGATTCTTAACCACTGCGCCACCAGGGAAGTCCCCATTGTATCTTTTTTTTTTTTTTTTTTTTTGCGGTACGCGGGCCTCTCACTGTCGTGGCCTCTCCCGTTGCGGAGCGCAGGCTCCGGACGCGCAGGCTCAGCGGCCATGGCTCACGGGCCCAGCCGCTCCGCGGCATGTGGGATCTTCCCGGACCGGGGCACGAACCCATGTCCCCGGCATTGGCAGGCGGACTCCCAACCACTACGCCACCAGGGAAGCCCCCCATTGTATCTTTTTAATTAATATTTTGGTAAGTTGTAAAGTGATTCAAGAAATTAAATATTTAATTATGCAAATAGCAAAGATGGTCAAAACTAACTCCTACCATTTTAAAGTCAAATGCATTGAATTGTTTTACTTTATATAGAAGCATTTAAAATGTTGCCTTTTAACTGTGACAGTACTAGAAATATTACTTATGATAATTGGTTTTATAAATAGGATTTGACGTTGTTTAGGAAAGAATCATAGAAAAATGTTTAGGGAACCTAAGTTCTAGGCTTAGCCCTTCCATTAACCTGGCACCCAGCATTTGGCAGACAACTTCACCTCACTGGACCAGTAGTTCTTTTTCAGTCATAGAGCCCATGCTTTTACAAGTTATTTCTTCTTTACTGGCAGCAGTTTAATTCATATTTTGTATCTTTCTTTCTTTAATAGTCTGATACGTACTTCTGCATGTCAGTGCATTTGCCAATGGATGAGGAAGCCTTCGTGAGTAAGTATTAATTGGATGGTGTGGAGGGGTGGGCAGTTGAAGGAAGGGCAGCTATTGGAAATCAGTGAAAGGTTCTCTTTGATGGTTATGAACATATTAATCTTTTACTGTCAGTTTCTAAAAATGCATTTATAATGCCTAATGCAGAAACAAACCAGTGAGCCACTGAGAGACAAGATTACAAACTGTATCTGGAGAGACTTATGAGTAATAGTAGTTAAGGAGTTGCATGCAGATGTCGATGGCTCCCAATGCCGTGTGGTGCCATTTGTAGAGTATTGGCTTTCTGTCTGTGGCTGGATGCTTAATTCCGCTCCACTCAACAGACTCTTTATATACCTGCTGGTTCATGCTATAAATCGACTGCACTCAGAATCAGCATTGGGGAATGTAAGATTTTACCTGTCAGACAAGTAGATGGATAGGAAGGAATGAAAGTAGGAGTGAATGAGAGAAGGGAAGAAGGGAAAGAGAGAGGGAGGGAGGGAGGACAGAAGGAACCTCAGCCCTGTTGTCTATATTATAGAATAAGAGGGCTCTTAAATGACAGCTCCTTCCCCAGCTGAGCCTTTAAATCAGATAGAAAATGTGACAGAGCACCATCTGTTTTCATCTAGATGGTTTTAATTTAAACATCCCTTATGACAGACATTTAACTGTTTAGGGAAGACATGTGATTGGCAAATTATTCATGGATTTGCCCCCGTCCCTTGTTTTTCTACTTTGAGATGTTGATTTTGGAGAGAAAGTGATGGTAATGAGAGTTGTACTTTGTTCCCTTGAAACTAATCTTCAAGTGGACTGTCTGAAATGGCTATTATATGAATTGTAAAATGTGTACAGTAGCCTTGGGGCCATCTGAGGATGAACTTTCATGAGGTGTTCCCCACAGGAAAATACATTATAGATCTTCAAAGCCAGAACAATGTGCATCTATTTTTTTCACACACTTTGGTGGCAATCACAACAGAAAATACAACCTGTATCAACACTCTAAACAAAATTTGCTTCATAGTTAACTCCTAAAAATAAGTCAGCCTTGAGAATTTGAACATTGCCTGAGTGATGTTCCTTTGTGTAACAATTGAACATTACCAGGAAAAAAGTTAGGAAGTATGGTGCTTCCAGATCCTGAACTTTAACTTTAAAGGGAGAAAAATAATTTAAGTTCCTAATTGTCGTGCTTTGAGTAACACCAAAAGTGATTTAGGATATAAATTCATAATTAAAATATTAACAGTAAAGCTTTCCTCAGTTTCATGTCCACATATTCGATAGCTTAGGAGAAAACAATGTTTACTAATAAAAAGGAACTGTACCTGAAGTTTTTCTTTACTAATTTTGTATTTTCTTTGTCCAAGTTTAGGAGTAGACTTTCTTCCTCCTGTTTTTGAAGAGAAGGCCCCTCTACACACCTGTATAAATATGGTAGTCGTGTTTCAGAGCAGTATTACAGGTCTCACATTAATAGGTTACTGGCTTGTTTCTGGAGGTAGTGGTAGTAAATGATTTCAGAGCTGGTGACTCTAAGGCCTATAAATATATATCCTGGAATGTGTTATTGCTCTCCTAATATAAATGTGTTTACTTTCACATAACTTAAAATTGAAAGTACAAGTCAACATATTCAGTCAAGAAAAATATTCACAGGAAACACATAAAGGGCTATATTACAACCAGGTGTTAAACATTTGTCCATTTTTCTTAGGCAACTCTCATCTAAGATTAAACTGTTTCCAGTTCTAACGTCCTTAAAGGATCTTATAAGAATAATTATAACTATTTTCAGTATTTCTTCTTTACTTTATTGCTGGGAGGATTGCATGAATACTAAACATTTTGTCACCTGTTCAAAACATGATTATTTCATTTTCAGTGTTAGTCCTTTAATATACTACCCCCAGGAGATTTGTGGTTACCGTTGTTTACATAATTCAGCAACCACAGAAGTTTAGGTGTAGGCAAAATAGAACTGGAAAATTGAAAACCAAAGAGAAGTACCAACAATGATTTATATAAGGGAGTAAGTAAGGAAAAATTTGCATGTATAATCTCATTAATTCTTAGGACAGCACTGTAGGTTGTCCTATTTCATATAGAGAAACAGAGACAGGAACATCTGTGTCTGTGATTTAATCAGGTGCTAGGACAATAGTTTGTCCTATTATAGGCATGCTTGTTCCTATAATCAGCCCACCACCAGCCATCGTTTACTGAGGACTTGCCAGACACTAAGACACAGAAAACTAAGTGTATTTAAGCCATTTTAGAGAAAAAGAAACAGAAGGTCAGAGAGGTTAAGAAGCTTTTACTATATATGTGCTCCCTACATGTATGCCATTTAAATCATAACAGATTTAGGTGTGGGGATAGTGATACAGGGGATAAAGGGAAGAAGTTATCAAATGGATAGAAGGAGCTGAAATACAGCAATCGCACATCTCTGTCTTCCTCACATTAAAAACAATTATTCTTTCATTCCCTTACCTTCATTCCCTACTGGGAACACTCTGGTCAGTTCTGCCAAAAAGTAAAATAAACCTCAAACCATCTTATGAAATAAAACCCAATACACATGAAGGTTTAAACATTTGCAGAAGGCAAAGGGCTTGGATATACAGGTTATATGTTGGGAGGGTGATTATACATAGCTTATCCCAATTCCCAAAGTGAACGTTTTAGTTGTGGGGTAACCAAGGCTTTTCCATGAATGAAATTTTGGCTTTTTTGTGTGTTGTCTGAAATTCTGGGTCTCAGGGTGCCTTATCATAAGATTAAATATGGTTAGAAATGAAGACTTGTAAGCACCTATAAAACTTTGTTCATTTTTTTTCTTAAGACACTTATCATTTTGCACCTTCTGTTTTCATTATCTGTGCCCTTAAAATGTTTGAATGCCAGCAGGATATGTGCCACAGGATATGGTAGGGACTCAGTAATTGCTTGCTTATACATGAGTGGACCCTAAAAAAGTGTTTTGTTTGGCCATTTTATAAGGCAACATATTGAATAGTAGACAATTTACTCTTTTGTCTTAAATTATACTCATTTGAATATAACGGAATAATTGTTTTCTAAGAAAGGCACTTGTTCATAAATTCAGCAAACTTAAAAAAATTTTTTTAATAGATCTTTATTGGAGTATAATTGCTTCACAGTACTGTGTTAGTTTCTGTTGTACAACGGAGTGAATCAGCCATATGTATACATATATCCCCATATCCCCTCCCTCTTGTGTCTCCCTCCCACCCTCCCTATCCCACCCCTCTAGGTGGTCACAAAGCACTGAGCTGATCTCCCTGTGCTTATACAGCTGCTTCCCACTAGCTGTTTCACATTTGGTAGTGTGTATATCTCAATGCTACTCTCACTTCGCCCCAGCTTCCCCCCCGCCCCGTGCCCTCAAGTCCATTCTCTACATCTACGTCTTTATTCCTGCCCTGCCACTAAGTTCATCAGTACCATTTTTTTTCTTTTCTTTTTCTTAGATTCTATATATATGTGTTAACATACGGTATTTGTTTTTCTCTTTCTGACTTACTTCACTCTGTATGACAGACTCTAGGTCCATCCACCTCACTAAAAATAACTCAGTTTTGTTTCTTTTTATGGCTGAGTAATATTCCACTGTATATGTGTGCCACATCTTCTTTATCCATTCATCTGTCGATGGACATTTAGGTTGCTTCCATAGCCTGGCTATTGTAAATAGTTTAGCAAACTTCTAAAATTCTGCCGTGTGCCAGTTATTGGGCTAGGCAGTGGAGATGTAATATGATACAAATTCAAGGAAATCACAGCCTGGCAGAATTCTAGAAGACAAGAATACAAATGTTACAACATATAAAAAGGACTTTCTTCTTTTGCTTTTCAAATTTCTGAAGAAAATTACAAAAGGCAGACTGCTTATTAGGACTAAAACAAACTCTCTTGATGGTGGTAAAAGCCAAAATTGCCTTTGAGTAATTTATAATTTTTACACTTGTGTGACTAATTATGTAACTCATTTAAATAAACATATTTCTTAATTTTGAGAAGATACCATCACAATTATCGTGGAATTTCATGTGCATATGCCTGTAATATATACATATAAGCCTGTCCAACATGTTTGATGTGTTTATATGTTAGCATTGAATTATTAAATATGAATTAAAGTAGGTGTTTGAGAAAATACTATAATGAAGATAAGTATAATTTTCATCTTCTGAACAAAATTATAGCTTTCCCTAGAGCACTGCTTTTGTTTGTTGTTTTAATAAAGAACCACAGAACTGGAATGGGTGAGGGTATGATAAAATCTACATTTGACCACTGAACTGTGTTGCTGTCTGAAAGGTGTTTTATAGACACTCAGAAGAATTGGCTCTGACAGCAGCCCACTCAGCCAAGAAATTTGACTGTCATCTTCATCCACTTGCTTTCCCTGACGTGGATGACCAGTAAATAAATGTGTCTTTTCCTTAGTGAATGATGGCAGGTCCCTATCTATCAAATTGCACTATACAAATCAGATAGAAGCATTGAATTTAGAAATAGATGAAAATTAATCTAATGATTCATTGCTTTTCATTTTCTTGGGCTTCTCTGTTGAATGTGAAACAATTCCTACTGCAGAATTGTACAGTTAGACTTGAATATTTCCAAATGTGACCTGTCTTAAAGCACATGTTAAGGTGATGTTGGGATACTTCAGAAACTACAGAAGCAATCTAATTTTGATCATGCTTATGGGTCAGCTACATAGTATGACTGTAAAGACCAAGATCTGGCAGGGTTCAGTGCTCATTTATCCACATTTTATGGCTTTGACAGCAGTAAATAGAAGGGGGTGTGTGTGTGAGTCCCCATCCCAATGCAATCATTCTGTCACCTTTCTGCTTCCAATTAATTGACTACATATACTTCTCTTTTCACCTAGGATTTTCTCCAACATGAATAATTTAGTCTCTGACTTCCACATGACCGTTGGGTACCTCCCAGCAGCCATACTCAGAGGCTATTCTAGTTTTTTAGTGAAAGCTACTTGGAGAGAGCTGAAGTGGCACAAATAAGATACACCGTACTGGAGGTCTCATGAGTGGCTAAAACTTCATTTGCTTGGTCATAATCAAGAAGGAGAATCTGTTGCTATACACTCTGTCTCAGCATATTTCTTAAATGTCCTCTATCCTTTGGTCACCCAAATACCCACATTTCCAACATGACAGCCCCCCCAAGCCCCCAGAGTTTTGTCAGGTAATAAAACAGAGAGGAGGGGTAGGAACCATTTCATTATATTTTATGAAGCTGAGACTTAGGAATGTCTTCAATTCAGTGCATCTAGAGGTCACCAAAAAGTAACTGACATGTTGACAAAGCTGTTTTAATGCAGTAATGTCAAAATGCCACTCCTCCCCACTCCCCAGAAAACGGCCAATTCCAAAAGCCCAGGGTTGGATCAGGTTTGATGTGTAAAACATCCTTCAGTGTCTAGGGGTTCTTGGCATTTTGACAGTCATTCTGAAGTATCCATTTCAGCTATTTCAGTGGGGACAATTTCAGTGGCCAACTCTAAAAAGACCAGTGTGAACTGTTTTAGTCAGAGAAAATTTCATGACAGAGATGGCAGTGTTTGATCTGGGTCTGGGAAGACGGTCTATTTGGATCTGCAGAAGGAGGAAAATATTCCAGCTGCCAACCATATGAGCACAGAAGGAGCGTACTGGGCACACGCGTGAGCCTCGCCACTTGCTGGCTGCATGGCCATGGGCGGTTGTTACTCAGGCTCATCTGTCTGAGGGGGAAAGGACCAGACTCATAGGGTTGTTGTGAGCAGTAAATGAGCCATACACAGGGTAAGCCCTCAGTAAACGTTAGTGGTTATGGTTACTAGGTGAGAAGGGCAGCCAGTGAGAGCACAGAGTGTATGTTGGAGGTTGTCTTGTTGGAAATGTAGCAGGATCGGAGACTGCTGCGATATTCTGGGAAGGCAAGAGGGGAATGTGGATTTGATTCTGTGGGAAATTAATAGGGGGATATTACAGAGATGACATTACAAAAATAGGGCTTAATGAAGCTTATGCTATTTTATCTTGCATAGTCTGGCTGGTAAAGTCTATTTATTGACCGTTTAGTTGGTTCTGACATATACCAGAAAGTTCCTTTTTAAAAGGTATTTCATCTAGAAGTTTAATTCTTTTTGTGCTGAAATTCCTTTATTCAGCGGTAAGGATTATTTCACTTGAAATTTGCGTTCAATTTATAGACTTGCTTGCGTGTCTTATTTCTTGGTTAATTTGGCAACAGCAGCTTAAAGTCCTCATAAACCACGTTAAGGATTCTTTCTGAATTGTATATCATTGTCCAAGCTAGCGAGAGCTAACGACAACTTTTCTGTTAAACTTTCTGATTAAAAATGTTCAAGCAGAGGTCTTTATTTTAGTGTAGAATTGCTTTATGGTTTGCAGAAAGCCGGCAGAAGGTAATATAATATGCCATTGCTGTGGGTTTTCAACATGCAGCCAAATGGACTATGCTGCTGTGAGCTTTACATCTGTCTGAACTTTTCTCGCCCAACTGCAAGATTATGAACATTAAGGTTGATCATAGCCTACACTTAAATTGCAATTTAGAGCATTATCTTCAGTTCCTATGAATGGTTTCTGAAGTATAATCTTTATTTTTTGGAAATAAAGAAATGTTTATGGGAGTGATATTAAGATTGGGGAACTGATATTTTTTTTTAAATTATGACAGCTCTTTTACATTATTGTTTCTTGAACCTTACATCTCTCTATTTTCTCAATGTTGAAAATGGCTTGAAAGCACTAGGATTATTAGAAGACGGACTCTATCACAGACATGAACATACTCACCAGGGGTTCCATTTGTATGCTTGCTTCAGACCTCAGCCCTAAAACGATTTTAGGTGATACAGCTAAAACTGCCTGACGTAATGTAGAGTTCCAATGATCTCTTTTAATAAAACAATTCTAAAGGATCAACTAATTTTTGCCTTCAGAAACATTTATAAATTCGTTTTAAAAGAAACCTTGTCTTTACTGTTTACTCTGTACATTTAAAAGAACTATACAACCCAAGTTAATTAAGATGAGTAAACTCTGCATATGCTCACGTGATAGAATATATTCAGCCACTGCCACTGAAAATGTTGACTGTTGTCAGAATCACCTCTGATTCACCTTTGAAATTTTGCAAAGAGACACTTGCCTGGAACAACTTTTGGAGATTCAAATAAGATATTGATGGGGGAAGGGGCAGGACTGATCTAGTATTGGCCCTGAGCACTTGTATTTTTAACAAACTCCATAGGATAATTCTAATGCACAGCACTAGCTGAAAAGTATCATTGACAAAAAATGTTTAATAACATGTAAAAATATCCACAGTATATGAAATAAGCTGTTTACTGTGTGTAATATGATTCCACTAAGAGGAAAAAAGAAATAAAATTAACAGTTTTCTCTGGTGATACATATAGGTAATAATTCAGGAATGCCTAAGTTTTGGAGATTCAAACTTGCATTTGCAAGTCAGTTCTTTTTTATTCGATAGGTTAATTATCCATGGTCTGTAGTATTTCTTTACTGCCTTCCTTTGGCTAAAAAGGGTGTTCCTCCCATTTCCAGTGGTATTTCGGGGTTGGTTATATGTGTACATAGATATCTCCTAAATTGCATATTCCTCCACTTGGCTATGTGAGTTCTTTGAAATATTTCCACGTCCTAGGTCTGGCAGATACATCAGAATTTGACATGCAGACCTGGATATCCACTTGGAAGGGAAAAATGGAGAGAAAGCCAAGTGCTAAATGAAATTCTCTCTTAGGTCACATTTTTAGAAAATTTTATGGCCCTGATTGTAGTCTGATGTTAGCTAAAAGAGGCCATAAATCCTGAACAAGCTCATGCAGTTAGAACAAATTTTGCTTAGAACTCCAGAAAATAGACCTAGTTATCTCTCTGCTCAATATGTCACCCACACATGTACTTTCAAGTCTTTCATTTCAGATGAAATTATTCTTTGAGAAATCCTCCAACCTATGCACTTGCAGTATTATCACATTTCCTTTAATTAATATGCTTGAGTCTCTATTTCTGGAGTTTTAGTCCTTCAAAAGTATTTGGTTCCCAGGACTCACTCGCACTTAACTTGCCTATAAAATTTCCCCTGGTCTTATCCATTAGGCCGTCTGAACTGCTAACACCCATTGAGGCTGAAGAACCATTTCCACTTAAGCAACTGTCATCTTATTATTGAGTTAGAGGAGTCAGTGGCACTTTTAATCTTATCGGATATAATACACGCTTGCATTCTCGCAAGGCAGTGGTCTTTGCCTGTTTGTCACCATCCCAAGGCTGCCTTTGTTTATTCTGCCTGTCAGAATCGCACACTTAAATGCAGTTGTTTTCAGTATTATCCTCTAGCTCCCTTCCCCTTGGATCCTTTATTTCTTTTGGTGTATGATGAGAGAAAAAGAAAGAAGGGGGAATTTAAGATGTGATTTTTAAATATTTTTCCATATTATATTTTGTGTAGTGTTGAAATCTCTAGCATAGTTATCTGTGTATCCTGTGCTCAGTGGACATTATTCTTATTCCCTAGGGGTGGGGTCTTATTTTGCAAAGCCAGGAATAATAAGTAGGAGTGGTACAAACCCAGGAAATGGACCTGTCAGCCTAATCTTTTCCCAGTTGACCTCTGCCCAGTACTGGCAGCAGGCCCTTCAATGAAACTGTCCAAGTCCTGCTTTATCTTTGCTGTATTTTATGGCATCTACTGTTTGGTTTAGATTTGTATTTTGATATGACATTTATTTTGCTGGATGTGTTTTTCATTTCAATTTGCAATGAATTTTACTTCCAGATACAATTATATGAATAGTTTATTATACTCTTTCTTTAGGAGATGAAAAAGATGGTTAGTTGTTTGTTTTCACTCTATACCAATAATTTACTTGGCATTTAAATTAGATCTTGAGTTTCTGCAGGAATGTATGAGTCAGTGAGAATAAGTTTTTATGAAAGGGAACTTTGAGGGATTTTCTTTTTTTTTTTTCTTTTTGCGGTACACGGGCCTCTCACCGCTGTGGCCTCTCCCGTTGCAGACCACAGGCTCCGGACGCACAGGCCTAGCGGCCATGGCTCACGGCCCCAGCTGCTCCACGGCATGTGGGATCTTCCCGGACCGGGGCACGAACCCGTGTCCCCTGTATCGGCAGGCGGACTCTCAACCACTGCGCCACCGGGGAAGCCCCTGAGGGATTTTCTTTTACTACCCCTTAAAGATATTGACTTCTTTCTCACTATAGAAACTAAAATTAAACACATGTCTACTAAGAGTTCACTGTGGAACAAATAAGTGCTTCTTAAAATAGTATGTCAGAAGAAGGAAAAAAAAATCAGAGAATGGCTAGAGAAGTTATACTTTGAATAATGTTTGCCCTGTACAAAGGACAACGAGAAGATCCTCTTGCATAAGCAGGAGCCCAAGCAAAACTTTTGGCTTTGCTTCCTAGTGAAAAGCCACAGAGACTGTATGTTGTTGTCTTCATGATCTATTTTCTCCCAATAGGTCTCTTCTCTGTCCTTACCTGAATCTTTTGCTTAATATTTGACTTTATAAATTTAATGGTAGCCCACTCTTCTTTCAAAAAGGTTTTTGCTTTGTTTCACAACAGTACACACACTGCATTAATATTAAAAAAAAAAAAAACCCAAAACACTGTTAGGGTCTACTACACAGACCCTGACAGCTCAGGGCTGTCCCTAGAACTGTCCTGAGCCTTAGCTATGGTTCCTACTATCACCTTTGGTGCTTTTGTTTACCCTCATGGCTTCAGGGTTCAATTTTTGAGTGATTCCCAAATATGTAATTCTCTGATCTCTTCCTTGAATAAGAGTTATGGAATTCCAATCTTCTGCTGGATCATTACACCTGGATTTTTAGCTGACACCTCGAACTCACATTGTTTTTTCATCCAGCAGTTTAATTCTTGATAAAATGCACGTGGCCATGTTGGTTTATTACCAAAACTCCCAGAATGATTCAATCATGGGAAATCTATTAATATAATCCACCCATAATCAAAGAATCTAAGGGGGATGGGACCCCTATGATCATCTACATAGGTTCTGAAAAAGCAGAGGAGTCAGCCTCTCATTTCACAGCCCCTCATAGACTGGCTGGCATAGGGATATATATTTAAAAAAAAAAAAAAGAGTGGGAGGTAGATTTAATCAGACCAAAAAGTTATAGACATCCATAGAATGATAGAAGCCATTTGATAAAAATGAATATAAGATAGCAAATTGCATCACATACCAAAATAAATGTAAAGTGAGTAAAAGACAAAGGCTAGGTGCTCCCACCTCAGGGCCTTTTCAGTTTGCTTCCTTAGAGGAATGATCCCCTGGGAGGATTCTGGAAGGGGGGAAAGAAATCCCGCACTCAACTTGAGAGTGAGCCTATGGAGATAGAATCCTTCTTCCATTTCTTTTGTAACAAACTTAGGCTTGGTAATGATATGATTTTCTATGATTTGGGAACTATTGTAATTTCTAATTGTTTCTTTCCTTCCAAAGTGTCTTCTTCACTTTCCTAGGCTTACTATATTCTTTGGTAACAGAAAACAAAGCCTCAAGTTATATCAAGTCCATTTTCCAGCTAACCTCTGTTGGTTTTTTAAATAGCAGTATGAAAATCTCAAGATGTGATTTTTAGGCTTTAATTCTTATTTTCAGTGCAGTAAATGAAAGGCTTTTTATTTTCCATGAAAGTTGGGAGTCAAGATGGCTCACAGTAGGCACCTTGTGTTTTCTGATCAACCACATTATGCAAGTCGTGGTGCTATAGTTTGATGTAGAACATCTTTTATTTTATAAATACATATGTCTCAGATAGACATTTCAGCAATAAAAGGTGTTTTATTAATTTTATCAAATAGACAAAAAGAGCTAAAAGATGCAGTTTTACACACACCCAAGACTTAAGATCATTTTAGACTATTTAGCATTTTTATGTGTAAAGGTGACTTGAAAACTGCCCAGTAGGGCAGCATTTTGAATGTGGACAAAAGGGGATGAGCCACACCCAAACCAGGAAAGAAAGCTCATGCTCGATATTGATCATACTAAATAATATAACTTACCCCTGATTTTTCTTTGTTCTACCTCTGAACTGACTTTCGTTTATTTTAATGTCTTTCAACCACTATTATTAGGACAAAAAGAGAAATGACAATGTGCAAGTTTCAGTATCCCTTTAACAAGTGCACAGTACTCATCCAGGACATTTTTCTTCTTGTGTATTTTTGTAAAGATACATTTTCCACTTTTCTTTTCTTTTCTAGTAACTTGTTTCTCCATATCACAATCCAGTGGCTACTGTTATTTTAAGATGATAATAAATTTGTGTTCTGAATCCTTTTGCTTATGTTTTGACCACTCACTGTGGCTTCTGTTTCAGTACAATGTTGTGCAGTATTGTATGGTGCTCAGAACTCTACCGAATTCTGGAAGGAAATATATTGTGAATACGTAGCCTGGAGCTTTCATTTTATACCCACACAATGCTCTCATCACTTTAAAAGGGGGCTTTCATTAATGTGTGTGTGGGTATATCTGTAGTTTCAGCCTATTATTTTCTCTTTTGTTATATAATAGTTTATTATCCTACTAAATTATCAAATCCTGTTCATCTTAAGGAATAAGATAATTTATACAACCAGAGCATTCTGTCATAAGAGCATCAAAATATCTTTGTTATACAGCTACTTGAAATGTTGAATGCTGGGGTCTCTTGTGACACTTGTGCACAGAAGTATAACTTGTATTGACGATCATGTATCATTTTCTCTTAACAGTTGACTTCAAACCCCGTGCCAGCATGGATACTGTCCATCATATGCTACTTTTTGGATGCAATATGCCAGCGTCCACTGAAAATTACTGGTAAGGGATGGGTTCATAGTACATAGATGGGTGAGAAACTGTGTTTTTTATAAGTACAAAGTGCATCTCTGCAGGTGTTTTACAACTGATTAGTAAATAGGCAGAACATTTCTTTTTTAGAAAACAATGTTGTTCTTTTTGCATCACATGGTTGCCGTGGTTTGATTATCACAGTTATTTAGTCTGCTATGGAACACAGCCATCAGTCTTTGTCACTGACTTTATAAATATATGTCTGTTGTCATAGATAATGTGTCAAGGTGGAGACAGCTTGTGAAGAAAGATTGAAATTGAGATAATGGATACTCTGATGTTTATTTCTTTAAGTTCATGATTCAACCCAAAGAGCACCATAGATCTGTTCACTGAGTACTCTTTTATCCCAGACATTGTGCTAGGTGATCTGTATACCCCATTTAAAATGAAAATTAAAATTTAGCCTAACGTCTTTGCAAAGTTGGTATTATTGTCCCCACTTTACAGGCAAGGAGTCTGAAGCTCAAAGATTCAGTGATTTGCTCAAGGTAACATGGCTGGTGGGTGTCACACCAGGATTGAACCCTGGTTTGTTAGATTCCAAATCTAAAGTTATTTCTCTTTTACCACAGTGCCTCCCATTTATTCAAGTAACTGTTGCAGTTTTAGAATTTAATCACTGCAGTGAATCTTAATATCATGTCTTGAACAATCAATAAACATCTGTTAAATGCCTGTTATATGCTAGAACTGCAGCAGGTGCTGTGGGATGTTCTAGGATAAATAATTTTCTACCCCCAGAAGCTTACAGCATAATTATGGCTTGAGATCTTCCCTTTCATTTTATTCTTTGGTAGTTCATGATTGAACTACCAAAGTGACCTTTGGTAGAGTAGAGTGATCTTTGGTAGAGTGATCTTTGAAAATAGCCGTGTGTTTTAAGCCTCATATTTTGCACCTATAGGCAGAATCACTGTTACATATTTAACAATCCAGAATGACTGGTGTGTCCTGCTTTGCACTGGAAAGGGGTCTGTTCTGTGGTCCTGCCCCTGCATGATCGTGTAGACTGATAGACCTTTCTCTGTGCATCCTAATATTCATCAGGCTGATTCGAGGCATGCAGCGACTGCTTTCTAGTCATTTTTACAATAAACAATTGTAATATGTATTTGGAAGTGTTAAAAGCATGGGGCAATTAGTGGAAATCTCCATGGACCAAGTACCATCAAAGCATTTGTTAATAGGCTTAAGTTATTTGATGAAAGGGGCGTATCACATGGGAACCCAGCTCACATGACTGGGTTTATATAAAAATGGAGTCAGCAAATCACAGTTAATACCCATTGATATCAACATTCCTGTTTTTGCTCTTCAGTAAATTTTTGTAAATAAAATCCTGGCATTAAAAGATTATTCTGTGACAGCCTTTTCTGAATCTTATTCAGCAAATCACACATTTTGGTCTTTATGTTTTAAAAATATGTCTTGTGAAATTAGCAATATTTACCTTTGAACTAGAATTAGTGAAAATGGCTAGAGGGAACCTGCTTTAGCAGATTCTCTTGGTTCAAGAGAATGAATGAAAAAATAAAATATCACTTAAATGTTATTATGGCCCTAATTGTTAAGAAAAATTACGTACAGTGAACTAAGTGTAGTTCACCGTTCTCATGTTAAGGGAATATCAGAGCAAACACATTATGTTGCCTCCTTTAAAATATTAATATTCTTAAATATACTATTTTGAAATTAAGTTTATAAAATATATTTCCAAAAGACTTCCAGGTTGGGGAAAGAGAGAATTCAAAGAAAAATGTGAAAGTGAAAACAGCAATTTTGAGTAAAGTAATTGCTGCACGTATTTTTTTTGCTAAAATTATTACTTGAAAGACAGCATTATAGAGTGAACGTGTAGCTAACTGTCTAGATTCCGTGGGTAAATTATTTATCCCTTGTGGGCTGGTCTTGATTTTTTCATTCTAGCAAGGGACTAACACTAGATCATTTAGAGAACTCCTCTGTGCTCTAAAATTCCATAATTCTGTGAATATAAATTGTATACAAATGCTGAGTCAGATTGGAAAGACATCTTTATTAGGAGTTGGAGACATAAGTGAGTTGCATTTGTTAACTCACCTCAAGCAGACAGGCCACTGTGTTTTGCCATTGAGTTGCATCACTGAATAATTAGAATTCTTAATGACATTATACCCATGTCATTTTATTTATTTTTTTAAATTATTTTCTTTATTTTTTTTCTGGCTGCGTCAGGTCTTAGTTGTGGTATGTGGGATCTTTGTTGAGGCATGCAGGGTCTTTCGTTGTGGTGCGGGCTCTTCATTGTGGCGTGCTGGCTTCTCTCTAGTTGTGGCACGTGGATTTTCTCTCTCTAGTTGTGACGTGTGGGTTCCAGGGTGCGTGGGCTCCGTAGTTTGCAGCACACGGGCTCTCTCATTGAGGGGTGAGAGCTCAGTAGTTGTGGCGCATGGACTTATTTGCCCTGCGGCATGTGGTATCGTAGTTCCCCGACCGGGGATCAAAACCACGTCCCCTGCATTGGAAGGCAGATTCTCTACCGCTGGACCACCAGGGAAGTCCCTATACCCATGTCATTTTAAATGGATTTTTAAAATCTGCCTTGCAGCATATATTCCCTGTTAATCTATAGAGTAGTTATAATCGACTTTATAACCATACACCAAGGACAATAATTGATGCTTTTAACCAGCTCAAAGTGTTCATCTAACATTTAAAAGTAGGATCTTTTCACTACATATATAGAATCTGTTCAATATGCAAACTAGTAAATGTACATTACCTAAAACTGTTCTAGTGACCTGGCTTTAACAATCCAGCCTTATTCTCCATTTAAAAATGGGATGGGCTTTTTATCCCCCAATATTTGGCAAAATCCATGCTTCTTTAAAGCATTACAGCTCACAGCATATTTCATGGGCTGAACTTTTCAGTTGCTTCACAGAAACATCCTCTACTCCCTACCCCCGATGCCACTCAGGCTCAGCCCTGGAGACAGTCAGCAGGTGTTTTCCGACTGCTTAACCTCTTATCCTCCCATCTGAGTTATAACACTAATAACAAAAATCTATCAGTGTCAAAAGCCTTGCATTATTTTTCTACATTGAGTCATGGACTTTATCACACTCATTTTATAGATGCAAATCTATTCTTCAGTTGCTCCGTGATATAGACAGTACTTAAATGAACATTCCCAGACTTTCACATATATTTTTGGTTATGATACCAGTAGTGGCTTTTGATGTGTAAGAATATCAAGAACTCATTCACACCCTAAGGAAATCATTTTGAGAATACAAAGCTGTTTTAGTGAAAGAAGATAAAGCAAAGAGGATATTTTAACACCATGATGAGATTAAAAATTCACATTTTAAGGCAAGACGAGAAAAATTTAAACATAAATTTTTTCTCTGCCCTTTGGCCTCCTCCCTCCCCTCTAGTGTGCATTGTGCATCTGCATTATGCATTAATCAGACCTCCCCAATGACAGAAATATCTGGTCAATCATAAGGATCAATTTTTCTTCTTCTGGCAACAGCCGTGTACTTCTTTAGAAGACAGCATTCCTTTCTCAATCCTGTCAGGGCTCACGATGACCCACCACTCACCTTGTACGTGCAGACATCTTTGGTAAACTTTATGTACAGTGGCAATTATCATTTTCCTTAATGGTAGAGATTGGTGCAGAACTGCCTGGTCAGACAATCTGGGAGATGCTGGGCTACACCTAATGTAAGTCCTTAGCTTAAATACTCACCTATGACCTTACTCATGTCACTAGCAGTATCATTTGTATTCTGCCTATTTTACAAGATAATTGTTTCTTACGCTACCAAATATGTGACTGAGCCTCAGATAAAATTAATGATGATTAGGCGACTTGAAACCATTAACCAAATATATAGTCCTATAAGATCAATGATTGTAATAGTGTAACTCCAGATATGGGAAAAAGCAGCAAGAGGAAACCATATCCTGGACCATAACAGCTTAGTAAGACAGATGGTCCAGAGGCTTTTGGCTACTGATAACAGGACCCAGTCCAGTAATAGCACATTGAGTGGCCTATCAACAAAATATTTGCCTGGTCTGGGAATGAGCATCCCTAGCAACAAGGGACAAATTGGTCACGAAATGCCTCCCAAACTTTGGTCGAAATTAAGACTGGAAGAGAAGGAATTGTAAGATAGAGAATGTTGCCCACCATCCAGTTCTACAAGAGTCAAGCCGTTAGCCACTGCAGTTGCGGACCTAAAGTACACCCTGAAAGGAGTTCAGGGTGAAGGTCACGATGAAGCACTTTGTGCTCTGGGAAAACTGGCAAAACTGGCCCTCTGATAGACATTTTCAGGAGAAAATTTTACGAACTAAGTTTCTTGCATCTTCCCGTAGTTAGAAAAGCATTAAAACCATGAGCTCAGATGTCTGTTCCTTGTGACTAGCAGCAACCTTCCACTGAGATGTGTGCTTGATTGCACATCCTCCCTGCACCAAAATCACATATATGCTGACCTTTTCCAAACAGTTCTCAGAGCTCTCTGAGAGACCATCTCCCAGCTTATAAACCTCAGTTTGGCTCAAATAAAATTTTCCATTTCTTTCTTAGATTCACTATTGATTAATTTATTTTGTTGACAACCAAAGCGTCAAGCTCAGATTTCCTCTCTTTTCTGTTTGTTAGCTAGGATTTCCCCGTTTTCACTTTAGTTTTCTGTTTTCTTGCCAGCAAGTTGGCAAATAGGTGTGTGTCTGTAATAAAGTAAACATTTTTCCCCCCTGAAATTATGAAGTTATAATTCATCCCCTGTCTTCAGGCAGCACTTTTAATATGACGGCAAAGAGCTATTCTAATGACATTTTACTGTTGTGCTGCCCTCCTTTGCTCTTTGTAATTGCCTCTTTCTACTGTTCATTAAAATATATTTACAGTTACATTAAGTTCACATGAAAATAGTAGACACAGCATGAAGCAGTTTTCATTATTTAGTCATTTTAATTTTAAAGTTATTTTTTCTCCACATATTCCATCCAGTCTTTTGTGTCTCGTTCCAAATTAGCAGCTCACACTGGTAATGTATCTAGTTAATTATATGCATGTGCATTTAAATTGCATACATTGATGTGAACCTTTTAATATACTGTGGGGTGGTCCCTTTCTAGTTAGAGTGGGCCTGGTGCTCAATTCTAAATTAACAGACCTCTCGAGGATGCAAATAAGGACCAGCTGATGGAAAAGCAGCAGCTCTGCTGGCCCATGTCAGGAAGGCAGCAGTACCTGTCAGATTAAGTCTCATCCCTTCTTTCCCAGACTTTTAAAGGAGGAGACAATTACTGCATCCAGGCACCAAGGGAAAGTAATAGCACCAGGATTGGAGCAAGCATAGCAATAGCACGATTTGTTGGACTCCATTTGTGCTTGCAGACTTAAGTCAAGGTGTAGCAGTTCTAAGTTCCCCAGATTTGTTGGCTGAATGTGAGCCATAACTGAGCAGATGCTCTTTGTGGCTTTTTGGAGTCAGTAGGGAAATGAGGTGCTGAAAACTAGGTAATTTAGATATTAAAAATTTATTCCTGCTCTCCATGAAAATATGGTAAATTTTAGGAGACCTTGGAAATTGAAATATCCATTTATCTATTCAATGAATACCTTTCTTTATTCTTACTGTAACAATCATTTTTTAAAAATAATGAGTGGTTAGCTATTCAGAGTTTCAAGCTTTGAAAATCATAGTTTTGTTTATACACATTGTTTTGGCATTTGGAGTAATTCTGGAGCACTTTCTCTTTGTGATGTGAGGTTGTATAGTCTTAAGCACTTTCTGTTCTGCTGAGCACAGGACTTAGGGCTTAAGGCAACTTATGACTGCAAGCCCCAAGATTGTGTGTTCACAATACTGGGTGATTAAAGTGAATGGGCTTCTTCTGTATTACGTCTTGTACTTTGACAAAATCTATGCAGAGCTAAAATTATTGTTTTCAGTCTTATTAATTAATATTTGATTTGGAAACTATTTCTAATGATGCTTATGACCAGCTACTGTTTACAAACCTAAGGGGGCTTCTACAGGTTGTTGAATCTTTTTTGAAAAGAAGAATCCCAGCTGGTTAGATGAGGCTGTTTCCAGCTGTTCTAACTTGGAATCATTCTCAAGCTAAAGCAGTAGTGCTTTACCATCCTATGAAGCTTTAGCTAAGATCCCTTTCAACTGCTTCTAGTTATTAACCACCTGCTGTGTCTTTTTAAATGCCACTGTCTTCACAGGGTTAAAGATGCTGATGAGGGGAAAGAGAAAAGTAGCTAAAACATATAAATATGTATAAATATAAATATATAAATAATAAATATATATATATAAATATATATATATAGAGAGAGAGAGAGAGAGAGAGTCCTGTATGTGAGACACCCTGCTTGGTTACTCATTTAAATGACCTTTTTTTAAGGGTGATATCACTTTCCAGAAAAGTCTACAGCTTTGTTGCCTCCCTTATGATGATAATGATTCTTTGGTTGAGAATGGTATTTGCATACACTGCCTTTATGCACCCTCTCCACATCCTAGCTACCTGTCATCCATACACTATACAGCAAGATTCACAGCATGTCTTCTGCAATCCCCTCTGTTTCTTCTGCCATGATGAGACTTCTAAAGTTTAACATACATAAATTCCTTGTCAGTATAAATAAAAATAACACAGTCTCCAAAATCTGTGCTACCCTTTGTTCTAAGCACTATAAAATGTGTCTTTGAGTGTAGCAGCAAAGTTTAGACATGAATTACTGCTAGGCTAAAATTAATTGCATCCTTTTCCTTTTTCTCCTTTAATATTGTAATAGATTCATATTATTATACTGCATATCTGAATGGTATAAAGAATCTTCATTAAAATAGAGTTGGCATCTTGCTCTAACTTCTGGTCACCAATGATCATATTCCTCGTCTAAGTTTTAGGTGCCTGTAATAGAGGTGTTGATAGGAGTTCCTTAGCAACTGACCAATTCTTAGTGAACTAGTGTCAACTTTAATAAAATAGAATGGCATGGTTGTAACCGTTTTGAGAGTTTAAACAGAAACCAGCATTACATAATTTTGAACATTATTATTTTCTCACAAGATGAGTATTTATGTTAAATAGGATGGCAGTGTTATAGCACAGTGCTATAACATTTAATATAGAGCCAGAACTTTGAAATCAGAGCATCTTGGGATCAAATCTCAGTTCTACTACTTGATAGTTGTAATAAACATTGGTCAAATTATTTAATCTTTATTGGTCTGTTTCCTCATCTATAAAATGGGGCTACTAATCCCGCCTGATTGGACCATCACAAAGAGTAAGTGAGGGGATGTCAGTAATACGGTTGGTGCAGTGCCTGGCACATAGAAGTACTTAATAAATGGTAACTATTCTCTTTATTCATTTATTAATAAGATATATATTAACCATCCACTACGTACCAAGGGCATTCTTAGGCACTGAGAATTTGGTGTGAACAAAACAGATATACCTTCTGCTCTTGTGGACTTTAGAGCCTCTCTGATCTGTTGGTGGAGAGGGGTAGGGTGGGGAGTGAGGATGATGCCTAGATATTGTGGTGCTATTTTTTCAGGCTGGAGCCTTTTAATCACCTCTCCTATTTAGTTTTCCCATTAAGTATCCTTCTAATTACTATGTTAATGCATACACATTGCATTGAAATTCACATAGCATTTGTCTGAATTGGGAAATGTGTTCTGTGGGTTTATAGAGCAGTTAATGAAATTTGAATACCTGACTCACGCTGGATGTAATTTTGAAAAGTAAGGACATTCCACATATGCCATTGATTTTTATGTGTGTTTCTTAAAGAAACTTTCTGACTTTGGATTAATTTTCCTGTGATTCTGTTAGATGCTTAATGCATTAAAATTGTAATTGAAGACTGTACAGACTTAACTTTAGGGCATGACAATTTTATTAAAACAAGTTTTTTCAGACCAAAGAAGAAATGACTTATCAGTTCTGATTTTCTCTGAGTAACCTTGGGTTTTAACTAACCTTTCACAGATAGAACCAGAGGAGTACTTTAACAGTCAATTATGCTCTATTTGGATAATTCAAAATGACAGGCTAGCACTTTTCAGAGCTTGGCATAGTCTGGAAATATCCATGCCATCTGAATGGTTTCCCCATAGATTAGAGGTGAAAAGGTTCTATAGCAAAGGTCCAAGAATCCAGAGTAGTTTTATTTTCAAATGTTAATTCTCATCATTTTTGCTATGAATACTAAAAAACCACTAGGGAGCTATGTGAATCTTTTCACAATTAATTGGCTTAATCTAGACAAGCCTTTAGGAGTAGCTGTTAGAATTATAAGAATAAGAAACCTGGTCGATGAGGCCTGAAATTACAAGAGCCGTTGATCAAGGGTTGCTTTGTTTCCTAGCCTTAATACTCTTCTTCTCAATAAGAATAATAAAAATTCTCACTATTTTTACAAGACACTGTTTGGAAAGCCAACATATGCAATACTGCCTTTATTCTGTTGGTCATTTTATGTGGAGAAAATGTGACACTGTTTCCATTTAAAATGGGAAATGGAAATTTGAAAATGAAAAGATGCGGCGAGTTTATCCAAATGTTCTTTGCCACTCCTTTATGTTATCCATTGTAGGACTCATTTCTCTTGACCTCTTGTTTTTCCTCTTCACTTAGTCCTGTCACTCATTAAGTTTTAGAATGAGTTTCAGTATCCCAGGGCCCTCCAGTGAGTCATCGTTTACTCAGCCTTGAGTTTATACAATTTTTTTAAAATTATATAACAGGATTTTAAAATCAAATCAAAGTTTGCTTTTGGAGCTCTTCTTTTACCAAACCTGTTGAGAGCATGAAACATTGTCTCTTCGCAAATAAGAACTTATTTTATCTAAAATTTGATTTTAGAATTGCATACTCGAATTGCAGCTTAGTTCAGGTATGAGAGTAATCATCAAAGCTGATCTTCATATAATACCATGAAGTCTCTGCCTGTAAGTCAGTCTCATGAATAGAGATATAAGGGAGTGTGACAGCCAGAGCTTTGAATCATGGCTTGGCTGTGTGACCTTTTGAAAGTTACTTAAAGTCTCTGAGCTTATTCAGCTGTAAAGTATAACCTACTTGCAATGACTTGTGAGAGTGAGTATGAGCCAATTTGTACAGAATTCCAGGCAAATGATAATTCAAATTTATTGTCATTTAATATTTTTTTAAATGTTATACTTGACAGTACAATAAAACTTAGGCCAATTCAATTATTTAAGTGTTTGTATATAAAAAGTTAAAAATGTATTTAGAAGTTAACTTCCCCAAACATTTCTTGAATATTTACTAAATGCCAGGCAGAGCTGCAGGTGCTGGGAGTACAGGGTGAAAGATATGACCCAAACCTCAAAGTCTACACAGTCTGGTTGGAGAGGAGATAAGCAAGGTGATACTTAGGATGCGTGCTATGGTTAAAGAATGCAAGTTGGGTGGGACGGGCATCAGAGAAAGCTTCCCTGAGGAGGAAGAGTTGAAGTGAATCTTGAATGAAAAGGTGAGAACAAGGTTGTCAGGCAGAGAGTTGGAGAAGGGGTTTTCCAGAAAGAGAACAGTGGAGAAGAGAGAAGTTAGAAATTGGCAGCAACTTGGCATGACTGAAAAGGGTTTTTTTTTCCTGGGGATATAACAGGGACCCAGATCATAAAAGCCTCATGTGTTATACTACAATGTTTAGATTTTATTTTGGTGTTATTTTTGGGAAACATTTGAAAGAATTTGTGCCAGCAAATGACACAGTCAAATATGTAGCTTAGAAAATTTTACTAAACCAGTTTTCTCTGTTATATTTCATTCTGGTTCTTTCTAGTCATACACTGAATTGACTTCCATATCAGAGGAAGCAATTATCTTGTTTAACCTAAGACTGTCATCACATTGCTGTTAAGCACTTGTATATTTATGATCTTTGTTGAAAGCTATGAAA